>NW_004955474.1:2003635-2052990 GCF_000276665.1 Chinchilla lanigera | reverse complement strand
TTTTTTTTGGTTTTTCTCCGGTACCGGGAACCGAACTCACGACCTTGCGCTTGCCAGGCAGGCGCTTTTGCCGCTGAGCTAAATCCCCAGCCCCCAACAACTACTTCTCATAGTCGGGGACCACCGGGGGATGGGGAGGGGGAGAGAGAATAACTTAAGAAAGTGAAATTCATTTCACTTGTTCGTACGAGGGTCACATTCTTTAATCGCATTCTCCTTAAATTCTGAATCTCCTTCAAAATCTGCCCCTAATCGGTATTTCCAAATTAATTTCTTGCTCTCTTCTTTAGGGTTGCTCCAGTCCAGCTTGACAGGTTTGTCTGGAATATCGTTCAGTGATTCCACTTCCAAACCCTGGGCTCTGCTACTGACTCTTGAAAGATTTTCACCACTTTCCCTTAGCACATCTGAGCCCTAGCCATCTTTCAGGCCTTGCTCGTGCTTCTTTTGTGGTGAAATCTGCCGTGGCCTTTCCAGAATGATCTCTACCCATGAGCCTCTCTTGAATGAATAGCCTCTTCTCATTGACTATGTAATATTAGCTTTTAAAATATTGCCTAGGAATTAGCAGATTTTAAAAGTGTAAATAAAATAATCACTTTATGTTGAAAATTGTACTTCAGCAGGAAGAAAAAAGCAAAGACGATACTGCCCTTCATCACTTTGACGAGAGAAGAAACCAAGATCTGTCATCTCGTGAAAATATTGTCTTGGAAAGCAAGAGAGTTTTGTCCCTTTTTGAAGCCAATGGGAATAACCAAAGTAGTACATCCCCACACTTTGCTGCAAACAGACAAACTCTGACAGAAGAATATAGAGTCATTCACAAAGGGAAGGCCCACAGGGACCTAGTGGTGCCCAAGTATCCCGAATCCACTGGCCCCAAAGGTGCCAAGGATGGAGACGATGGTACCAGGAGCCTACATGTCCAAGAAGTATATGGCACAGCTCCCGTCGTAAACAAGGTGCAAGGTGTAATGAGGCCGATGACAGGGATGCAACAGTGGGAGGAAGAAGACAAAGAGAAGAACCCTAGAAATGTACCAAGCAAAATTCCAGCACACACCAATCATGCTAAAGCCCACTCCAAAGGTAAGAAGAGTCATCAACCAAGTGCTCGAGCCCAGAATAGCCCGGTAAAAAGCAGAAGTACTCGGCATATCCAGCACAGCACTCGCTACCTACCACAGCTCTCCAAAGAGCGAAGAATCCCCAGTGATTTTGAAGGCAGTGGTTATACGGATCTCCAAGGGAAAGGGGACAGTGATGTCTTTCCTTTTAGCGGGGATGGCCAACCTTTCGAGGACATCCCTGGCAAAGGAGAAGCTGTTGGTCCTGACCTAGAAAGCACAGACAGACAAACAGGGCTCTTAGATCTCAGTGAACCTGAGACTGTAAGTGCTGACACGAGGGGCCTGGGTCCTAATGAGATCCCGGAGGGAGAGGAAGGTGGTGACCACACCCTCCCAGCCAAGGCTGGGACCAAGAAGGAGGCGGGCATAGCTGTGGTGAGCCGCGGGGAGGGCAGCAGGGACATCACCGGCAGTACCAACTTCAGGGACCTCCCAGGGAAAGAAGGAAACAGAGTGGACGCCGGCAGCCAGAATGCTCACCAGGGGAAAATAGAGCTTCACTATCCAAGTGTGCCCTTCCAAGGGCAAATCAAAGGAGGCAGCGGTGTTAGCACCGAAAGTGCAGCTCATAATGAAATTCCCAAGCATGGCAAAGGCGGTCCTAGTAAATCTACAGAGCTCTCTGGTAGGAACCAAGAAGCCTTAGGTGAAAAACACCGATTTTCTAGTAAGGGTGAAAGCCGGGGCCTGGTTATTCCTTCTCATGGTCTTGATAATGAAATTAAGAATGAAATCAGTTCCCGCCGTGGCCCTCACCATGAGGGGAATAGGATAACACACCGCGGGAAGGCTCCATATGTGTCCCATGGACAGCATGGCACTGTACGAGGTAAGGGAGGGTCACCAAGGAGAGGCTCCTGGGCTTACAGAAGACTCCATTCTCATAGCGGGTTCAGCTCCTCTCAGAGAAGCGATAGCAGTGAGTCCTCTGACAGCAGCAGTTCCAGTGAGAGTGCTGGCCGCTAGTGCCCCGGGCCTCCCTGCCATGTCCCAGTGGGCAGCAGAGGACAGAGTCCCCGACAGCTGACCGGAAGAAGGACGAAGGCTTAGCAGGCACAGAGGCCTGGCCTCCTGCTGTGTGTGGGGGATTTGCTATTTTAATGATCATAGTATGAATTCTACTCAAGGTCATAATGCTTTTTCAAAACACATGCATTAAGGATTTCTGGAGCAGGCAGCATTTGAGTGAGTGTCATTTGTAATATTTGTGACTGTCACAAATGCCCTTGCTATATCTTTTGCTCTGCAGACATGGAAATAAACAATATTTCTCCATGACAACCTATTAGTGGATGATCTATGAGGAATCCTGTTTTTCAGGAGGCAGGATTGCAACAAGAGGAGTTCTGCCTCCGGCCAAGGAGGCGGGTGTAAAGTGCCCAGCCCGCTGAGCTCACCTTAAGCATCCCTCTGCCGGGTCTGTTTCGGGCTCATCTCCACACTTCGCTCTGTTGCACAGTTATGAGCTCCTACGAGGCCATCGTGTTCCTGAAACACGCCTTGGTTTACCTCTTCAGTCAATTCCAGCTGTTTCCAAACAGGAGACTAAGGTGGGGTGAAGACAAGGGAAGAATTTGAGAAGAAACAGAAATGAAAAACCCAGACAAAAACTCAGTTTGACAGAAACCATTGGCCATTCCAAATTATTCCCAGCCTGTTTTTTTGTTCCTTCCTTTAGTGATGCTTTAGCTTCCGTTAGTGATGCTTTAGCTTCCTTTAGTGAGAGACTTTTCTAGCTAATGATGGCTTTGTGTCACAGTTCTGGAAGTTCAACCTAGGTCTTCTGATCAGGAAAGGGGAAGAATTCTGGAAGGCTTTGCTCCCCCTGGTCAGAAACTTATATAGCTTCACTCCTTCCTAACTTATGTCCTTCTTCTGGACTTAACAGAATGCAATGTCTGGAAGTGCAGCAGCTGTTTTGCAGCTATGAGGAAGAGAACAAAGCAGTCATAGAGATGTTTCCTGCTTGCAGTGCCCTTGCTCTGGGAGACAAATCTTCCTCATGTGTTAAGTCACCATCAGCTTTTTTGTTAGTGATAGTGGAGTCAAATTCCTAACTGTCAAACCTCTCCATCCCTGATGTTCTTCCAAATGAGAAGGGTCAAGAGAAGAAGAAAGGAAGAAGTAGAAGACAGAGGAAGAGCATAGTCTCTTGCTCTTTAAGAGTAAGGTCCCAAACAGCGGAAGCTATGACTGCATGTTCTGCGTAGCCCCTCGGCAGCAGAGTGCAGTAACACTGTAACGCAGGTGATTGTCATAAACTCTGAGCTACCTTCTGAAGATCTGACCTCGCACCTTGGTAGACAGAAGATGTTTTCTACTAAACCAAAGGGGCAATATAAACTGTGCAGTCAGTCCATTTCTACCCCCTACACACACACAGGCACAAGCACACACGTGGCAATAATGGCCCATGTGACTGTCACAAGTTGTGTTTTATTAAATCCTTTCATCTGCATGGTTACCCTATCATATGGGTATTTCTACATTTTCTAGATGAGAAACTGAGACACACAGAGCTTTACTACTCCAACTAGTAAGCTGGGATTTGTACCTAGGCCACCTGGATCCAGTTTTAGCTGTTAAGCGCTCACCAAACTACCACACAGTACGTAGATATCCATAATATGTAACCCATCTTACAGACGTGGATGTATATATAGAGGACATACACACAGATTACATAGCTAGAGACGCTATATAAATAGATAGATAGAGATGAATAAAATGCTAAGTAGATCCTAAAAACAATGCATCTTTTCCCCTGCATTTGTTCTCCATCTTCTGTACATATCAGAATTCAGGATCCATGAAAAGACCTTACACATCACCACTAGAACTCCTTAATAAGCTATTCCTCATACTTTGCTTTAAAAAAAAAAAAGATAATTTTGGCAAAAAAGAGAAAAGCATCAAGACAACTAATGAAGAAACCTATATAGAATTTAGATTACAAATAAATGAATTCAAATCCACCTGCTAGATATATTGTGGGATACGCTGCGGATGGCCTGATCATGTGTGAAATGCTTGGGATGGTGAAAGAGAAGCACGAGTGAGTGGAGAGAGTGATGTTTTCCCTGGGTCGTTCCAAGTGGGCGTGTCCAGAGGTCTTCCGTCCCAGTCCGTTATCTAATGGGGAGTTGCATCTCAGGTACCGGGTCAGACTGTGTCTCTTCTCTCCGTGCCTGAGTGTTCCTTGGCACTCTTTCACAGCGCTGGGAAGTTCACAGTTTCTTCTTCTCTTAAGGGAGCCAGAAATGCCCCGAGCATCCAGAGGCATTGCTCTTGGAAGCAGATGTGGATGAGTTGCTCCAAAGAGAGCAGGTCAGAGGCACAAAGGATGCCCTGTTGGCAGGAGCAGGGCCTGAGCTTTACCCAAATCCAATTTCAGCCATTAAGCTGCACTATCTTCTATTAAAAAAATAAACACAGGTTTCCAAAACAGGGCAGAAAACTTCAGCCTCTCCTAGCTGCCTTATAAGGGTTGAAAGAAGTGGACATGGTCTGCCACCTTGTGTCTGAAGGGAATAATAGCGCCATTGCCAGTCCCTGCAGCAGGCTCCCTGCTGGGCACTTGTGTACATACCCGCCTCTCCCTCCAACTCCACCCAAATTCTCTGCTTGGAAACACCCGCCTGCTTTGCAGTCTAGTTAACACATCCTTGGCAATTCCTGCTCTTTTGAGCAAGCAGTTCTCACGGCTTGGCATAACATTCAGCTGTTTGAAAAACATCCCGGGATGATGACATTTCACAGAACTCCACAGGGATCAAAAGAAGAGCTGTGCCTGGGCCTTACAAGGCCACAGTTTGGTCAAGGAGAAAGGCACACAAAAGACCAAGAGAGCGCAGAATGTGCTGAGTTCAGTGGTGTTAACAGTAAGTAAATATGATGCAAATGACCAGATAAAGCAGCTTTGAGGAAGGGAGGCAGTACGTTCACTTTTCTTCAAGCATTACACATTTAGAGGGGCTGCAGACAATGTGTATTAACAGGCGAATGAGAGCTCCCCAGTTGGTAACATTAAATCACAGCACTTCTGTTCCAGAGTTCAAGAAAGATCAGCCAGCATGGAGGAGGCAGTGGTGGGAGATGAGGCGGGGGTGGCAAAGGAGGAAGAAGCCACAGGATAGCTTAGAAGAATAGCCAGGCACTCACGGGCTATTGCTGTGCCCTAAGACGTTCCTGCTCAGGCTTCAGCAAGATGGCACACCACAACGCTTTCACAGAAACCTTCCTCTTGAAAACATATAGCCATGTAAGCTCTTCTAGTTAAGACATTAATTCTTTGAACCGTAATATTAAAATATAGTATTAGGTGGCTCAGAGGAAAAGAAGAAATAGATGGGCTGGAATGAAGGTGGTGAAAGGGGAATTAATTGGGAGCAGAAAGAGAAGGGGTAGGGGATAAAGAGTTAAAAAAACAAAAACAAAAACAAAAAAAAACCCCTAAACTTGAAGAAGTCCAGAAAGAAAGAACAAAAATCCAGTACAACCACCAAGCCAGAAACTCAGATAAGAAAAAATAAAAACCATGAGTGAACTCACCATATCTACAAGAAAGTCTGAATGGGCACAGCCAGTTTGGACATTCGGGAATAAGCACCAGAGAACTGCAAGTCGACACTGGGTCATTAAATGAATAACACCGCACGTTTATGGGATAGTTTAGTGGAGCATGAATGCTCATGTTGAGGAATGTGGGTGCTACTATATTTGAATTGTAAGTAGATTGTTATGACTGTTAGGCTTCTAGTGGATTAATAATAGAATTTAAATAATTTTAATTTAAAAAATTTTTAACATAATTAGGCAGGGAGCCTCTGGAAGACAGCCAAGGTGTATTATATGAAAAAAGCAGGGCATGCTGGACTTCTAGAAGAGGTGATTCTGATGGACGTGGTCTGGCATTGATCCTGGAAACACTGTTTGGGGACTGGCTGAGTGATATTTAGGCTGTGAGGCTGTGGGCGGGGTCCAGGGTTTTCGTTTGTAACAGATGCTTCACATGACGTTGCCATAAGCCCAAACGTGAAGTCACTGGCGTGGGAATCTTTCCCAGTGACCTTCAAATCATTCTTGGGTCTCCTGCAGGTCCACGGCCAGCCCTGGCCATCACTGGCATTGTGGAACTATTCCAGGCTAAGATGAAGACAAAGTTTGTCATGGTGGTAGCTTCATATCCACAAGTAGTGCAAATGTGAATGAAAGGGGATCTACAGGATACCACTCAGAAATGGACCCAATAGGCTTTTGTGAAACAGGAACTGCTCAGTGGGAAACAGCTCTGGCGCGCTGCTGGTGGTGGTCACGCCATCGGTCACTGGGACAGGGTGTGACCGCATCTGTCCCAAGGTACATGTCCTGCAGATCAGATGCGTGACGAGAAGACAGCAGGAACTGAAGATGCAGACGTGAGAGGTGCAGAGGGGCAAGAGTCAGAAGGGGCTGCCTGGAGCCGGCATCTGCTGCCTCCCGTTGCACAGGGCTGGAGCCCTGGAAGAGGCTCCCGGGGAACAGGAGCTTACGGGGCTTAGTCCACCTGAGTCCTGGCTCTGTGGGGGAGTTCTGCCTTCCCCTGAGGTCCCTGTGGATGAGAGGGGCGAGCCCTTCCCAGAGAGGGGTCAGCAGAGACTGGAGGAGTCGAGCTGTGACCACTCCTCTGCCACAGAGTTGTGACCACTCCTTTCCCCATGGAAAGGAGTCTGCCCTCCAACCCTCCAACACGGCATGCGGTCTTTTGGGGAGTACTGAGACACTCATGGGATTCTTATCTCAACTTCCTCTTGCTTGTTCATCAATCACCTACTAAAACCTGTGAAAGGTGCCCTTGAATACTATTCTTGTGTTTCTTCTTCAAAAACCATTCATAGTTTTTTCAAACCATAAAATAAAGGTCCGGTATATAAAACCACAAAAAATAGAAAAATATAAAGGAAAAATGATAACTTTATCACATTTCCCTTCCAGTTCTTTTCCTAAGTGATACTTAATGTATAAGAAAATTAGTCTCATGCTTTACATTCTTTTTGGTATCCTGTTCTACGGTGTTGATGTGTGACTTTGCCACATTATTAAGCATTTAAAAATTATTTTAAATTTCATTACATAAATCTACCACAATTTGTTCAGTCTACTGTTAGAAGATATTTAATATTTTTTCCCAGGTATCCTCTATTATAAATTCTTGTGCTTTTAAACTAAATCTCAATGCCACTTTAATGACAATATTTTTCAACTTTATTGATGTTTGACTGACAAATAAAAATTATAGATGGTCACTACCCAGTCTTTTTATATGGCTGCATAGAATTGCACTTCTTGATGTTTTTAGCTAAGTCACAACTTATGGGTGTTTAAATCATTTTTAGTTACTAAGTAATAAAACTACTGCTGCAATACATATCTTTGGTTGTGTAACTTTGTGTACCATAGTAGGGTAAATTCCTAACAGTGCCAAGCCTATTAAATATCAGGTAAAGAAATGCATTGTCAAGTTGCATATGCCTACAGCTGTGTTCTCAGTGTGGTTAACCTTTCAGTTTTACAGTAGGACAAAAGCAGTGTGCCTGCAGAACAAATTAGACTTCAAATTGTGGTATTTTTTTCCTGGCTTTCTCAGGACACTTGGCAGAGGCTGGGGGCCCCAAGTCCCATGCTGGACTGCAATCACAGGTGGGGACAAGTAGAACCCCAGTGTGCTGTGCTATTAGAGTGTTCTGGATACAGATAATAGTTGCATGAGACACTCAGCATTTTGTTATAAAGTAGGTTTCGTATTAACGCGCTTGCCCAGCTGCAAGCTGAGGATGTTTAGGTTGGCTGGCCAAGCTGTGACGGTCTGTAGTATAGGTGTATTAAATGCATTCGCAGGCTGTAACACTTTCAGGTCATGAAGGATGCCCTCTCATGAGAACTCAAGAATCGTTTGTACTGCACCTGACCTAAATTTGCCTCTAGGATACTTCCCGCACATGTGGCAGACTCGGCCCGTAGGGTCACCTCAGGTCTTTATAATGCAAGGCACCTTCCAGAGCTCCCTCCAGAGCTCTGATTCCCTGCCGGGTCCCGGGAGTCTGTATTTTAAGAAAGCATCCCACAACACTAAGGTGCAGCCAGGGCTGAGAAGAAAACCAAGCTGGAGAGACCCTCAAATGATGGAAATCAGGAACCAGTCGCTAGGGGGCAGCCTCGTTCACCTTTTAAATATGTTTGAAATAAAATTAAGCAGAAAGATATTTTTATTTTTATTCATAATTTGGAAACGGGATCCCCCCATAGGAAGATATTTTAAAATAGATGAGCAGGTGCCAAACTACACCATTTAAAGAGCTCTTGGAATGCGAGTAGCCCTCTGGAAGCTTTAGTCTAGGTTTTGTTTGCACCCAGCCCTCCTACAAACCCCCAAATCTCCTGCTTCCAAGATAATAGCTAGAACTGATCTTCACTACACATCTCTTTTATTTCTTACTGATGGCTGGGTCTCATGAAAGCTCAAGAGTAACTGTATTAGGTTTTGTGAGATTAAACTCCCTGACACAAACACTCTGCCCTGTTCCATTTCTAATTTGCTCTCTGAAGGTGCATAGGTTTTTGAAAGGAACAAGCAGGTCAGTAAAGCACAAATGTCATGATTTAGCTGATAATCTTGCCATCCCTTATGTACTTTCCCTAGAAGAAAACTCACTACATTACCGTTCTGGTGTGAGGTGGAATGATACATTCTTTTTCCACATGACGATGCTAATGTTTTCTACCCTTCTCACCCAATTAAATAATTTCCTCTGATCTTTCATGTGACCCTTCACCATACCAGTCACCTCCACTTAGCTGGACACAATATTCCTCATGTTATTCTAGCACCTGAGCATGAAAAGTGATAGTTACCCTCCTTTATGCTACTGACTCACTCCTATTAATATGATCTAATAGTCTAGATGTTCCTGGACATTTACACCAGCTGGCAGGCTGTGATCAACTGATGCTCGGCTGCTGTGATGGATTGAGCGGAGGCTGCTTGTGAGAGCAGGTTATAGGAAAAAGACAAAATATACTACATGCATGCACAGATTCACCAAGCAGCAGCCCACTCGTCTGCATAGTGAATATGAATAAAGAAAAAAGAGTAGGCTCATAATCAAGTTAGACTGTCGTGTCTGCTGGCACATCAAGTTAGGTTACAGTTCATTATGCGTGGCAAAACCTTCAGGCCAATTTTAGTCAAACATCTGCTTATGCTGTTTGCATGTTTGCGTCATAAGAACCAATAGTAAATCAGCTGTGCTCCTTCATATGTTAAATCACTAGTTTTCAGAACTAACATGCAGATAATAAGTTTCTAACGTTATTTTACCCAATTATTTTGGAACCCCGATTTGGTGATCCTATATATGAACTATCACTCCCAGTTTTTGAGATGCAAACTACGTCTGAGGGTTCGTCTCAGCTATTTGTAGAAATCTTGAACACCCAGGGTCAGGGTTAGGGCAGTGCTTTGTGGCATTTTCTGGTTGGCTCCTCTGTAGCCTGATGCTGATCCATTAATTAATATTTGTGGTGTGCATCTGTTCAGTTAATTATGAATATTATTACCTACCTTAGATTTTCCCACAAGAGAATGTGGTCAGATGCCTTGTTAGTGTCAACATGCCGAGCTCTACTGCATTTTCTAAATCTGTGATCCGGACTACTGCTAAAAGATGACATCAGAATAGTGACAAAATAATGCAAAAATTATGATAATATAAGTTTAGAAATGGTGAAAGACTTTCACGCCTACAAAGGTGAAAGAATAAATGTGCTTTTGCCTATCCATTCCACTGACCACAGCTGAAATTCCTGGGTACTCATAACATGAACCAAATAAAACTCTGAAAGATAGAAATAATTAGGCAGGTTGGCCTGGGACCTGTGACTCAAACAATTCCAAATACTAAGCAAGTTCCCTCAGTTTTGTTTTTGCCTCATATATCCTGGATTTGAAACAAGAGAATCTGGTAGCCCAGAAATCCCAGAAGATGTATGAAAAAAAAAAGTAAAAGCCTGAACACTCTAGCTGAAGGAAAGAAACAGGCAACCCAGCAAGACTGGAAACTCTAGACAATTACCGTTCCGCTGCAGTCAAATACTATAGAAAAATCTGTGTCCCTGCCCATGCAAGCTAAGGTTGAGTAAGGCCTAGACTTCCACCTTTGGGAAGCCATTGCAGGTGTCAGTGGAGGTCATGCTGGAAGACACAATCCTTCCTGGAGTCTTTAGGGGCTCATCTCAAGAACCACACACACACTTTGGTATCAAGGATGACCAAGTGGGAAATCTGGGCTCCTACCTCCACCTGCTAGAGCAGTTCAGAGAAAGCCAGCTGAAGCAGAAGGGAAATAAGATCCCCAGTCCTACCCATAATATGCAAATATCCAGGACTCAATTGAAAATTTCTTATCATAAGAAGAAACAGGAAGATCTCCAACTGAATGGAAAAGGGGCAATCAATAAATAGCGATGCTTAGATGGTGGAAGTGTTAGGGTTAGCTGACAAATCATCATAAGGCAGTCATAAAAATGCTTCCATGAAAAAATTTATGAACATACATCAGACAAGTGAAAAATAGTCTCAGTCAAGAAACAGAAGATAGAAGAACCAAGTGGAAATGTTAGAACTGAAAGATACAATAATGAAAAGCTTTAAAAACTCAGTGGATGAGAACAGAGGGAATGAAGGAAAGAATCGGTGAACTAGAAGACAGAACAATTGAAAATATTCAATCTGAGCAGAGAAAAAGAGACTGAAAAACTAAACAAAACCTTAGGACCGGCAGCAGGGGGATTCTAACAGAAGCACTAACATTTGTGTGATTGAATTTGCAGAAGGAGAGGAAAAGGGCAAAGGGAAAAAATATTTGCAGATATAATGGCTGAAAACCTACAGATTTGGGCTATTATAAAAAAAGACAAACAGTAACGGATGCCTGAAAGGATACAGAGCAAGGGAACACTCATACACTGCTGGTGGGAATGTAAGTTAGTATGGTATTTTTCAAGAAAACTAGGAATAGAGCTGTCATATGATCCAGTAATCCCACTGCTCCTTTGGGAGTATACTACTGGGTATACGTCCAAAGGGACTGAAGCCAGTCTCTCCATGATAACCACAATGCAGACAGCCAGTTGAGGTTCCCACAGACAGATAAATGGAGAAGAAAGTGCAGCACACGTACAATAGAATATTTACAGTTCTAAGAAAAGAATAGAATTCTGTCACTTGCAGCAACCTGGATGGAACTGAAGGACATTATGATAAATGAAATATCAGGCACAGAAGGAGAAACACTACATGACCTCACTTTTATGTAGAAGTTACAATGTTAATAGAGGCAGCAGCTGAGACAGTGCTTTTCAGAGTCTAGGAAGAGCATAGGAGATAGGGGTGGAGAGGATATGGTTAATGGGTTCAGGGGTCCAAATAGGAATAACTTCTAGTGTCCTGTAGCACAGTAGGACAACAATGGTTGATAACAATGAACTAAATACTTCAAAACAGCAAGTAGAGAGGATTTCAAAGGTTATCAAGCAAGTCATTAATATTTGAGGTGGTAGATGTTCCAGTTAACCTGATCTGTTATCACTGCACAGTGCGTAGGTGTATTGAAATGCCACACTGTACCCCACAGGTATGTGCAATTATTATGTATTCATTTAAAATGAAAGCATTTTTTAAAAGTAAAAAGCAGCCTACCGACTCAAATGGCTGAGTGAACGTCAGACAGGATAAACCTAAAGAAACCTACAGTGAGCTGGAAAGATCACTGAGTGAAGAGAGAATCTAGCGCACCAAACAGGCTGATTCTTCTAGAGTAAGGTCATCTGATATCCCAATGAATGGAGGATTCTGTTTCCCAACCCAATTAGAAGCTTAGCAGAACCTGTCATCAAAATGCTATTGCATTGCCTCCTGTGATTCCTTCCTGCTCAGCACTTGTTGGAGAGAATAGGAGGAGAGGAGGTGGAGGCTTCATCGTGCCTAAAAGAACAGGCTTTGAGCTACTTTTAGTGTTTGCTAATAAATGCTTGAAAGTGTGTATTGTATATAACCTACCTTCACTTTTACACACCATCATGGCGTCAAAGTTGTGGGGAAGAGGCTCTGTATGTAGTTCTTAACTACTCCTAATTACTGAATGTTACCAGTACTTACCATGGGCACCTCGTAATTGTGAATTGCTTCATCAACTGAGGTCACGCACAGTGATGTAGCACCAAACATCCCCATTTGGTTAGTCTACATTTTATAGATTATATGCTTAGAATACATTAAGCCAGTCTTCTCTATTTAATGATAATGTATTGCATACAGGACAGATCAAATCGCCTGGTTTAAGTGGGGAGCAATAGGACCCACATCAAATCCTAAGAGTAGGGTTTAATTGTTAACCTATTTGGACAGGAGTCAGAGTAGCCTCTACTTGAATAGAGGTTCCTGTGAACTTGAAATTAAGTAAAATAAGTGATAGGAACTAAAGGAAAATTGGAAAACACAAAAAACAATGTAATTTGAGCATCACAGAAATATATTTATAAATATCAAACCGCCCTAAGCCTTCCAGACTCAAAACAAGAAGCTCTTTACTTAGCTCCTAGGCCCTTAGTTAGGCTTGGTAGTTCTTCCAGACTAGAATGCCTGCGGACCTCCCTGTGCTCGCTCACGCACCCATGGTTTGCTTGCTCTTGGCTGAGGGCTGGGATCAGCAACCACACTCACTGTCTGGTGATCGGCAGGCACCAGTGTTCTTCAAATGGCTTTTCCTCCTCCAGCAGGCCAGCCCAGGCTCCTTCTCCTGAAGTGTTCGGGATAAGCACTTTCCAATTCCAGGAGTTCCTCATCATTGCTGATAACCCATTGGCAAAAGCAAATCACCAAGCAAAGCCCTGAGCCACACAACTACATATGCCACAGCCACCCAACCAAGGGTGTGGCTAGAGGACAAGCAACCTCACGGCCACTTTCTCATGGCTCTTAAAGGAGTGTGCCAGCCGTGAGTATCACACCAAGTGCTGTCAGTCTTTGTCTCCTCTTTTACTGAGTGATTCTTCTTGCCATAGAAGCAGAGCCTTCCCTTAAACAATGGTCCCAGTAGGAATTAATTTCTAAGTGCTTTTTAATTCAGGTTGGAAAGAGCTCATTAAAAAGCATTACGGTATGACTAGAATTCATTCATTCAACAAATATGTGTTGAGAGCCAACAAGGTAATAATAGTTAAGGATACTGCTGTGAACAAAGTTCCTGCCTTTAGGGGTTTACATTTAGGATGCACAAAGGTAGTAAACAGTTTCAAGAAAGTAAAATAAATAGTATGTTGTACAATGACAAAAACATCAATGGAGTGAGTGAAGAAAGAAGTGGTCTAGGATGGGTGAGAACCCTTGGTCAGACTAAGGTTTAGAGGCTAGAGAACCAGGAAGATCCAGGGGAAAAAAAATACCAGCCAGTGAGGTTGGAGGAAGGGTTGCCAAGTAGAAACAGACTATTTTCATACACCTTGTCTTGCAGAGCTGAGGTCAGCCCAAGGGTAATGTTAGATGCCAGAGATTCCACATTCTCGAGTGACATCACTGACCGCCAAACAGGTCAACAGGAAATTTGAAGGGTTTTATGATGTAACATCAGATTAGTTAGCAAGAGTCTAGCTTTACCTCAGTTCTACAGATTTTTTGCAGTTATGACTATATAGTAACAAGACTGATTTTCGTCATTACCAATGCTTACATATTCAATTCGAATAGTCACCATGAGAAACTATGCACTACATTTCTGAAAATTTCATACATACTTTCAAAACCCATAGAAACTCCATTTGCTTTTCCTCAGGCTCTTATGTAATTGTGGTGTTATAATTATTAATGCTGACACTACTAGAACACATCATTTCATAATTCTCATCAGTGGACTCCTACAGTGTAGTCCCATGAATGTTTACAATGAATATTATAATCCAGCTTGATTAGACTATAACATGACCACTTCCCAAGTGAAAATTCTCCAAAGGTGTTGCAATCGTTAGTTTTATGGGTCAACTTGGCAGGACTAAGAGGGGATCAGATAACTGGTAAGCATTATTTCTGAAGGGGTCTACGAGGGTGTTTTCGAAGAGATTGGCATTTTCATTAATAAACTAAAGAAAGTCACTTTCCCAGTAGGGGTGGGCATCATACAATCGGCGAGAGCCAAAGTAGAACAAAAAGGTAAAGGAAGAGTGAATGAGCTCTCTCCGCTGGACCTGGGATGTCTGTCTTCCCCTGGCCTGGGTGCATGTTCTTCTAGCTCTCAGGTCTTCAAGTTTGGACTGGATTACACCGCCAGCTTTCCTGGTTCTCCAGTTATGTTTTTCTGGAAAACCCTATTAGTATACATACGCTATTTTTAGTTAAAAAAACCAAAACTGTAGAGATCTATAGGGAGACAAGATGAGTGAAATAATTTGTAAAGTGCAGTACAGATAAAAATGCAGAGCAGTTCATTGCAAACGCAGGGGGAAATAGGGTTAAAGAGTAAAGTAGACTGCTCCCTTTTTCCATGTATCTTACCTGCTCAAGTGCATGCTCCAGAGTCATCAGACTTTACTTACAGCGCAATGGTTCATAGATAATTATAAAGAACTTTAAGCTGGTAAGATGGAGCAGTAAACCAAGTGTGGGACCCAACTAGTCTAGGATTTTGTGTGACAGTGCAGGTCACAGATTCCTGAAGTCACTGGCCCAACGGAGCTCACTGCTGTTCCAATACAGCCTGCTGGAGGCTGGGGATTTCGCTCAGCGGCACAGCTCCTGCCTGGCAAGCGAAAGGTTGTGAGTTCAATTCCTGGCACAGAAAAAAACAAAAAATACGAGATACAGCCTGTTTGCACTGATGTTCGTGCAAATTATAGATCTTGTCTTTATCCCTCCTTCATTCCACAAAAATCTTCTTTTATTTTTGCTATTTTTTCCTTTTAGATTAAAAAGTAACACTCAAGATGCCAAGGAAAGTGTGTTCTTAAGGACAACCAAAGCAGTATCCTACAGTAAGGTCAAAGGCAGACAAGTACCTGGAGAGAATCCCTCTGGTCTGGCTTCTGGAAGTCCTGGAAAGGACTTTCCTGGCCAGGAAGTCCAGGAAATGGCAACTTCTCTGACTGCAAATTTAAACAAAACAGCAACAGTTCTCCAGCAAGTGGGTTTTAACAAACATCTTAAAGGCCACTTTATACAAAAACCTCAGGGAAATTCAGTGGGGCAAAGCCAGTATCATCCCTGCCCACTCTGTTTGTCCCATCTAATTTCCTTTCCTTCCTGTGGCTTCCATGTCTAATTCAAGAGACATGCTCCAAAACATTGGTCGTTAGACAACTTGTGGTAATTTATATTCTCAGCATGCTCTAGGTTTTCTATTAAAACACACATGGGTGATTTAAAGGAGGGTACTAGCTCCACAACAAAGTTTCCTAAATTCCCAGAAGCAGTTTCATGTGAGTGCCCTCGTATCTTTTCAATGGTGATTTTTTTCCCTGGCAGGGAACCCCTTAGTACTTCTGTGTGTTGCTATTATGAGACTAATTATATGCTGAATAAAGCTTTACTATTTATCAAAATATAAGCTAAATCTGTATAGACTACATGTGAGTGTCCTCTCTTTAAAAAAATTGCAGTTGATTTTATATATAACTTTCAAATTTGATGCACTTTTAAAACACCCTGAAGTAGAAGATTATTACTAGGGCGCTCAAATCTGGCATATGCCAATGCTGAGAGATCATAGTGAAATGTACTTATTTTTAATCCATTACTGTCCAGTTATAGTACATCATAGATTTTCTTAAACCATTTAAAACTGTTTTTCTGAAATTCTTGAGAGAGTTCCAAAGTAAAATGTTTTATTTTAATTAATTGACATTAACTACTTAGTTATGCTAGAAGAAATGAAATAAAAATGAAATCCACTTAGAAGATCAGATATCCCTCTGAATTCTACAAAATCGTCTCGTCACTATCCTAATCATACAGAAGCCGTCGGAGTTGAAGTTATGCCAGCTGTATTTGACTTCACAGCTTTGGTTTAAACATAGAGAGCAGTGTTTCTTGTGAGGGAACTGGCAGTGCCTGAAATGAAACTGACATAATTTAGTGAAATTTTAGAATGACCCCGAGGAAGACACTCTGAGACAATTGAGTTGAACTTTCCATGAAGCTTCTCAGGTAAAGGAAAAGAGGGCAAATTGGTGACGGAAGAAATTAGAACATTAGGAGTAAATTTCCCCCCAAGTGGGCATGAGGTAAAAGTTTTCCAGTCACAACCCAAATAGAATTTGCTGACAAGGTTATGATCACATCGGACAACTCACAACTGGGAAAAAGAAATTTACAGAAAGCATTGTTTATTTTTAACTGCAAAACTTGGAGTGTTTCCAAACTACCTCTGGGAAGTGTCTGGCTGCCCTTGAGCAGTATTTTGCTTCTTTTTCTCTCTTCTATCCCTCACTCCTTTCCCAGCACTCAGATGTCACCTTATGGGTATTAGGCAAGTAGTCTACTGTAGTGTATTAAAAATATCTAGCAAAGTTTTACTTCTCTAACTTCTACAATTGATTGGAATGTGTTAGATATTTGTCATTGGTAAGCCATTCCTTATTAAGTGAACCAGAACATCAGTACTCTAAATTTAATGCAAAACTTCCATGCTTTTCTGGCCTAAGGAGTCTAGCATTATTTTTAGGTGACAAATTTGGAATTTGCATTGCATACCATTTAACAACCTCCCACTTTATTACAGTGCTGTAAACCTTTTTTGGTAACAAAAACACTACTCACAACACAATGTATGATTTTGTATAGATTCTTGAGTGAAAAATAGACTGTATTATTGTTAATTTGAAGAAGGATCCTGTTATTCTAAGCTAGTGAATGAAACGATTCCTCCTAATTTCCTAAGAATGACATCAGTGATCACTGAAGAATCATTTCTTTACTCTACACCACTAGTAGGCACCGCCCCTTTCTAAAACCAAGGGAATACTTAGCATGCCTGGTTCCTTTATAGACACTCTGACGCTAAGTCTTTTGGCTTCCCTGGACTGCTGAGATTCGCGTAGGTAGGTGTTCAGAGTCACAGAGTATGATTTTTAATGCCCCTTGAGGCTGATTAAAGAACTGCAACTAACTCCTTTAGACCAGACTGGAATAATTAAATAGACTCCATTGCCTAGATAAATTCCTGGGTTTATGAGACCCAGACAGTTTAGGGGCTGCTTTCAAAGAGAGTCAATGGCAATGGTTTCTTAAGAATATAGCTTTGGGGAGTTATATTACTGGGGGGTATTAAAAGGCCCTATAAGACCTATATTCTTGTGTCATTTTACATGAGATTGACAAAATGCAGGTTATTCATCTAAAAGAATGGATTTGATGTCACCACTAAAGTTTAGAAGTCAAGATTAAGTGGGATTCTAATCCTCACCTCTTTTGACCTGTGCCAACAGGAATTCTATTCACAGTCCACAATATATATTTTTAAGCTCCCTTGGCCCATTTCTCTAACACTCCATGTCCCTCTCCCCAAAGCTCACGCAGGTCTTTCTTGATGCAGTCCCTACAGCCTCTTTCAGGAGAAAGTGACCCACCAGCTCCTTTCTTCCTATCTCTCTTAATTGTTTCTGTGTGTAGTAAGTCTGAACATTTTACTACCCATACTCTCTCAGGTCTTTCTCATCAACCTGGTCTATATCAGGGCTTCTCGGCCTGCTTTTTATGACTGCCTGTCCAAGGGAGTCCCATCAGATGTAACCCCCATAGACATAGCATATACTTTCTTATGTACAGTATACATATCTGGGGCTTATGCAAAGAAAGGGTATCATTTTTTTCTCCCTAAGAACAGTTTTCCCCACTGGGTTTGGGGGAAGGTGAAATCACCCCAGGAAAGAAGGCCTGGTCATCAACATAGGCAGGATAGACAGAGAGAGACTCAATGAGGAGCAAGGGGTGTGAGCGTCCTAGTTCCCCCCCTTGAACGTGTTGTTATCCACTCAGGTGCGCCTCCACGCCCTGTAAGTCCCAAGCACACTGTGCAGTCCGGCTCTCTTCCTTAGCTTCTCTCTCCCTCCTTCACCCCTGGATCGCTGCTGCCCTCCCAGCTTCACTGGAAAACCGTCTCCTGCACCCAGTAAGTGCCTGAGTGCTGGACACCTTAGCCCTGGCTATCAAACAAAAGCAGCTAATCCGGGCCTCTTCTTGTGTGTGAAAGACTCATCCTTCAAAGCAGATGCAAGTTTGTTCAGGCACCATGGAGAGTGGCAGCGAGGCGAACTGAAATGAAAGGTCATTTAGAGAATGCCCACTCTGCCTCAGCTGCCTCTCCTACCCGCTGACTCTCCCCAGTAACATTACTTATTCTTACAGACAAGAAGTTCTGGAGGTGGGGGTGCCCCGGAGCATCTTTAATACGTCCAAATTCACCCTAGCACCTAGCATTATACCTTGCATATTATTGCCATCCCACAAAGCTAAGCTGAATTCCCAGTTCCATATATTCTTCGTTTTAACTAATAGTCCTACCTTACTTCAGGTCCTTAAGTGTCCATCCCAGCGATTAGAAAATCAAGTTCTTATACTGTGTTCTCCTTGAGCCTGATTAAAGTTTCTGAGAGGAAATACAGCGTGCTGTACCTTTCAAACTGTTGGTCTCCGACCTAGAGGAAGCATTGCATGTTACGTCATGACCCACTCTTCCTACACACTCTCAGGATCCAGAGTTTCATAAAACTATGTTATGTGCACGTATTCTGACAGTTTCTATTTCATTTCACTTTGGAAAATTACACTTTTGGCCTGCGAGGGTGTTCTCATGGCTCAGGGGTGGGATGTGACTGCAGTTTGTAGAATAAAGGATCAAGGTTGATAGTCACGGTCAGGCATGAGTCCAAACCCAGATCTTGAGCCCAGAAAGCTGTGGGTATTGAACAAGTGATTTAGCTTCTCTGGACATAGGTTTTCTGTTCTTTCAGACAGAAATCATCATATTCCACTTACCTGCGAAGATTGTCATAGGGAAATACACAAATAATTCCAACATACAACATAATAAATGTTAATAGTTGTTAGCTTTTATTATTCACTTTATGAGTCCCTTTGTTATGATTTGTGTCTAGAAGCCCCCCTAAAGCCTCATGTGATCCTAGGGATTTTTTGGAGGCAGCTGAATCTAGAGTGTGTGATTTATTCATGGTCCAGTGCTGGGATAAATGGTGTGAGTGCTATCCCCGCCCTAGGGTGGGTAGCCTGCATACAGTCAATATAAGGGACAGAGAGAGGCTTGTCCCTTTCTTCTCTTCTTATTTTTACAGTCTTCCCTTGTTGTTTTACTACCTCTGTCTGCCATGTACTGTGGCCCCTCTGCCACATCACCCTGCCTTGGAGAAGCAGTTATGCACTGGAGCCTCTTCCAAGTGTGAGCTCATAAACCTTTCCTCCTTTAATTTTGGGTGTCAAGTATTTTGTCTCAACAATGAGAAAAGTAGTCAAGATAACCCTTGGAGAAATTGGGGAACAGTGACAAAATCTAAGATTGCATTTTACTTACTGTATAATTTTATGGTGTATAATTTTATTCAGTAATTGTTATATGCCTATAAGCTTCCTTCACTGTGTAATTTCCAAGAAAACTTTCATGTATAAGCTACTTTTTCTACAATATATGGCAGCTGGCCCAGAGCTGAGCTTAGAGGAAGTTCAGGCACTATTAAGTTGTCATGTAGTTATCATTTTGCCAAATATTTTGTATAATATATAAAAGAAAAAGATGATATAAAATAAGTTGGAGAATATAAAGAGGAAGAAATTATGTGTGACTGTAATTTTGGGTTTCTTTGGGGCGGGGGTTGTTTTGTTTTGCTTTGCTTTGTTTTGAGACGGTCTCAGTGTATAGTTCAGGTTGGCCTTGAACTTGTTATGTAGCCTAGGCTGACCTCAAATTTACAGCGATCCTCCTGCCTCAGCCTCCTTAGTGCTGAGATTAGAGGTGTGTGTTATGTGTGACTTTGAATTAGTATTTCCAACAATGGTTGAAATTTATCTTAGAAGATCTACTTTTCATTACAGCAATATGGAAATTTTCCCAAACAGTAACTTAAAGTAAGTGTGAGAACCTCACATCATAAAATCATCGTGTTTTCCAAAGTGCCACTTAGAATGAAACTGTCTTATGAAAACAAGTTCCCTTAGCCGGGTGTGACGGTGCATGCCTGTAATCTCAGCACTCAGGAAGCTGAGGCAGGAGGATCATTGCGAGTTCGAGGCCAGCCTGGGCTACAAAGTGAGCTCAAGCCCAGCCTGAACTGCATAGCAAGACCTTGTCTCAAAAAGACAGAAACAGGAAAGCAAGTTCCCTTTACTTGCTTTGTGCTTATAAATCATGAAGTGGTATTCCAAACTGATGTAGGGAAACAGTGATAGTTTCCTAAGATCACAAGACCCTGTATGGTTATACTTAGAGGTATAACAAGATTATTCCCTAAAGGAAGATGACACTGTATTATTCCAAAACTGTTTGTAATAAAGCATTTTAAACAAATAATAATAAGAAAACTGATGATAACATAAGCATACTCTGTATAAAGTATGATCACAAAATATGACAAATGTTTACATTAAAAGTGATGGTAAAAGACATGCCATTAATTCACCCCAAAATCCTCCCCCTCATTTTGAACACATATATCCTATCATTCTTGCCACTTTCTGAAAGTGCTTTTTGTGTGTTTTTTATTGCACTGTCATGTTTGCATTGATGTCCTGAATAGATTCGAAACATTTCTCTTTCACGGTCTTTTTGACTTTGTAGAAGAACCAGAAGTTGCAAGGTGTCAGGTCCAGTGAATGAGGTGGATGAGAATACATGTCAATATTTGTATTTCACAGAAATTGTTGTAAACATTTTGAATCAAATCAGGCATCAAAGTAGCCATAACAACACAAATTCTGGAAATCCGTTGCGTAGCAGTAGGCATACATGAGTGTGGTTAGAACATGCAATGAATGTTGAAAAATTTTTTAGATATCACAAAAATACACTGCCATTAAAGCCCCTCGATAGACACTCCCTCACTTCAGACATGCTTATCCCATTGTTCCCGCCACTTTCTGAAGCACTTCTGGAAGTCTCTTTCGTGAACGTCTTTATAAGGAATGATAAAAGATGAATGCTACTGCCAAGTACCGTTCAACAGAAAGGCAGGCTCCTAAAAATATTACAGGGTGTCCTCATCTACCTTATTCAGCAGATCTGGCTCTATGCAACTCCTAGCTCTGCCTCAAAGTCAAAATTACCATGCAAGGGAAACATTTTGAATCGATTCAGGATACAAAGGCAGCCATGACAGCTCAACCAAAGACAGTCCAGATCTGCTTCAGAAAGTGTTCAGAATGATGTGTGTCCAAAGCTCGTGGAGTATTTTGAGGAGGGTTAATGGCAGTGTGCCCTTCGCTGTGATGAATTTTTAAAATGTAAATTTCACTGTATTTGTAATTCCACTGCATTATAATTCCAGAAAAAGTAAAATCAGTATTTACTCACTGATGGGTAGTCATCCAAAAAAGGGGGCATATATGAGTTAAAATGTTCAGAAGTTTAACATCTCTTAGGGGAACAAGGGAAAGATAGATGAACTACATCAATAAAACACGCTAAACACCATCTTGAGAAAACAGGAGTGGTGACATGAAATTTGGCTATATTATCAATGCAAAGCTAATTGCACAAGAGAAGTGGAGGTTGCTGAGGGTGGAGATGACCAGAGAGAGCTTTTAAAATTAAAGTTTGGGACTCAACTCCCCTGCTTTCTAGTGTACCGACCAGCACAACCCGGCGTAAGCCAGGACAAGCCCCGGCTGGGAGGGGTTAGTGCAAGGGTTACTGAGTGTGCTCTGTTCACTATGAACTCAACCCTTGGCTAGACCCAGGACGTAACAGGGCAATGAAATGTTTGAAAATCCTGGTGACAGGGCTGGGGATTTAGCTCAGCGGCAAAGCGCCTGCCTCGCAAGCGCAAGGTCGTGAGTTCGGTTCCCGGTACCGGAGAAAACCAAAAAAAAAAAAAAAGAAAAAAAAAAAAAAGAAAATCCTGGTGACTTCTGTTCTTTACAAGTTGGAGCAGAATTATATATTTTATAATCCAAGGATGCCACATTGACATCTATTTAGAATCCACAGAACTCCCTCCCTTTTTAAATATAGCAGTTGTGTATTTAGGATTTGGGTTAGACACATGTTAGAATATGACACAAAATTTTCCTGGTGGACAGTTCAAAACACCCAATTGTAATTACGCCAACACTAAAACCATGTTACAAAGGAAGTCAGAGGTTTACATATTAAAATGAACACTGGCATAACCAATAAATACACAAATATAATTTAAATCTATTATAAGATTTGGAACTTATTCCAACTGTTTCTGCCGAGATTTTTAAAAGAGAAGTGCCTTAAAGAATGACTTATGTTTTATACTATTGGGGAGATGATTTTCTATTAATACCTATCTGCTGGTGTCATCTGGAGCCTTGACAAGAATCATAAGGAGCATAAAACCAGTGGTCAGCATTACTTTGTTAATTTTTCAGTTTAGCCTCCTTGAACAAGGCTTCAGGGGGCTTCCTGTAGTTGACACCTACACCAGCCCACCAAAGAGGAAATGATTTCAAAAAATAACAAATCTGATGCTAAGGAGGATAGCTGACAGTTAAATATAGTGTATGTGTACACCTAAAATTATTCTGAAGCATCTTGAAAAATATTAATAAGACAAACTCATCAACTAATCATTAGTTTGGCTTAGACTAAATATAGAGCCTTTCAGTTCCTTGCTTAAAATTTAGATATTTATTTTGGAAAGGCAGAACAAAAACCACAAATAAAGGAGGAAGAGCAACGCTTTGAAGGTATAAGAGAACACTCCTGTGTGAGCCTCCTGTGAGTCTGCAGTGAAAGACCTGGTGCTCTGGTCAGCAGGCCCCTATAACAAAGGAATTCCCCAGAAAGATACCAAAGCAGTGCTCCCTTCCTTGAACACAAAGAGAGCTACAGTTGTGTCCCTTAGTTGCAATTTATGAGGATGAAGTGATCATCAACTCACTATGAACCCAAGGTGGGACAGGATGTTAACAGCATAGTGAGGTAGGAGATTAGGGCTGGGGAACCTGGACAACCAACTTGGCAGAATATGGCAAAGGTCCTAATCACCCAAGGCTAATAGGTTGAGCAAGGTGTTTCCCAAAAAGAGAAGACATGAGCAAAACAGGACCTAAAATGACTCCAGGTTTATGACTCCCCTGCACTGAGTATTGAACCAATCAGAAAGCAGTATTCTGAATCCTACATTGGAATCTTGTGCTGTTTGAAGGACCAATCAGGAGATGGTATTCTCAATCCTTCATTTACATATTTGCACAGCCAATCAAAAGACACTGTTTCTGATACTTTGTTTATAACTGGCCAAGTGAATTTTTGATAGTATAAATGACCTACTTCCTTATTAGCACGAGGTGAAGGTCAATCCATGTACTTTTGATACTGAATACCCCTTTCGCTTTCTCCTTAGAATCGCTATGACACTTTCCTCTGGCCCTCTCACACCTGTACAGCGTAATTGTTGTCTGCCTTCAATAAATGCATATACCTTCACTGTCTTCTGTGTGTCTTGTCCAGTTATTTATTTGAACACAAAGAACCTGGAAAAAAGCTCCACAGGACCCCCGTCCCATAACAGTAGGACTCAGCCCATTAAAGCTATTCTCCACCAGCTAAAAGCCTGTACTCAGGCAGGGATGAAGGCAATGAGCTTCTTTCTTTGTAAAAGAATAACAGTGACAATGATTTCAAATACTTGAGCAGTCAATAGGAGAGAATGAATGCTGTCCACTTGATTTAAAGGGTGGTCCTTGTAAGTGGAAATGGCATATTCCAAATTCCATAGGGGAATGTGGACTGCAACTGAAAGCTTTTAACTTGACTGAAGGTGAAGTTGCTGGAACCCTTAGAAAAGGATAGAACTTAATACAGGAGTACAAGAGCGGCAGTCCTACAGGAAATGGACTGAAAATACTTATTATGACACTTTCTAGTCTTGCCATACTTTTAATCAGAAAGAAAGCAGTGAATAAGAGCATGATTATACTTTCCTGTAGTTTATTTCTAAAAGTACATTATTTTGTCACTCATTTGAAATCTAAAAATAGCCTGCTCCTTGGAGGAATTTATTTAAACATAAGAGTAAGTTTTTCTTTGGTTTTAAAAACGATTGCTTTTGCCAGTTACAAAATATGGAAAATCGTAAGCAATACTGTCAGGTGCACCAGTCATGAGGCCTGGTGCTTCTATTTTCCCCTCTGCACAGAGGGTAGACCTGTTGCTCTTTCCTCTGCTAAATATAGCCGGCTTCCTGCTATTTTCACAGCCCACTGGAGAATTTAATCAGGAAGGTGGAAAGCTAACACCATCACTCTGATGAACAAAATGGTCAGCTGATATCTCTTTTTGCTCCAGTGGAAAAATTTACAACAACGGGGGTGCTGAGTGATAGAACTGGGTTCATTAAAACAGCCAATGAGTGTAATCGCCAAAGGCCAGGGCTTTCTCCTCACTGTCTTCTCTCTGTGGGTGGCTGTTGAAAGCTCAGGTTGAAGTTTTAGAGGGGGCATCTTTGAACATAGCCCAAGGTTAATTTCACATCTGTAGCCTTCTGCAAGGTGACTGGAGATCACTTAGCCTGAATCCCTGCATTTCAGTGAATCTGTCCTTCACCGATCACTTGTGCTCCTTTACAGGCATTTCTTGTTGCTTGTAGAATGCAGTCCACACGCACCAGACTTTAATATTCAGGTGCGTCTTTCTAACTTTGTGTGCATTTTTCTAACCAAGGTAGTCTGCTAACCTTTGCCTGGCACATCTTGCCCTCTGTGCCATCTACGCTGGAATGTCAGTCTCACTTTCTCTTCTACCCCAGTGTATTAAAGTCTAGCTCAGGTCTCTGTACCTCTGCCAGGTTGGCTCTCTTGCATCCTATGACACAAGGAATTGGTCTTCATATCTCTTTCACGGTATTGTGTGCTGACCCAGTATTTGAGCTCCCTTTCAATTACAAGCATCATTGATCCAAAGAGATTAAGTTCCTAATTGTTACCTATTGTCCTTGGTTAATTGTGTTCAGCGGGAGAGTGGGACGCTTCCTCATAATTTAATAACTGCAGCTTATAGGATACATATGTAAATTAAATATCCTTACAGAAACAGTGAACTCACATAAAATACTTCTCCACCTCTTCAAAGCTATTAGTGATTATTGTTCATTTTACTTTTACGTAAAAAATGAAAAATATATCTTTATTATGCTGTAGAATTACATACTGTTCATAGTAATAAAATTCCGTTTTCTACCTGGCCACAAAAGCTGAGTTCACACTGTTCCTTCTCAGTACAGATATATAAACATTTAGTTCATAAAAGTTGCATAGCAGCCCACTGTATGAATAAGAAAGTATTAACAGTTGTCTTCTAGATAGAATGGAGATATTGTTCCAAATTTTAAAAATTCTGCTTTATGCAGAAATGAGCATTTCATTCATATATCCTTGGAAATTCATGGAACTACACCTATGTAGTAAATTTCCTAGAAGTAGAATTTCTGGCTTGTAGGGATTTTTGTGTTTTAAATTTTGAGTTATCTTGCAACTATTTCTTTCACAAGGACTATGTGGTTGTCTTGGTGTTTTGGAAAAGCTCGTTGTGCAAGAACAGGCCATTGAAGGTAGACATGGCAAGGGACCAGTGAGAGAGCTCCAGAGGAGTCTCCATAGGAGTCTGTACAGAGTACACTGATGTCTTAGGGATTTTAAGGACAAAAGCACATCTTGAGTGGTAGAAGATAGGGCACTCCACAGCCTGAAGCAGGAAGGAGTTTACACTCATATGCTGTGCTAGGTAAGGGTGGGCTGCATGCAGTCAGAACCAACCTGGGCTTTCTCCAAAACTACCCGACCATGGAACGTCAGGGCCAGGGATGTGAGCCAGGGTCACATTTCCATCACAGGGAAGATGGTGCCTGTGCCCGAGACACTTGTAGTCAAGTCAAACTGGACTCCTAACAGTGCTTACTAGTTGACTTCATTCAAAAACCTTCCTGAGCTGAAAATATTAATGTATATCACTATTAATAAGAAGTACATTACTTTGTTTCTAATGCTAGACTAACACATCCCATTAACTCTAAGCTCATGTGGAGGTGTCAAAAACCTTACTGGCAAAAATCCAGGAATACTAATTCCAAGCTGTATGTGCAGGTCTGTGAAAACTTCAGGATTCTTTAGGAACTGAAGAAATATGAAGAGGGTCTTGGCTCTTTTTTGATAGGGAGGAGAAGAACATATGTCATTCTACTGCCAAAGTGCGATCTAAAGTCCATGAAAGAATATAGTCTCACCATTCTGCAAACCTGATGAATTAATCGATCTAGATGATTGTCATCAAGTCCCTGAAGTCACAAAGGAAAGGCAGCTAGACATCTGGTACCTTTTGATGCAAGTGTACAAAGCCATCTATGAAATAGTGTTTCCTAGTCACAGATGAATGGCTGGCTCTAACTACCAATCCAAAGGAAACACAGAAACATATTAGACAATATAACTAGATGAAATTAGCAAAATCTGATAATGTACTTTTTTCACAAACTACAAAGAGAGAAAAAGGAAAACGTATAGCTTAAAAAAATTTTTGCAGAGGAGCATGGACAGTAGTTGGCTCCTGATTCAAATAAACAAACTATACACATAAAATAGGAGACAACTGAGGACATTTAATAATAGCTGGAGAATTGATGAAATTAAATTATTGTTTTCAGGCATGACAACAGTCTTATGGTTCCTTCTCATTTAGAAATGCTTAGTAAAATATGTATAAATGAAATTATTGCCAGAGTCTTAGGCGAGAAGCTTGAATCTGGGGATATTAGGTCCAGCCATCCATTGCTTCTAGAACTAGGAATGGAGCAAGAAAGAAATTTATTTTTGCTATGGGTCAAAGCAGGAAGGCATCTCATGTAGAACATTGTCCTTCTTATTCTGATAGCAGCTGCAGGGTCACCAGGGAAAGGACAAAACAGAGATCAAGAAGTGTGTGTGTGTGTGTGTGTGTGTGTGTGTGTGTGTAACATTTGCTGTCCAGTTGTGGGGTCCTAAAAGCCAGGGGGTCAATATAAGGATGTACAAGTCTGGTTCTGAGACCTTCTGCAAGTGCCAGGGCTTGGTAGCTTCTCTTCCCAGCATGAAATGAAGCAGGAAGAAGAAGATTGAAAGAAACTGGTTAGAAAGACAAAAAAAATGGAGTCAGGACAAAGATCAGATGTTTCTTTAAATCCCTCCATCTTAAAGGGTCCCTGTTACAAAATAACAGATACCTGAGATTTACATCAGCAACCTGGGTAGAAGTAGGAATCACAAATGTGAAAGAAACAGTGCTTGGCAAAGGTTACTAGTTAACTAAACCTAATTAAGTGGACATGAGAGATCATTGCACAACACCCCATACTTCCTGTATATTTGAGATTCTCCACAGTCAAGCAGTTAAAACCAGAAAAAGACTGCTTGAGGACACTGTAGACTATTCCTGACTAATGGCTAGGACCCATTTGAGGAGGATAATTTCAGGAGGCTTGACAGTTCCCACGCAAAGGCCACAGGTCCCTAAGGGACTGGAGTCTGGCTTCCATGCTCTCTGCCACAGAAGTGAGGCAACAGCAAGAACATGACCCACATGGTATGGAAAACATACTTACAAGTGGGTTCTTCCGCCAAATGAAAGCTGTAATTTGGTGGAAGGAACTGACAGTCCTCTTCAGCTTTCTAAATGTTTTGAACCCAAAAAGGAGCTTGTATACTGCTCCAACACAAACGTGTAATCTTTGGCCCAGACACATGGGTGCTCTTGTGGACAATCACAGTGCAGAATGTGTCATCTCCTTCATATGGAGTTTGCTTTGGTTGCACCATTTTACCACATCCTTCCCCCCGGGTCCTCCTTTCCTCTTCCACTTTATGCTCTGTCACCCTCCAACTTGTACCAAGGGAAAGAAAACATATCATTTTCCTTGCTTAGCTGCTCAAATACAGTATATCACTACAAGAAATTACCTTTAAAGAGCACAGTACATTGAATTATTTATGGTCAGTTGTGTCTGTTAATCAGATATTTACTGCAGTCAAATGTCAGATTATAAGCAGACACATACAGCTGGTGTTAGAGAAGGCCACGTAGGGACCCTGGGCATTCATCGCCATCAGCTGGTAAAAGGGTCCTAACCACCTTTTCTGGTGGTGTCAGTAGAGATTCTGTGAAGATTCTGAACTTAGACTTCCATCCCCTACCAGAGTGAGCGAGGCCTGCCTTTGTAGAAGTTTCATTTCGTTTGCTACTTACCACCTGAGGTAATCACTAGTAAACTTATTTTACCAGTGAGAAAACTGGGACCAGGAAAAGTAAGGGACTGATTGACTGCTAGGGTCACAAAGTCAGCAGGAACCAGAGATAAAATTAGATCTCAGGCTTTTCAGCGTAAAGCCTTGCTTTTTCTAAACATAATCACTAAATCATATTAAATAGGCAAATAGCAATCTTGTAAACATGTAGAGGTTTTTAAATGGCTTCTGAGTCTGTTCCATCTTCACTGGAAGGTGGGCATTATACTGTATAAGCTGATGGAACAGAAGTAGCAAAAAGTAAAGACTCTCCCAAGGTCAGCTGTGAATCAAAGGAGAAGTCCAAGCCAAGAGCCAAATCCCCAGAGTCCTGGGCTGCAGCCATTTTCCCAAAGTCACATTCCTCCTGGCTCAGCTATAAGGTAAGAAGGCCCCTACATCCCTAGGAGCTGTCGAAGGAGAATTTCAGTGGCCTCAGGAAGTGGCCTTGGGCCTAGGCAAGAAGGTGACACGGCTGTGACTCAGAACTGACAGGAGTCCAGGAGGGCCAGGAAACTATCCTTCAGGTGAGGCAATAAGCCACATCCTCCACCATTCTGTGTGAGCATTCAGAAGAACATTCCCCTGCACCTGCCTCAAGAATGTTCCTCTGACTTAAACTTGTCATTTTGGGTTAAAGCAAAATATTTTTCTGAGAATTTTAACTAGAAACCTTTGACTTGACTTCTTGACCTGAAAGTGTTCTGCAGTCCTGCCTGCATGGTTTAGATACTTCCCTATACCTGGAGGAGACAACTCTTGGAGGACATTGACACTATTCAGGGTGGTAAAAGTCAGATGACAGCAACAGTCACATAAGAAAGATAAATCAAGAAAATGAACAGAGAAACTGCTAGGGTTTGATCGCTTATTCTAGGCCAGGCATTGTATACAGTTCTTTACATGGGCTGCCTCATTATCCACAAAACTTTCTGTGAGGCAGGTACCATTATCATAACCTTTTGCAGATGAATAAACTGAGGCACAGGGAAGCTGGATAATTTACCTAAAGTCAAACAGCTCTCAAGGAAAAGCTGAACCAAACAGCTGAACCAAGATCCCACTCTGAACCTTAACTCGGCTTCGGATGATGTTATTTGATCACCTAGCCATTACATGTTACTGAAAGGGTGAACAATGGTGACCCCCATCAGGTGACACTATTACTATTAGTACTGGCAGTCACAGGTAACTATGACTGAGAGAGTGCTGTGTACCACCCACAGGGTGAAAGCTGTACACTGACTATCCATTTAATCCTGGCAGCAATTCTGTAAGGGAGGTATTATAATTATAGTCAATTAGCAAACCAGAATATTGAAGAACAGATAAATTAAATAACTTGTTCAAGGTCACATAAAAAAACCTGGTTTTCATCCAGGAAGCCCCACTATAGTGCTGTCAATCTTTTTAAAAAACTAAAAATGTGAAAGGAGAATCCGTGGCCAGTCAATAGAGCCAAATTTAGCCATTCCAAAGTCACTCAAACATTGGCTTTAAGAGTGCAGTGTTCTAACAAGCTAAGTGACCTAGTTCTTGAGAAATCCCAAAGACCAAGTTAATGGCAACGAGTTATAAACATTCCACTATTCTATATGTGACAGAGTTCCAAGCTTTCTGAAGCACCCCCTGAGGAAAAATGTTTCACACCTTCCCCGTTACTTATTTTAGCTCACACCATAACTTGAAAAACTACTAGGAAGTAATTTCATCTACTCAAGGCAAAACATCCCACATATTTCATAATCTGTTGTAGCTAAGATATTAACTTTACCAAAAAGAATAATGAAGAAAAACAGACTTTCAATTGTGTCTGGGTATTGACATTCTTGGAAGCAGAACCTCAGTATTCATTTACTTTTAAAGAAAGCAGGAGAGATGTGCAAATATATCTGTAGTTTTCTTTTCTGCTATGTGGGTGGGAGCCTTTCTCTTTGGGGAAACATTAGGTTTGGCTCAAAACTTAATGGATCTTTTGGTTATGCAAAAATGACTGCCAAGCCTTCTGCTGTAGTGAGGACCCAGCCCACTTTCAGGCATCCTGTACAAATCCGTCTTTGGTTTGAGTTCTGCAACTTAGCAATGATTATGATAAAGATGAGTGAGATAACTGGGTGGTGGGCAAGGATGGTCAAGTTCCCATGGGAGTGGGGATCTGGAACCCAAGAATAGAAATGTACCCATCTGGAAGAGTAGATGCCCATCTGTGGAGACATGCGGCTGGTGGACATTACAAATACCTTGGGTGTCAATCAGTTACTCTCTGATATAGAGGTTCATGATTCTCTTTCTTTTGTGTGTTATATTTTCCCTCTGTAGTCCATGAGCCTTTTGAAGAATATTTCTCAATATTGCTATCTAATGGCAGTTATGCTTTGCGAGAATAAGAAAGGGTCTTGTGTCCAGTAGTTGGGGAAAATCTAAAAGAGGACTGGAAAACAATGGGAACTTACGGAAAGTGACCGAGGAGACTAGCAACAGTTACAACAGAAATACTAAGAAAAAGTGAATTTGACAAAATGATTAGGTTGCTATAGTTATGGTAATGGTATCCTAGACCATTTGTGCATGGAACGGAAGATTTCCTCTTAAATAGATTTACATTATTTTTTTCTATCTTAAAATGTTCCCATTGTTTTTATCATGAACAAAGAGCCACTAATGACTCCACTGTATACTTACAACTATTTTGGGGAAAACCAAATTGAAGACAATAGTGAAAACATGTAGGTCAGAATTAGAAAGCCCTGGATTCAAATCCAAGTTCCAGTCTGTATTCACCCTCTCTGAAGCTCATTTCCATTAATGGCATGATAAGGAAAATCATACAGAGCTTTATTTGGTAGCTGGGATTTAACTAAATTTTGTATGTCAAGTGACAGGATTTTTAAAAAGATAGAAATAAAAAAAAAATCAAAACAACTAGCAAAACAATAAAAAGTTCTCTGAGGAAGTCATGGCAACCATTCACTCAGTTCTCCGACACATCCATTACCATGAATGTATGTATCACCAAAAACGATTACGGGAAAACACATTTTCTTTAAAAGGACTCTTAAGTATAGGCCCAGATTTTCCCCAAATGTATACTTTGTATCATATGAATATTTCTTAGCAGACATTAAAAATTAAGAACAGTCTATCCAAAAGTGAATGGTTAAGTGTGTTTTTCTTCTTGGTTCTACCAATGCAAGAGTAATAATTGTTCTCTTTTAGGGAGAAAAAAACAATTTTTCTTCAAAGGCATTTGCGACAAAGGGAAGATGAAGTGACTGTGAATATTAGTTGGGTCAGCTGTACCTGTTCAGACATCTGTCTCATTTTTCATACTCATGTGTTTCCAAATGCCTCCTCAAAGAAAGGAACATATCTATCTTCCACTGACACACACATGAAATGTAGGTCACTCCATTACACAAAATAGAATAAAAGCTTTTTTATTAAAAAATTATCTCCACAAGCCATCCTTTCATTTCAGACACTACTGGCAAAAACTGGGTTTTAAGCTTTGTGTTGTCATCTAGGACTGAATCATAAATTGGAAACAGGGACATTCCCTTTCACGTACTCATTTTTAAAACTGATGGCAAAATCCTACCTGTCCTAAACTCTTTTGAAAAGAGGCAAAGAGCTTACCACAGGGAAATAAAACCTAACAATTTAAAATTCCTTCCTCCTCTTTCCTCATTCAAGCTTAAAGCATTACTAGTATTAATTTAGGGTTCTGTCTGGATATTCAATCACAAGCCACACTGGCCGGTGAGAAACAAAAAAGAAAAGAACTATTATTCACAGTGAAACCAGACAGTCTCACAAATAACTCCATAAAAGTCACATAAATTATGATTTTCACTGCCTCATGAGTCAGAAGAGAAAGGTTCTAAGTATGCCAGTTCGAGGTGGGGATTATTTGGACAATAAACAGTGTTACTTGAAAGAGATAAAAGATTAGCAGAGCAAACATGCTTGGGTGACAGGAACTTGCCTACTTTTCTCCTCTGGTAGGAATGCAGTATGGAAACCAGAGAGCAGGAGGCCAGCTCATGCTTCCGGACCCGGGACTCAGCCATCACTCTGCCTGTCATTGTCCCTTCCTGCCTGTCCACTCTGCTTCATCCCACCTCTTCCTTAGGTTTATTCCTCATCTGCCCCAGCAGCTCCCCTCTCTTGCCCTTCCTCAACCCCATGGACATTTCCCTCTCCGATGCGCCCTCAGACATTTATGTCACCCTCATTTGTCTCTCCAGGTGCTGTCTGGGTTTCCCTTCCCTACCAGGATTTAGTGAAGGGGTGAGAGTGTTTGTTATGGTTTATGTCTGTGTGTCCCCCCAATGCCTCATGCGGACATGGGGCAGGCTTTTAGAGTTTGAATATGGGTGTGAGAGCTGCACCCACCCTGGAGTGGATAGTTTGCATATGTAAGGGAGAGAAAGAGGCTGCTTGGGGGCATTCCTCCCCCATTCGGCCCTGGTGTGTGCTTGCGGCTTAGCTGTGTGCTGCCGCCCTGAGATGCAGCTCTCCGTCATGTGCCACTCTGCCTTATAAGCTGCCAAGTATGGACTCAAACCTCCACGAACTGTAAGCGAAATAAACTTTTCCTTCCTTAATTTTGGGCATCAGGTATTTTGTCCCAGCAGCAAGAGAAAAGTAACCAAGACAGTGTTGAACCTGTCTTTTCCTGTTGGTTTCTTCATGTGCTTTGAGCACGACACAGATACATTTGCACCATTTTTCTAATGCGTGTTCTTTCACTAGGCTGTTTTGGTCCCTCTCCCATGCACGACATGCTTTTAAAGTGAAGAGTGAGGCTCCAGTAGACAAGACAGCCTGTGAGGGAGAACATGAAGCTGCAGGCATCAGGCGGAGCAAGGAGGTGAGGAGGACACTCAGGACAGAGGAACAGGGACGTGCAAGGCCAGAGATGCACGATCCAGACTTACTAATTTCTTGTTCTTAGACGTGAAACAATCTTTCTGAATTCCCATCAAGTAGTAGCAAAGCTTATTATGACTTGGAAGAATAACAATAGCTGTTGAACACTTAATATAAAGTTTGTAAGAAAATTCAATAAAATGATGACTTTGTTACATACTTCAGCCTGGTGCCCAGCGCATGCTAAACTAGCAAGTGTTTGCACTCTGAGCCAGGCACTGGGCTGAGGATCTAATGTCTATTACTATATGTGAGCCAGGCAATAAGCCTGGGTCTTGGAAACCAGCACAGTGTCGTCGCCACTTTAAACAGTGAAGAAACTGAGGTTTAAAGAGGATAAGTAACTTGCTGTGGATGGCACAGTGAATAAATAATGAGGAGAAATTAGATGCTGAGTCTATAACTTCTCATCTGTGAAATGAGGACAATGATCAGCCACCCTACAATGCTTTTATTGGGATGAAATCAGATAATCTCCCATGTAGCTGTTGTATTGTACATTTTCTTTTTTCGTCCCATTCTGTCTTTGTATAATCTCTGCGCTTTACATTCTGTCCCTGAGTTAAAAGTTATTAACGTACTCCACAGTATTGCTACCTCCAGAAGATCCTTATTCTTCCCCAAGGAATTTTAAAGCAGAGCTATGTGTCTATTTTTAGTGGATTGACAACTGGTGGTCAGCTTGTAACACCCAGCTGAACTGAGTAAGCAGTGCTGCTGGGTATGGGAGGCCCACCTAGGGACTGTTGCTAGCAGCATAACAGGCAGAACTGGAGAAGGAGAAGTGAGGCTGTTGGGAGCAGAGAAAGGTTGTTGGGACCTTCTTGGAAGCAGAGAGAAGCTGTAAGGAGCTGTTGGTTCTGTTGAAGGAGCTCGTCATGCTGGCTTTCCTGATGAACTTGGCTGTTTTCATTCTCCAAGGTGCTCGGGATCTTGTCACTAGGAGTGGCTTCGGTTCACTTTGGGGGAGCTCTGGTCCTCACTCTGCGCATCACTTGGTGGTGCACAGCTCAGTCTACCAGACAAACTTGTCCCATTGGCTTTCCTGATGGGAACTCGGCTGTCCTGATCATTGGAGAAGCTCAGTACCTCACTGTTGCTGAAGATGGCTGTGGTGCCTTTCAGGGGAGATCTGGTTCTTACTTTGAGTGTCATTTCCTGGCTCCAGTGCAGATCCCTCAGCCTGCTCACACAGATCCTTCATCCTGCAGGCACAGACTTTCTAGTTTCCACCACTGACCTTTGGGCCTTCCCAGTGCAGACCCATGAAACAGGCCTGCATGAGATGCTGTGGGCTGTAGGCCTCCAGCTGGACTCATGGGATGAATTGTTATGGGCTCTAGGTCCTCAGTTGAATTCATGCAGGTCATTATCATGGGATCCAGGCCCTCAGCTGGATTCTTTGGTCTTTAGTGTGTGGACTGATTTCCTGTACTTTCTTTGTAAATGATTCTTTGGGTGACTATTATAAATAATCTTATAAAATATGTGTCCTGTATTATATTATTCCCCTTGCAAAAACCCCAAACTATGACATCATTGTACCGCTGTATGCCCAAAATGTGTCACAAGATAAAGATGAACTCCAAGTTTAGCATTTACTTCTTATCACAACACTTGGATGCTAAGTTCAGTATCAATTTATTCAGTGTAGTCAGATTCAATGCACTTTTAAAAAACATGTAACTCACAGAATAACTGGAGTTGATTTTAATGGGCTCATTTTTCCTTCCATTCATTTCACCTACCCACAGCACCTAGGGAACCCCAGGCTCTTGCTCGTGTTCTTTTCTCCTGATCTTTCTGGCTTGTCTAGTCCTGTTCTCTGCTCACAGGTCTGCAATGGTCCCTGGCTACTTACATTAATTACAAAGTGTGTATCTGACATTCAGTGCCATCTAAGACCTCACTCAAAATAAAGTGCTCTGCCTTAATCTCATTCCCTGTTCTGTATAACCCACTCTGTCCTCAATGACTCCTGCAAACACCCGCAGCTGTCTTTACCCCTACTGCCACATCTTCCTCCTCCAACCTAGTGGAAAGCCACTCCTGTCAGCCTTGTTCTGTGCTTTTGAAATGTCCTCCATAAACACTGTACAGCTTTTGCTAGCTTTATTCCTCCTTTCTTCACAGGCTTTGTTGCTATTTTGAATTGTATCTTTTTTCTAGTACATTTTCAAATTTATCACTGTTAGAAAAAGGAGAACTCCTGATTGTGTGTGTCGATCTTACCTCTTGTAACTACCAAACTGTCTTATTAGATTTTTTGCCAGTTTTCTATAGTGTAAATATTATTTCATAATAAAATTGTTTTGTAAAATTCCAACTGGATGCAGTGGCACATAGCTGTAATCCCAGCTATTTGGGAGGCTGAGGCAGGAGGAGCAGTTAAGCCCAGGAGTTCAAAGCCAATCTGGACAATATAGTGAGACCCTTAAAATAAATAACAATAAAAAATAATGATAGTAGTAAGCACTTTCATACTATAAGTAGTACAGGGCCTATTCTAAATGCTTTATATAGATAAACTCACTTAATCCTTCTGGAGTATGGTTTCACTGCTAACATCAGCTCACAGATAAAGATATGATAAGCATCTTGTCCAAAGTAACACATACAAATAGTAGCTGCTGATTCTACCATCATTCCCTCCTCTCCCTGCCATCCCTGGCCATGTCTGTTAAATCCCACCCATCCATCTCTGAACTCTTGGAATTCTGTCTATAGTTTCTCTTGGGAAATGTGTATGTGTCTGGCCTGTATCCTCTTGATCACCAAAGTGTGCACACATGTCCTCTGACTGAGGGGGTAAACCTGAACCATGGCTGGAGAAATAGCACTCAGTGGAGACTATACTTGGAATCTTCACTATGAGGCAAACAACCCCCCTCTTCAGTGTGTAGTGTTGCTCAGCTGTGAGGCCCAGTAGGTTAGATGGATTTGGTGCATTTTGACCCATAATATTTTCAGTTCATCTATAGTTTTATCAGGATGTGACCCCACCACAATTATAAGAGCCTCTGGAACTGGTCTTACAAACATAAGTTTCCACCTAGGTAACCCTACAAGAAAACAAGCTTGTTTTCCACTTACACATTTTCATGCATTCATATGGTTTTTAATTACTACATGTTAAAATTTTACTACTACTAATGTGTACACCCTCCACACACATTAACGATCAGCTTAGAGCTGAAAAATCTCTCCTTGTTATTTTATGGGAAATGAGTTTTCATTCCTATGAAACAGTGGTGTTGGTGGAAGAGAATAAAAACAAGGAAGCGGTGTTGAAATGACACTAAGAGGAAGAGAACCACCCTGAGCAAGGCAGCCTGCTCCCCCTCACCGGGGAGCTTGATTCATTTCCTGCCCTCCTCCAGCACCTCCAAAGCCTTCTCTCCTTTCTCCACCTCTTGCTGGATTCTACCACCAGTGCCACCAAGTCAGTGACTCACAGACGGGCTACCCAACCACCAGGAAAACAAATCGGAAATAGGAGCAGGAGAAATATGTGTTTTTTAAATCAGAGAAAAATAAAGGGGAATTGTCTGTTGGGTAGTTTCTACAATTATTAATAAAGTCAACTGAACCCTGCAGTAATCTTTTCTTAAATATTCTCTTTAAACCTTCACATATGTAATGAACTATGCATAATAACTTTTACATAAATGTGTAGGTACATATGTAATTGTGCGTGCACAAACCATGGTATCCCACCAAAGTCAAAACATGCAATGCAAAAATGCACACTCCTCGAAGATCAACAACACCACGTGTTGCCACAAAGTTACCTCTTGTGACTTCTGCCACCAACAACGTAGTTCCTCCGTTCTTTACAAGGAACTAGCATGTGTGGTTCTATGCCTCTCTTCTTTCACTCGGCTTTGTGTCTGTGAGATTCATTCCGATTGTTGTATACACAGTGCTTTGTGCATTGTTATTTGTGTACATTTTTTTCATTCTCTGGATTTTATCAAGAAATTTAGTACTGTGAATAATAAAGCTGAATATATATATATATATATATGTATATATATGTATGTGTGTATATATATACACATATATATATATATATATATTTGTGCACATCTTGGTGAGGGCCCTATGAGAAGTATGCACTGATAGTTTACTGAATCTTCCAACTTTGGTTTCTCTGCTTCCGTCTGACTTACTTGCTACCATCCCAGGAATCTCCCTAAGACAGCTGAGACCCCTGGTCTTTATACAGCTTTCTGTGAATGCTCACTGTCTAGAAAGTTTCTTACAATGCCAAACCATGCCACTAGGGCCCTCTACAATTTGCTCATACCTTACCTTTCCAGGTTTTTGCTCACCCAATCCAAGATTTATTACCTTCCCGTGGTCTCTAGTTAAACACAGCTCACAGCCCTCCACACCCACCCCAAACTTTTTGTTTATGGCATACCAATCCATTCTAGCCAGAAAGTATTTTCTTATCAGCCATAAATTAAGAACAAATATTTGAATTAAAAATGTTTGTCTCTCTTTATTTTAAAGACATCTTCCTGATATGACTTGAGGGAGAGGTTACAAAAAATAAAATAAATTACTTAGTTGGAATTTTCCACCCAGTTTGGAGAAAGTTAAGAGCACAAACCTGAGCCAGTTTTGTGCACAAATTAGGTTAGGAGCTTTCGGGAACACTGGTTCTGCTACTTCATAGCTATGTGACCTTGGGTGAAGTACTTGACTCTCCTAAGTCTTGGTTTCCTCATGTGAAAAATAGAAAAGAATGACCTTCCTCACAGGGTTGACACCAAGAGTGAATAAAACATTGTACATAAACTTTTAAAAATAGTGACAGGCATAAAGAAGGCACACAACAGCATTTTTCATTATTAATGAAGTTGCACATCAGAGAGGCTCAGAGTAAGAGATTGGCAGCTAGTTGCCTGGGTTCAAAGCCCAGCTCCTCCACTTACTAGCAACAGGTCTTGGGCACATGGCTAGCCAATCTGTGCAGCAGTTTCCTCATTAGCACTTTATTAAGAGCCCTTGGAAGGGTTAGGTAAAGCACTTAATCTCATAGCTAGTGGTACATTAGTACTTACAGTATGAAGATTATTATTATTGTACATACATCAACAACTTCCCTTATCAGTATCAGTGATAGAACTCTACCATTCCAGTGGATTTGAAGTTTTGATACACAACAAAAAGTCTAAAGACAAGAATCATTCCAAATAAGAACAACAGTTCTGTCAAGGCAGAAGAGTAGACCCACAAGTTCTAGTGTTATGATAGGACCGAAAACACACAAATGAGCTGTGGGCCTCACAGTGGACTCAAATTTTGAGATAGGAATCTCTGGGAGTCTGTTTCTCACTGACTTATAGAATTGTCCACTGGACCATAGGCAGAAGGCAATGACCAGTCACTCACCCTGACCCCATCTGTGTGTCTTAGGACCCCCTCCTCAGGTTTATCTATGGAGCTGGGAAATCAGGGCCCCTTAACACTGGCTTTTAAGCCCCTCCAGAGTCAGCTGTAACTTCTGAAAACAAGCAACAAGGTGTCAAGGTGGTAGGTTAGGAGTCAGTGTCCACATAAAATGCAATGGTTCTTTGTTTTATTATTTGATTCCCATTTCACAAGTAAATAAACTAAAACAGCCTCAAGATAAGTAAGTGATTTATGGCCAAATAACTTTGAAGAAGCCAAGACAGGACAGGAAGCCATAAACTTGAATCCAGGTATATGTGATTCCCACATAAAGACTAAAAGTTTAATATTTTGGTTAGTAAGGATTTCTTACTACGAGGTGTGGTTTAAAAGTATGGTAAATGTTTAAATTTTTAAAAGTTTTTACAGTGAAAAACATATTGCTCTCAGTCCTTTCAAAATAATCCTCCTGGATTTCACACACTCGTCCCATCATTCTTGCTGCTTTCTGGAGCAATTCTGCAAGACCTTTTTTGTGTCTTCAGTTAAACTGTGTGGCTGCCTTGACTTTCTGAATCAATTCAAAACATTTATCTTTCATATTTATTTTGACTTTAGGGAAGAGCCAAAAGTCACCCAGTGCTAGATCTGGTGAATAGGTAGATGAGGACATAGAGTTATGTTTTTATGAGTCTGCCTTTCCTTTGGATGACACTTGGCAGGAGCATTCACCATGTTGTTGTTCACACCTTATAAAAACACAAAAGTGTACTTTCAGAACTGCTTTGGAAAGTGGCAAGAATATTGAACAAGTGTACTCAACAGGAGTGTTGTCAAACAGCACAGTGTCAGATTCTTTATGTCACACACAAATAATTGCCTCAGACAGGTAAATGCAGTTTTTTAAAGTAAAGGAAGAAAAGGAAAGAGTAAAAAAAGAGAGGAGCAAGAAAAGATATGTTCTGCAGGCAGGATGGGACACTGCAGAAACAAGATGGCAGAACAGGAAGATTGCAGTGGCCTTTGTCAAAGAAGTCAGTGGCCTCTGTCTTTTATGTTCTCTCAGATCTGTTCATTGGAAGTTATTCTGCCCACAGCATCCTGGTTGTGATTGACAGGTCACATCCTGCTGTTCAGCCTCTACTTAGAAGCTTTGTAATTGAGAGTTTACATCCTATTTTCCAGCCAACCTGCCATGCCCTAATCTCCTGCCTCAGGAGGAAGAGAAATGGCAAGGTATCTTTTACTGTAATACATGTTTTTAAAGCTAAACTAATTTTAATCACACTTTAATCACACATTAAACCACTTATTTTAATTATACCACTGAACAAAGGAATCCTAGTAGATTATAAATTCATATAAAAACTTCAGTTTTAGAATCCAGTGAAATACACAGAGGGCAACTATCCTTTTTGTGGACCTCTTTGGGGCACATTTTTTTTGCTCTCCAATAGAAAACAGAGCATGAAGGAGAGAGTAAGGACTGCTGTTTGCACAGCTTTCCATGGAAGTCTAATCCTCTGATGATAAGAATTGGGAAGACCACCCCAGGGCTGAGGGCTGAGGGCTGAGGTTGTGTTGATTACGCAGGTCTGGAGGTAATTTGTGGAAAGCTGTGTGGTCTTGTCATATCTGTGCCTTTGAATTCTTCCTGGTTCTATAATCTCCAGTGCCCTATCCTTTACCAAATTTTTCACTTTAACTAAATAATTTTCATTAACACACTCAAAAATTCTGAATTATTTGAATTGGTGTAGAGAAAATATCTGAAACATTTCATTTTTTTTAAAAGGCAATACCCATGTTTTACTTCAGAGCTAGAGACTTTCTAAATAAGCCTGTGAAAATTTAAAACTATGCAAACAAAATTTGCTTCTTAAGCATCTAAGGTTCTATATTTACCTATAACTTCATGATCACCTGTGGAATCTATTTCAGGGGTACTGTGCACAGTCCTGTACAGAGCTCATGCTTGTCTCATCAGAAACACAAATACAGGCAGAGAAGGGGAAGGAAAACTCAACAGGAAAAACCACAGCAACTAATTCCACAGTTACATTCACTCAGGAAAAGTGGTGAGAGCATGCGGTGGGGGAAGCAAGTTGATGACTACAATTATCACTTATAGGTAGAGAAAGCTTCACTGCTACCTCACCTGCATTTGGTAGAAAACACTTCCTGGCAGGGGGAGGACTTCAGGAGGAAAAGGAAGAGGTAGAAGAAATCTATTCAAGGAACAAAATGTCATCTATAAAAACAAACTCAAAAAATAGCGGGCAAATATTATTGGTAGAAAAGGAATTCCAGGTTGCTTCAGAAAACAAAGAATTAGACACAGTTTCATGGGGACATCCTTTCTCTGTGGATCTCCTGCCTTCTGAATTCCCCGCTCCCAGTCCAGGGCTTCAGCGCCCTTTCTTAGGAAATTAATCAATTTTCATTGTCCATTGTTCCATAACTCATTCCTGGATCAGACTGACCTGTGCTCAACCCTAAAGAACAATTTCATTCAGAAAAAAAGAACAATTTTGTGCTACATTAAAATCGAGCTCCTAATTTACTGTTTTTGGTATACACACTGACAGCACCTGTTGCAGTATTTTCTTTTGTTGCCTTCAATTATCTGTGCTGATTCACTTTCTTCCACTTATGCTTCTTTTTTTTAATCCTCACAATACCTACTGTCTGCAAATTGCATATCCACAGTAAATATGGGTAGGGTAGATACACAACTCCAAATGACACGTTTATTTCTTTCAGTGGACACCATAACACTTTTTATTCTATTTTTATAAATGGTGTCATACTTCTCCTTCCAAACCTTGTTCTGAAAAATAGACTAAACTGAATACATGAATTTACTGAGGGAGGGAATTTAGTACATAAACCTAAAATAAGCCTTCTTGTTTTTAATTTATGTACCAAATCTTGTGAGCATGTAATTAGGGCCTATAGAGTGTGCAAAATACCTCAAGTTCTTTTTGCAAGGACATTTCTTTCCATTGAGGAAAGAAAATGTGTAATCTGATTTAAAACAGAGAAGTTGAAATCTACTTGAATGGGATGTTCATTATTGCAAAATGTTCGTGACCTCTTTGGGATGTTCTGCCTTAGAGATGACCAGGAAGTAGCAACTCTGAGCTAAAAATATGCTTGGTAAACCCGTGGGCATCTGCTTTTAATTTGAGGCTGGGTGGCTTACACACCAGACAGGAAGATGTGCCTGGCTTAAAGAGGTTTGAACACATGCCACGGAGTCACTGCCTGTGCCCCACAGTCTGCTCTCATTTTGGTTTGTGAATTTCACTCACCCGTGCCTCAGATACTCTCCCTTCCAGCCCTGGACTTTGGGCTTAAAGAAGAGCAGGATTCAAGCCCTTTTGCCTTCTTGTCACACAGTTACGTCTAAGGCAATGACTGACAACGTGTTTTCAACACTTAATTTATGCAAACTGTGCAATTGTATTGCTGCCTCCTTGCTGGTTGTGGTCATTATAGTCTAGCTCTCTGGATTTGTCTTGCATTTAACACCACACCATACTCATTAAGCTGATAACTGTACCACGTGACCATTTTTATGAATAAACATAGTACCTTAATACTTTAAGAAAAGGAGGAGCTGCCGTGTATCTAAAATCTGGGCAGCAGCTTTCACCTGATGTAAGAAAAACTGAGTTAAGTCAGAAATCAGCGAATGCTCTTTCAGTCATCATCCTCAACTCTTCCTCATGGAGTACATTGTCCTACACTTACCTAGCATGTGTGTTTCATCCAACAGACCAGCTGGTTGAATCTGGGGCCTTTATTTTTATTTTACTCATGAAGCAACTGAACTTTACTGAAACAGTTTGCCCAAGGTCTCAAATTTTATAATGTAAAGGCTTTCATGATAGAGGCTCTGCAGATAGCAAATTTATTTTCTTGTTGGAAAAGGAGTTAGTAAATAAGTTAGTGGGGCAATTTCTCAGCATGTATCTTATATAGGAAAAATCTTTCTAGAAATAACTGTAAGCTGTATTTTCTGACCTAGGTATACATTGCAGAAATTCCACAAAATGCTTAGCTTTCCCAGGACCCTGATCTTTATCAATTCTTTATTAGCAAAAACCAGTCTTATATTCTTGATTTGTGGGTTACTTTATATTTGTTGATTATGTTTGCTTAGCACTGACTGAAGACTCATCATGTGTTGAGCACATTTAATAGGTGTTTAATATAAAAAGTGGTAGAACAATCCAATTCTGCCATATAGCTGATATCTTAGTCGCTTTGTACTAGCATAGCAAAATATTTCACTCTGGAGGATACATAAAGAAAAGAGTTTCACTTGGCTCTTGTTTCCAATGGCTATGAAAAAAATAATATACGGGTCCTCCAGCATGAATGCAGAGGTTAAAACAGGCAACGAAAGAACTTTAAAGATAAGAGTTCACAGGACTCTGAACAAGCAAGTCCTCTGGCTATAACACAGCATGGCAGATGCTGTTACAAGTCAAGATCAGACGCAGCAGCTGTGAGCCATGCACACAGAGGTGTTTACGGAGGGAGGTGGGGAGCAAGACATTGGTGAGGAACCTGGATCACTATTTTTTGTATTAAAATTATTATTTTTATTTGGTTGGTGCCTTTTAGATATACATAATGCTAACATTCATCATAAGGAATTTGTGCCTGTACATGATATATTTTGTTTCTTTTTTTCCCCATTCCTTTCCCATTCCTTCAACCTCTTTTCCTCTCCTTATTTAAAAGGCTTTGTTTCCATTTTTTCTTTCTATTCTTTTTTGTACCTTTTCCCTTTCTTCTCTTTCCCCAACCTCTTCCCTTGTTCCTCTTCCCATGTGAACATTTTCTTTCTACTCCCAATATCTATTTTACATTTTGGTCTTTATTTACACTTTCAGTTTCTCATGGCAGAGAAATAATACTGTATTTAAACATATGTGTCCCATTTATTTCACTTAAGAGTATGGTCTCAAAGTCCACCCATGTAGCTAGACAGGTCTCAAGCATATTCTTCTTTATGGAAGAGTAGTATTCCATTGCATAAAAAAAAAAAAAAAAAAAAAAAAAAAAAACACATTTTTACCCATTCATCAGCTGATGGGCATTTGAACTACTTCCAAGATTTAGCTACTACAAACTGTGCCACTATAAACATGAGTGTGCATATATTGCTTAGTAGGATGCTTTTAATTCTTTGGGGAAGACACCAAAAAGGGAGACAGCTAGGTTAAAGGGACATCTAGTTTTAGTTTTTTGAGGAATCTCCACACTGACTTCCACAGTGGTTGCAGCAGTCTGCACTCCCACCAACAGTGGAGAAGTGTTCCTTTTTCTCCACAGTCCCTCCCATATTTGCTATTGGTTGACTTCTTGAAGATAGCCATTCTTTCTAGAGTGAGATGAAACCTCAGAGTTGTTTTAATTTGCATCTTTCCAATGACCAGTGATGCTGAACATTTTTTGATGTATTTGTTCTCTGATTCTATTTCTTCATCTGAAAAGTGTCTATTTATTTCAGACACCTATGTTTGGATTGGGTCTTTAAATTGGGGGGGTCTGATTTTTTTTAGCTCTTTATATATTCTAGCTACTAGTTCTTTGTCTGAGGAAAAAGTGACAAAATTTTTCCCACACTGTCGGTTGTCTCTTCACTCTGTTGATGGTTTCTTTTGCTGTGAAAATGCTTTTTAATAAGAAGAGATCATAGTTGTTGATTCTTTGTGATATTTCCTGTGCAATTGACATTTTCTTCATAAAGTTTTTGACTAAACCTATGTGTTCAAGAGTTCTACTTATTCTATCTTTCCCTTTCTTGTCTAATTGCTTTGTCTAATGTTTCAAGGACTAGGTTGCTGCCTGTTTGACCTAACTCCTGGTTCTTTGGTTCTGGCCTATAGTATTATTTATGACATTCAGGCAATCTCAGTCTTTTTTTTTTTGTTGTTTTTTTTGGTTTTTCTCCGGTACCGGGAACCGAACTCACAACCTTGCGCTTGCCAGGCAGGCGCTTTGCCGCTGAGCTAAATCCCCAGCCCCGGCAATCTCAGTCTTAGCATACCATGAAAAGCAATTGATTAGAATAATTATGTGAACTTGGTTAAAGTAGTATGATCAGTAATAACAATAGCCTCAAACACAGCCTAAAAAATGATAAACTGCTGTAACTATTAATTTGCCACAAGAACAAAACAGAACAACAAAAAGCTGGAAATAATGTTCACATTCACATAAAACAAGAACTGACAATCAAGAAAAAAAGAGGAAAAGAAAAAATAGCAAACAAAAAAGACAGACAAAAAATGTCTACTTCAGGGTGTGTTTCTGCTTTTAATGGTAGACAGAGTGGGCAGATAGAGCCCAGATTCATCTTGATTAATCCCAGAAAGCCAGCAAGGTAGTGGATAATCCCAGTAAGTCTGAACCTTTAGTTCCACTGAAGTTTAGGCTGGTTTCTGGCTGTGAGGCTGGACCCTGATTTGTTCAGCCTGCAACACTCCACGTGCCTCCTGCCACCTTGAACTCAGCTTCCTGCTGGCTTCAAATTGGCTCCTTGACCTCTTGCCATTTCAAACTCAGTTCTGCCTCTCCCTAGCATTGGGGGTCCCTAGATGGAGACACCCCACAGCTCTCTGAGCTCTGAGTTCAGTTGGTCTCCCTCCAAAATGGCAGCCAGGCAATCACCCTCTCTGGGAGATGTCTGAACCCAAATAACTCAAATAACTTACCATCCGCTGCAGTCCACAGCATCCACCACTCTGTTCCACTGATTTGTTTCTCCATAGATACTTCTGGGTCACCAGCAGTCACTGTGCATCTGCAGCTTCAAGCTGCCCCTCACATGCCATGAGCCAGGGCTCAGGGAGAAAGTGCTGCTTGCCACCTCCTTCTTCTCTGTTGTGGTCCCTCTCTTCACTCTCCCTGTGGGCTCTAACTCTTGCTTCAGATCCTTGCTGTGTCCCAGGGGCCCCCTTCCCTCCCTCTTCTCTTCCTCACATTGCTATATTCCAGCATCTGGACACCAAATCTCAGAGAGGCTGTTTCTCTGCTCCTCACCACTCAGTATCTTCCCAGAAGTCTCTGCCTCACTCTATTATAACAACCTGCTTTCTCAGAAACTGACCAGCCCTTTGAGAACTACATGAATTCCTTCTGAGGGTGGCGCCTCTGTGCTCTAATTCTCTCTTAAAGACCATACCACTACACTCTCACTCCTTTGAAACCAAGCTTCCAGGGCTCATTCAAACCATGCTGAAATAATCACAGTTATCACTGAGACAATACCAAGATTCATGGCACAATACAAGCCACACGAGTTCTAAATGGGCCAGAAAAACATCTTATACGGGAGTTCAGAGAACATAAACAGTAATGGGGCTGAGTCAGTCAAAGAGATTTAGGAGAGTTTGCATTTGGGAGGATTTGCATCTCAACATGGGAAAGCGTTCCATGGGTAAAATGAGGCTGAAGTACATTTGCTTCAGACACAAAAGCCAGGAATGAAAAATGAGTTGTATCCAAGGAACAGTGCAAGGCAGGACTGAAGAGATAGGTCTGCTTGTGCAGGTTCCCAAGAAATTTTCTCTCTGCTGTCTTGTGCTGCCTTCTGAGCCCCTGGACTCCTACTGGAGGACCCCTGGGTTGTTCTTTTTTTTTTTTTTCAGTAGAGCAAAAAAGTAGGACTGTCAATAGCTTGCATGTGAAAGCAAAGTAGCAAAGCACATGGGTTTCCTCCATAGTCACTAACCAAAGTGGTACATTTCTGAAACGCATGAGTGCCTTCAACTCTTGTGTAGGATTTGAGATATAGAATGCTTTTTCTTTAAAAAAAAAAAGGGGGGGGGGGAATCACATATGCATAATTAGCAATGACCCCATCAACTTTTATTTCACATATGAAGAAGAATAGCAAAGATGTAGGGGACATGCTGTGAAGTCATGGAAACAATTCTTTTCCTAAACAGCAAAATGTCTAACTCTAAATGGTTTTGATGTCTTCAATATAGAGCCCTTGAAAGCTATGAGATTGTTTGATGGTGTTCCATTGATGGTCATTTTTAGAACCCTGCTCTTTAATTGCTTTTAGAATCTCCAACACTATTCCTAGGGTATCTTCTTCACTAGGGTCAAATCCTTTGTCCTTCCCTCTTGTTCTCTGTCTCTGTCTCTGTCTCTCTGTCTCTCTCTGTCTCTGTATCTCTCTCTGTCTCTCTGTCTCTCTCTCTCTTGCTCTCTCTCTCTCTCTCTCTCTCTCTCTCTCTCTCTCTCTCTCTGCCACCTTTCATGCAAAATCTCCCCTAAGTTGATACATCTACCCTTTTTGTCTTTGTCTCTCCCCTACCCTTGTCTTATCTTCTGGTTCTGTTCCTTCTCTCTGCATTTAGGAAACACAGGGCAGGGCAGAGCTCCAGGGTTTGAATCTAAGGAGACAAACTGTATGATAGGGCAAGAAGAGAATGTAGTGAAACAGAAGCCAGAGATATGAGAGAACTAAAGAGGTATCAATCAATCAATCACTCAATCCACAGCCACAGAAAAATGGTGTAGCTATAATACTGTTGGAGGAAATGGAAAGAACATATCACGCCACAGGGGGAAAGCAGCACAGACACTTATACCTGTGGAGAAGATATTAGGATTATAAACTAAACACACTCACAATCACAGTTGTTGATAAGGGAGAATTCATAGATTATCTCTTTCCCAGTGAAATGTCCATGGACTTCCAATTTGCCTAGCCAATTTCTATCTACTTCTTCTGAAGTCCGTCTATCTCTACCAAACTCTTTTCTAGTCTCTTGGGATGAAGAACTGGAAGACAGGATACTATAGAACCCAAGAGGCAAGAGAAAAGTTAGGCTCTTACAAGAGAGGGGAATTGTAGTCAGCAAATGAGAATGACCACAGAGTGTACAAGAATAGGGATCCAGGAAATAGTCCAGAAGGGCCACTAACTGAACCACTTTTGCCTTTCAAAACATATGATGAGTATGTGGAATCCTCACTGCAGCCTGTTTGGGTAGGAGCTGTGCTCCTTGAACACAGCACCACTCAGAGACCAGACCACATGTGACAGCTTCAGTAAGGTTGTGGAAGTGAGGCAGATGCTGTACTGCTCTGGGTCTGTAGGCCAGGAGGTCTCTGCACTGGCTTTCTCACAGAGTAGGAGTGACAGAGTGTTCCCTCTGGCCCAGCATGGGAATGGGTCTTCCGTCTACTCCCTGATCTTTGAGGGTAGACAGCTGACCACCAGCAGGGGCAACCAGACAAGCTCCCAGATGCCTTAGTACCTCAAGTCCATGGAAGCCCAAAGTGGGCTGCAGGTTCTGCTATCAGCGACCTGGAACATCTCTTTCTCCTCTTTGGTGAGCTTGTTTCAACTTCCATGGAGGAGCAACACACACGCACCCCTGCCTTTCAATATGGGCACCATGTTCACCCACCCTACCTCTTCTGTTCCTAGAGAAAGGCAGGGGATTTATATGTGGTGCCCAGCAGGCCTGGAGGTGGAGGGCAACTTGGGACTATGCACTGGAGTACATTTTTCTAATTGTGTCTCTGACTCATCACATCATTTTCCGTGAACAAGAACGATCACATAAAGTAATAAGGATTTTTTTTCACAAATACATGAAAATGCATAAGGGAAGTAAATATGTTCTTTCTAAAGGGTTATCATGAATAATTTTAAATTTAATGCAAAATACTTGCCCTGCCACCACTACTTTTGAAATAAATTTTGAAAGCAATATTCAGAGTTGTTCTATAAGCACACAAGAACCTGTAATGTTATCATTGCCCCTCGTTAGTTTGCCCCCCCACCAAGTTTCAATGACTTCAGGTGATTTCCAACACCAAATTCATCTGCAGACTATGGCGACTTGTGATCAAAGAATAGGGTCAAAGAATGAGAAACGGCTGTGAATGAAATTGGAAAAATGGGATCAACTTCATTTTAAGAACTGTTGAACTAATTTGGTCTCTCTTGGGGACTGATTCTAAAAGTACTAATTTTGAGAGAATGTTTTTGGGGGACAAAGAAGTCCCTTCTTATTTTTAAATGCATTTTATCATAAAATTCAGTAGTTTTTGTATACTCACAGAGCTGCACAACTATAACCTCTATCTATTTTCAGAGCCATTTCATCACCCTAAAAGGAAATCCCTGACCATTAACAGTCATTCCCTTTTGTCACCTCCCCCCAATTCCTGTCTGTATGGTTTTGCCTTCTCTGGACATTTCATATAAACATAGTAAGAAAAATGCAAGAAATTTTTAATCTTAAAATCATAATCTTCAGTGAAGGATGTTGATACCTCTTTTAATTTTTTTTTTTTTTTTTTTTTTTTTT
>NW_004955474.1:1988994-2003535 GCF_000276665.1 Chinchilla lanigera | reverse complement strand
TTTTGGTTTTTCTCCGGTACCGGGAACCGAACTCACGACCTTGCGCTTGCCAGGCAGGCGCTTTTGCCGCTGAGCTAAATCCCCAGCCCCCCTCTTTTAATTTTTTAATGACAAGAAACATAGAAATGTAAGTAATACAGCACTTCACAGAAATTATTAGATGTCTATAATATTTAAAGATAGTTATCAGGTAATCAATGCAAAATATTTATTGAGAAGTTTTTATTCCAAAGAGAGAAATAAGATCTTGTTATATGAATTATATTTTAAGAGCTGTTTTCAGTGTCAAAGCATGTTGCTAGCAGGATGTAAAAGGTACACTGACTCCCAAATTGAAATACAGTATATTGATGTACCATGTTCCTTTGACATCGCTGAGAGCTGGCTGACCCATGACGATTTGTTGACAATTATTTTTTCATAATATCTCCCTGGTGGTGACATTTACAAGACAGTTGGCCGAGAGGAAGAAGAGTTGGAAACACAATGTTCAAAAAATGAAAATATTGTGACTAACTAATATTCTAATGGAATGATCACATCACAGGCTCATAGTCCCATTCTGAGAAAATAAAAATACTTTAATTTCAAAAAAGTAAAAGAGAAATTTTAAATATGATTCAATATTACTTTAAATAATAGCCAGACTGAACTGCTGCCCGTATGTTGTGGTGAAATGACAAGGATTTGAAATGAAGAATAGAACTAAATTTAATTCTTCTCTCCCTCTCTCTCACATCTTTCTCCCTGCATCTGCTCCTCCTTTTCACAGCTGAGTGCATCTATGGGCACTGAAATCCAGCCAGGAACAACGGGACGTAGCCTTTGCCCCCTTGGCATCTTCAATATTGCAAGGAAGACAAATTAAATTAGTTGGAAGACTGGAGTGTATAATTAAGTCAAACTATGAGGAAATCTATTTTTTACACAAAGGGTCATAAGTCACTTTAAGTGATTAGTAAGATTGCCAATCCCTGGACTGTCCATGAAACATATCCTATCTCTTACCTGAGATAGCACTTAATGACTGCCAGCCACATCTAAAAATATTCATGTAGATATAAGCAAGACAGGTACTACTAGCATGACTGCTAGTGTTGTTTAGTAAAACTTTTCACTGTTTGAATCTTCATTCATGTAACAGTCAAACTGATCCTTTCTTTGTCCTAAGCAGAAGATTTTAAATTGCACTAACTTTCTTAAAATTTGGAATGCTTAATATGTAATTTTTTATTCTACAATATCTCAAGTCAAAAAGTATTTGATAGGATGAGGTGCCAATATACATTGTATAAGCCCTGTGTTAGTTTGCTAGAGGTGTCCTAGAAGAAAAAAACCACAGCTGGATGACAACAGATATTTACTGTCATAATTCTGGAGGGCAGAAACCCAAAGTCAAGGTGTCAGGAGGGTCACATTCCCTCTGAAACAAGAAGAAGAAGGATTTTCTTTCCTTGCCTCCCCCTGACTCTGGTGATTCCTGACCCTGTCTGGTGCCCTAGCACTTAGAGAGGCATCTTCCCATGAGGGAAGTTTTATGAGGCCATCTTCCTTCTCCACAAGCTAGTCACTGTGTGCAAGTTTCCCCTTTGTATTAGAACATTTGTCAGAGTCACTCAATGAACACACTTTAAATTGATTACCTCTGGGTAAAGGCCCTATTTCCAAATAAGGTCACATTCAGAGAGACTATAAATTAAAACTTCAACCACCAATTCAACTCATGACAGCCCCAAGCAGAAGGACGTACTTTTATGAAAAATTTGGGAAAACAAGTACAGAGGTACCCTGTACCTCTAACAGTTGAAAATAAGATACGGGTCATTAAAATATCTGTGTTAAATATCTATTTATTTTTTAACCACTCAAATCTGTGAGTTGTTTTTTTACAGAAAACTTTAAGGTCAGTCTACAGATTAGGAGAGGCTGTGGATTGTCCTTCTACAACATTGTTTTTCTCCATTGTTCAGGAGGAAGAGTCCTAGTGACATTTAAAAAGAAATTTTAAGCCCCCTTTTTTAATAAGTGGAAATTTCTGTCACTTTGAAACCACTCTGGCAATGGAAAATTCATCAAGCAACCTTGGAATGTGATGGAACAAGATTTTTGTTCTTATCATGGCCTAAGGTGCGCCTAATGCTTTTCTATCCAAGTGACTTCAGCACTTAGATATGATGCAAAAGGCAAAATAAAACCTGGGAATTGGGAGGTCAACTGGGAGGAAGAATAATAGTAAATAGTTGAGTTCAACAAATATTTATTAAGTGCAGTCATGTGCAGATATTGTGCTAGGTAGTGCGAGCATACAACATTGAACATAACATATTGTCCTGCTTTCCTTCTAACAGAAGAAACGGGATGAATATAAAAATAACACAGGACATACTTGCAGAAAAGGAAGGAGGATAGATTGATTCCAGTGGATGAAATGAAAAATGAAAATAGAAATAGAAGTGCTTTGTACTTCTAACAGTTAAAAATGAGACACAGTCATTGAAATATCTGTGTTCAGTATTCTGTGCTATTTTTAAATATGGAAGAGTATTTTGTGGTAGGATAGTATAATTGGCATTTTTAAACTAAAATCTAATCATTCATGTCTTGATAGATGTCCAGTGATTATGGGTGGCATTAAAATTTTGAACAAAGATGCCCTCATTTGAAAGCTTTTAATTTACTCATAACCATCAAGATGATAAAAAAAAAAAAAAGACAGCAGGCAAAGTGAATGGTTTCAAGAATGGCTAGTTCAAGATCCAATGTGAAACTATAGCAGTATTTAAATTTGTACATGTGCTTATTCTTCACAGCCTCTATCTATACATGATGAACTAAGAAAATAACAACAGAAAATACTTTAAAACAGAAACAAGAACATCCTATCAATTTAACCACCTTCAAAAACACACTGGAATGTACTCTCACATGTACAAAAGGTGTTCTTAACTGTGTCTTTAAAATTATCCAGTGAGAAGTGAAATCAATTTACATCTAGTATTTAGAGTTAGTCAATAACTAGTGATGGAGACCACTATGAAGCAGCTCTGAGCAGGACTTAAATTAACCAGTTGGCTTTTCATGTTCACTTGCGAATCTGTCCAAGGCCTAGGCTCCTCATCTGGAGATGGGTGGTGGACTCAGTAAGTGAACCTTTATGAGTCACTAATCCCTACTGAGGCCTGTAATGATGGATGAAGCTGGAAAGCTTCAAAGGATAAGACAAGATCACAGCCAAGGACACTTGGATCCAATCACAACTAGATAAAGACTATAGCTTCAGCCATCTCACTCTTGTGTGGGTTAACTTAATCCTTATTAAGGATTAATACCTTACTTGGAGTAGTCCTTGAGTGGTTCCACCCTTGAGGACTTCCATCCCTTTTTTTGATAACTAAATAAATATAGACCATCCAGAGAAGGTTGTGGTCTTAGCCCTGAGAGAATATCAAATTCTGTGAGAGGGCTTTGATCCTCCTGAAGCCCTGAAATCATTCCATTTGCCTCTTTTTATTTAGCCCTCGCCGTACACTCATTCGGGAGATTGCAGACCTGATCAGCCCGCAATAATTAAGGGGTATCATTAACCAGATAACTAGAGCCTCATCCCTTCCCTATTAATGCAAGTTCAGAAAGAGGTTTATTTTATTTTATTTTATTGTTTTATTTTTTGTTCCGGTACTGGGAATCGAACTCACGACCTCATGCTTGCCAGGCAGGCGCTGTGCCACTGAGCTAATCCCCAGCCCCAGAAAGAGGTTTATAAGTGTGGCTCAACATTAAAACAATTAGATTTTATTGTTAAAGATTATCATTTTTAAAGGATCAAATATATACTTTTAAATGTTATAATTACTCTCTTCATTTCTACTTGCTGTTAGACAATATTTTATTCAATAATCAATATCTACTAGTGTTTTGATGAAGGTAGGAGAGCTCTGGCTGAAGGATAGATTGAGGTGTAATTGGAACTGTCACAAGGGGAAGTGGTAGAAGAGGAAAATCTTTCCTGCCCCTCCTAGATTTGGTGGCTGAGAATCCAAATGACAAAGGCAAAGCAACAGGAGAGAGGCATATACATTTTATGGAACAATTATAAGTGTACCTGAGATCCTTTCAAGGAAAGATGAAGACCTGAAGTTATATATTTTTAAACTGACACAATAATTACACACATTCATGGGGTACAGTGTGATAGTTTGGAGCAGGTACACAATGTGCAGTTATATCCCTTTTTAACAAAAGAATGTAAATGTGTGGGAAAGTGAAAAGACAAAGGAAAAGGAGTTTAAGCTTCTCAGGGCAGCAAATTGTGGGAAAGTGAGCAGCAAATATACAGGGAAACAATTGGGAGGTAAGGGTTATTTTAGGAGGTTTGTTTGCACAGGTCTGTTTCAGACTTGAATCTCAGCCTCTGCAATGAGAATGCTGTTCTCTTCCTGGTGTGGGGAGGGCCCCTTTCTCATGGGAAGTGTTGTGACCTGCTTCTAGGTAGAAGGAGGAGGGCAGAGAACTCTTCCAGCATCTGCTGCATCTCAGGTGCCTTCATCTCAGCAGAATCAATAAGTGAAGTGACGTAAGTTGGAGCAGTAAGTCCCAAACCCCTCAAAGCCATGATAGAATTCCGAGCAGCAGAGAATCTGAAGGGAGGATACCATGAGGACAGACTGGAGATCCATAAAGTATGAGATAGAGAAATCAAATGGTATGGCTCCCTCACAACTAGGAATGCCCTGGATATGGATAAGTTGAACCTTAACCAGTAATACACTGGATACGGCGGCTCAAAACCTGGACTGGACTCCCCAGCAAAGAAAGGCAGTGCCTAAGCGCAAGTCAACACTACCAGGGACCTCAGCATAGCCCATGTGTGCTTTTCTCCAGCTCCCCAAAGCCCCAAATGAGAATCTTGCTTTTAGATATTTTTAAATTCTTGATTGAACTCTGAAAACATTACTTGTATGTACCATTAGCTCTTCCTCAGAGAGCTAACCCATCATTTGCACCCATAGCCTGGACACACTGTGTGGAAAAGTCAAAAGACAAAGGAAAAGGAGTTTCCTTTCCTGTGTGCTCCCATTCCCTCCATGACAGCCCACTCCTCGACCATACTCAAGTTAAAATCCCATCTGTGATGTCATGTCACAGAGTGCTCACCAAATCCTGTATAATCTGCCTCAAAAGAGTCTCCAGAAATGCCCCTCCTTGACAATCAAGACAATCCCATTGACAAGCAAGACTCATACTTTTCTTGCCTGAATTATTCTGGAAGGACATCTCAATTATTCTACCCAGAGACTTTCCTCTGGATCTTCCTCCTCTCAATAACCTATTTTTCATCTTGAAACTTGAAACTTCCATCTTTCCATTTTGAGGACTTTTCTAAGTCACAACCATGATTGCATCGTGCCCCTGCTTTAAATCACTGGGTATATCCTGGCTGTCTTAGAGATAGAAGAAAATTCTCTAACTTGAGTTAGGAGACCATTCATGACCCAGCCTTGCCTATTCCTGGAACATCCTCTCCTACCGTCATCCTGCGTCTGCTCATGCCCTGTTCTCTTGCAGCCATTGTCTTGCTAATCCCATGCCCACAACGGCCTCCTCTACAGTCCCCACCGTATTAGTTTCCCACCGCTGTTGTAACATATGTTTCCAAATGTGCTGGGTAAAACGGCACTACTTTATGTTTTTACAATATGGAGACCAGAAACAGGAAATCAGCTTCACCAGGCTAATATCAAGGTGTCGGCAGGGCTATTTTTTCTTCTTTGGAGAGGAGCCCATTCCCTTGTGTCTGAAGCTCCTTTGTGGGCTGTAACCCCTTCCGGGTGCATTATTCTGACCTCTTGGTTTCCTTATCATCTCTCTGTCATCAAATCTCCCACTGCCTCCCTTTTCAAAGGAAATTTATGATACATTTAGAGCCTGTCCAGAAAATTCAGGACACTCTATCTCATGAGCTTCAATTAAAGCACATCTGCAAAATCTCTTTTGCCATCTAAGGTAATGTTTAGAGGTTCCAATAACTGAGACCCAGATATCTTTGGTAGCAATTATTCATCCTACCACATCTACCATTTTGTACCTCAGGCCTTTCTCGTCCAACCTAAGTTTCTCCTCTCCTCTTAAAAACTTCTTTCCATACTGTGTTCTTTCTCCTCCCATTACTATCCCACAGGGGATCTCACTAAGGCAACAAACTGTCTGCGTTTTCCTGGCTCTGAGGGCGTTCCCAGGACACAGGACTTTTAGTGTTAAATTGAAAGTTTCCAGGCAAACAGGATGAGTCAGTTACCCTAAAACTTCAACTTCCTTTCCAAGTTGCGCTCTGCAGCACTCATCACTTGGGACTGTAGCTGATAATTCTCAGTTCCCTTGTTTTTTTCCTCTACTGGGCTATGAGCAGGAATGCGATCCTTTTGCATTTACAATGCTTTTGCCTCCATTTCTGGCACGTGGCAGATGCTTCATAAAGCATGGATGTCAGGGGTGTTTGTGGGGTGGCCCTGAGATGGCAGACAACCTAGGCAAAGTGGAAATTTTCCATCCTGCAACCAGAAAGAAAACAAAATGAAGCAGAACATTAAATACCAGTATGGTGTGCTCTGTTCTCTTGGGTGCTTTCTTCTTTTCTCTTCTCATCTTCACTTGCAAGTTTGAGTTAGACTAGACACAGGTCTTTGCAAGAACCAAAATACACACAGTTCAGGACAGAACACACTGTCTCCAAACAAACACAGGCCCTGTTAGTCACAGCTGATTGCTCCACCACTTGTCTTGCCTGCTTCTTGAATGCTTCCTGCCATGAACAGAGCAGCTTGAGAACAGACACTGCGCTAGGTATGGGAAGGCTTCTAATATTCACTTATTCCCTTAAATGCTGATGAAATTGAGCCATGGTTGGAATTTGTCCCCTGAAGGGCACGGTAGCTGGAGCACAGACCTGTGACTCATTTTAATGCCACTTCTCCCTGGTACTCTCCAGCCATACTCCTACCTCTGTGAAAGTATCTGTGGGCAAAGGTGCTTTGCAACTTGGTCAGAGTTAGTGGCAAAGTAACTGAAGTAAACATCAAAAAGCAAGATTCAGACAAAGGCATCACTTAGCCAGTCACTGGTTCTCAGGCCCAGTTCTGAGGAAAGTCAGTTCTGCTGCTGAGTGGTGAACACACTGATCCCTGCAGCCAGGTGTGCTGGTAATGTTTGTGAAGAGCCACTTCACAAACATGGACAGAGTCAGGGAGCTCCAGGCAAGGAAGGAAGGATGCATCTTCTATTATCCATATGGAAAAGAGAGAGAAAGAAATTAGAAAATCAAAACCTATGTTACACCTATGCAAAAACAAAAGCTATATAAGAGAGTGAAATAGTCCTAATGAACTGGAAAACAAGGTTTAAAAGAAGATCAATTGTACTTTAGCAATACAGACATTCATTTCAAGATGGAGTTCCATTTCTATGACCAGGTTGTTAAGTGAGTTTGTTGCTCAATAAGGAATTGTGTATAGTATGTACTTACAGTATTCAGAACAAAGAAATGGTGAAAGGAAACTCCAGTTTTATTACTTTGCTTTTATTTGCATAACTCTTAATGTGTAATGGAACATAAAACTATAATACTGTACTGTACAGTACAATCAGCAAAACTTACAGTACCATACAAATAAGATATACTGAAGAAAAAAGACACTGAAGCTCTATAAACAAGATGTACAAAACTGTACCCAAAAAAGACAGGTCAAAAGTCTAAGATGTGTGTCATTAACTCTGAGCTGTGGTTCATAAGTGTGAACTGCCGCTCAGTTGTATGCATACCTTGGTCGTAAGTCCAAAGAGTCATTAAGGAGATAAAGCATTAAACAAAGAATAGCTGTATGTATGTACATCTATAGTAATGAGCTATGCCTCTCATACAAAAGTGAACCACATCCACCAAAGGAAGAATTCAGCAAAAATGCTATTAGAAAAAAATATTTTGGAGATCCTCAAATTATAACATCATAGATAAAAGCAGATATATTTTAATTTGGAAAAATAATTTAAACTCCACCTAAGGGTTATAAATCATTTTGTTTTGTATGATAAGGAGGAGAAGCTCTTAATGATCCTTCTCAAGACACATGTATCTGAGTGAATTAATCTGAAATCTTTCTACGAGGATATCTCACAGGTGTTGTGTGAGGAGCGATTGGTTTTCCCAGGTGCACCCTCCCAAAGCCTGGGTGACTAGCTTTTTAAGCTCACATCATCATTTTCTTGTAGATGTATCATCAAGGTTACAATTTCACCTCCAAACTCTTCAGAGTCATCTATCAAAGTGCTATTAATTGTTTTTTTTACAGCTTAATGAGTTACAAGGCAGAACTTTAAAACAGCTATAAAAAGCAACCTTGATTTCAGGAGGTTTTGGTGCTCCTCGGCTATCTATATCTTGAAAAGGAAAGGAAATGTCCCCTCTTCCCTTCCATAGGATCTAGTTCTGTGGTTGCCCTGTGCCATCAGATTAAAAATTAAAAATGAGATTAGTGAAGCTGGTTTAAGCAAATAAAATCTTTTATCTAACCATGAAAAAATTGGAAGACCCATCTAAAGTCCTATTAAATGTTAACTTCTTCCAGGAATTGAGGCTGAGGGTTTACCAGCAGAGCAGGAAGCTGCATTTCATGAATCTATGGTCACATTGTCTCTGTTGTGTTTGTAGAATACCAGGTGGCCTTACTAATGCAACACCACTTTGAAACAACACAAATAATTCCTTTTCGTTTTGGTCTTCATAGTGTGTCTTGTGTTCTCTTTGTATTTTTTGTCTTTTTGACCCTCTAAAGCAATATTTTGACTTCTCTGAGTCTCCAATAGGGATTTGGGATTTTGGAATCAAAGCCGTCATGATCCAAATCACTGCCTCCAAGATGATTTTTTAATTACATGAACTAGTAAAGTTTCCCAAATTTTGTCAACCAATTTAAAATTTGTACTTTGCTTGATACATTAAAAAAAATAAGATGGAAACAAACTACCAAAATGCCATCAGTGGCATTTGGTCAGTGGGTATAGAGGTGCATTGGGATAGGAGAAATAACTTCCAAAGTTCTACAGAACAGTCGAATTGCAACAGCAAGCAGAAACACTGAAACGACACCCAGGATTTGGGCGCAGATTTATTTTCGTCGACAGGCACTGATCAGGATCATTCCCAGAATGTCAGGCCCTGATCTCTGGTGGTCTAGGGCTTATATGAGATAAACAAGCAGGAAGTACAGAGGCAGAATGGCTTGTCAGTTGGGAACTGGTTTATACAATGTGCATCATAGTGACCAGCTATGTATCACAGTGCCCAGCTGTTTCTAAGAGACAGAAGCAACTGGAACTGGAACAGGAACTGCTACCTGGACGATGAAAAAACTGAAGTATATGGGCTGGGGGGAGGGCATTTTCTGTTACAGAATAACCACAGTTAACAACATTAATTGTGTATTTCAAAATACATATCAGAGGGGATTTTGAATGTTCTCAATACAAAGGAAAGATAAATGTGAGTTGATGGATGTGTTAGCTGCCCTGACCTGATCCCCAGACAGTGTGTGTTCACCCCCAAAAATATGCACAATTACTATGTGTTGATTAAAAAATAAAATAATAAATTAAAACATATCTGAAAACCTTTTATTTTCTGGGAAGCTGACTGATTTAATCTTTTCATCACAGGTGGGTAGAATTTTGTCCAAAATGAGCACCGGTCAACAAACAGTAGTTAGAGAACCACTGTTCTAATGCAATTTCCTAGCCATTAGCTGCAGAAGTTAAGAATGGAGTCACTTGCCCAAGATAAATAAATGTTCATCTATTTCACTGTAGTAACTATTGTATTATCTCTCTATGTATCTCATGACATCAAGTTGTAAACAGGAAGGTTTATTTTTAAAGGGATTTTAGAAAACTATGTGGATATAATTATCTCAAAAGTGAGAAGTATGTTAAAGCTAGGTCTAGTTAAAGTAGTTAAAGGCATACTCCAACACTATGACTGACAGTAATGTCATGGATACTTCTGTTTTAAAAAATTTCTATAATTTTCACTCATTGTAACCATATTCATATTTCTTTTTCTAATTGTAAGAATCTACATTTTTTAAACCCAAAGAACACAAGTAAGTCCAATGTTATGTTTGTGTTACTGTGTTATGTCAACATATTCTCTCTTTTTTTAAAGTAACATAGATATGTGCTTTCATATAGGTTGACATTTTCCTCTTGGGTTCATCTTGGTTGACTGGTCTGATGAAAATCCAAATCCCACTCCATAGTGTAAACTCACTGACCCACATGACCCTAGTCTGAGAAAATAGAATACCACTCTGTTTCACCAACTTTTAGGAGCAACAACCATTTGTGGGAGAGAGGAGGAGACCAACATTCATGTAAAATGCATGCTCCAGAAAATATAATAACATGAAAGGAGCCTGATGGCAGACATTTCAGCAAATTACAATCTAGACTCAGGAAACTCTTCCACTGGGAGGCGAGCCTCAATCTGAGTAAATGTGTACTTTCTGTTTTTACAATGCATTGTAGACAGGTTACTATAAAAGTATATGTAGTAGTCTGAGTTTTAATTCTTAAATATGAAAATCCATCTCTAGCTTTGTTCGTAACTTAATGGGACCTTAGCAATCAGGTAGAAAGGTACTTTATTTCACATCTCACAATTAAATGTGTGGATTTGCAAGAAAAAACACTTAAAAACAGGAATTTACAGAGAAAAGCATGGAATCAATAAGATCAAATTCTTTTCTGGTTCCATCTGATGTTAAACAGTAAACAGATGCCTAATTCTGCTAATAGACTCTTGGATCATAGAAATAAATAACTTCCATGAGATTGGTATGTTTTTCAAATGCATTATTTATTTTTAATGTTATCATAAAACAAAAAGACAAATGTGGAACATTAAAATGGAGAAGAATGTGATACTGTAACAGTTGAAGTTATCTGAATACAAGTTTTAAAAACCCAACGCAATTGAAATACTAAAAAAGGAAAACTCACTGGTTCATGTAGCTGAAAAAAATTAACGGGGTTGATGGCTTCAGTTGTGGCTGAATGCTGGAATGCGTATGACTAGGACCTGGTTTCTTTCCACCTCCTGAATTTGCTCTTCTCTGGTTTTAATTCTGTGTTACACAGAGTTTACAACTGCAAAACACAGAAACCAACTATGGTAAGTTTATAGCCAGAGAATAAATTTATTAAAATATTTTAGCTAGTGTCCGCCTTCTATGTAAAAGCTTAACAACTAACATGGAAGACTTGAAGCCAGTGACACAATTGCAAATCAGGGGAAGAACCAGCCCCCTGGAGACACCATTGCCAGGCGCTGGATGATCCTACTAGAACCCCTGCTTCTGGTGTTCCCAGGAACAGGCTAAAGCCACTGTTTCTTTCCTTCAATAAAGTTCTTCATTTCATTGACTTCTGATTAAAAGTCAGACAAAGGAGGGTTCTATGGGCAGATCCCAGAACACACATATCCCAGGGCAAGAAAGATTAGGAAGGTAAAAGTCAAGCTTTTCCAAACAAAAGTAGTCTCATAAATTGGGAACTTCTTCAAAATAGGAAAGTCATTCAGAGATGCTAAGTGGCCAAAAAGTATAAGAAATTTATGCCACAGTTTTTTCTTAAGTGCTATAGGCTGTCAGTGGCTGCCAGGAGCTCCGGAACTGCATGCTCTTGCCCCAGGTTCAAGTCCTACAAAGCAAACACCTGTGATTCTCCTATAAGACCCGGTAAAACACTCCTCTCCCATTACCCCTGACACCCCATGCCCACTGTAAGCAGTCACGTGGTCAGGGGAACATGTTGCTTTGATTGTCCAGCTCTGGGTACGTGCACACCCATGGAGCTGGAGGTGATGTAGCCTTACTGGGAGTATCTGAAGTACTTGTTCTAAGAGAAGAAAGGACGTGGTCACTCAGAGAGAAGTGCTAGGCAGTTTCCAGAAGAATAAATGGATGGAAGGGGGAAAAGAAATATTTCTTTCCTACAAATAATTTTACATCCAACTTAATTTCTTAGTGCCACCGAGAAAAGCAAGTGAATTTTTAGGGCTGGACTAGGTGCTGGGATTTGGATGTACTTTGATCATTCTAATAAAAACAATCATAGTCACGGTAACAATAATAACCTTGTATTGGGTGCTATTATCAGGCTATTCTAAGTCATTACATATTTCTAATCCTTGTAACCTTGTGCTGTACAGTATTACTTCTCTTTTATAGATGAAAGGATGTAGGCATGAAATGTTAAATAATTTAGTCATCAGTTACTGGGTGAAGTTGAACAACTAGAATCTGCACCCAAGCGGTCTGGCTTTACAAACCATTCTTTTAACTGGACTTCACAAATTTCAAGGATGCCTGGTGATCACTGTCTCCTGTCAGTCAGCTGAATACAGAGAAATGCCCTAGGAAGAACTTGGAATGATTCATTGTGGACCAGCAGTGCAGGTTCTGACACATGGGGACAGGTCAGACAGAGGGGTTGTGTGACTCACGTTTCCGAGGCTGGTCTAGTTGGTTAATATGCTTTAGGTTCCACAGAGTTACCTCTGGAAGCCTGCAGCCTGCCTGGCTGTTAGCAGTTAGACCCCACTCCGGCAGTCCCCCTGGAGTCCCTAACCTCTGGCCACATGGTAGTCATCTGCACACGTCCAAGCAGCTTCTATAATGTGGGTGTCTTCATTACTTTTTCTCATTGCTGAGACAAAATACTTGACACCCAAAATGAAGGAAGGGAAGGTTTATTTAGCTTAGTTTGTGGAGGTTTCAGTCCATACTTGGCTGGCTCTGAGGCAGAGTGGCACATGGCAGAGGGCAACAGTTCATGGGGGAGAAAGGCAGCAAAGCAACAAGAGCAAAAGGGGGGAATGGCAGAGCTAGCAAGCCTCTTTCCCTCCCTTATATGGTAAGCTGGCTACCCCACACAGTGGGTATGTAGCACTCACATAATCTCCATGCCCTCCTCTTGCACAGGCTCAGGATGAATACAGAGTAGGCACCTGACTCTCTGCCGAATCACATACTTAACCTTCTAAACTTCTCACATTGACACAATGAACAACATCCTAGAGCAGGAAAGGCATGTCCTTTGCACCCCAGGATGTAGAACTGCTCAATCACTTAGCCAAACCTCTAGACTCCCCAAGCTAACACAGTGTATCAACCATAACAATGGGGACGCTCAGAGATCTGCCATCTGCGGACAAAATTGCCTTGCCAGTCTGGTAGACACCCAAGCAATGCCAAAAGGTGCCACAAATCCTTCTCAATCCTCCTACACAAACCTGTTAGTCACAACAAAATTGCACTTGAAAGACCATCCAACAATTACATTTAGTGTCAGGTCCCTCCTTTGGTTCTAGCAATTTTTCTTCCTCCTAAACCGTTCTCATTGTGTCAAGCACTGACCCTATGACAGCAGAATTAACAATGTCCACGTGTGCCAGGACAGACAGCGCTGCCCTCTACGCTACAAGCAGTCATTGGCTCACCATCCTCCCAGCTGACAGAGCCGAGCTCCTGTGTCAGAGGTTGAGCGTGTTAGGTTTGGTTTTTTGTGCTATCAGATCATTACTAGAAATCTTGCTTTCTGCAGGATCAAGCCCTAAGTATAACTGTTCATAGGGAAAATGAGTTAAAAGTAGATAATTCAAAACTTGTTCAACAGGGCTGGGATATAGCTCATCAGCACAGGTGCCTGCCTGGCAAGCGCAAGGTCCTGAGTTAGATTCCTGGTACCAAAAAAACCCAAACAAACAAACAAACAAAATTTGTTCAACTTGTAGCAAGTGCACTAGCAAAAATAATAACATATTTTGGGTTACACCTGGAACAGTTCTACACAGGCAACTCGGAGTTGGGGTCCTCAGGATGTAACAAAAAGCATGAAAGCAACACTGTTCAATATAATCTGTGCATACATATATGTGTGCTTGTAATGGTTGATACATTGTGTCAGTTTGAGAATTGAGAAGTTTAGAAGCTTAACTAAGTGACTCAGCAGGGAGGAGGGTCCTCACTTTGTAAACACCCTGAGCTTGAGGAAGAGGAGGCTGCAGAGATGGTGTGGGTGTGAAGGACCCACACTACGGTGGAGAGCCTGGTTACAGTACAAGGGAGGAAAAGTGGCTTGCTTCCCCCTCCCTTTTTGCTGTTGTTGCCTTTTGCTGTCTTGTTCAGCCTTGAAGTGTTGCCCCTGTGCCCTGCCAGCCTGCCTTGGGGCCAGCTGATTATGGCCTGAAACCTCCACAAACCGTGAGCTAAATAAACCTTTCCTTCCTTAATTTTGGGTGTTGGGTATTTTGTCTCAGCAAGGAGAGAAAAGTAACCAGGACAATGTTCTACTTCATTTTAAAAATTACTTCAGAAAAGGAAAGAAAAATGAGGGAAGAAGGAAGAAGGAAGGAAGGGAGGAAGGAAGGAAGGAAGGAAGGAAGGAAGGAAGGAAGGAAGGAAGGAAGGAAAGAAGGAAGGAAGGAAGGAAGGA
>NW_004955474.1:1973595-1988894 GCF_000276665.1 Chinchilla lanigera | reverse complement strand
GGAAGGAAGGAAGGAAGGAAGGAAGGAAGGAAGGAAGGAAGGAAGGAAGGAGGGGAGGAGGGAAGGAGGGAAGGAGGGAAGGAGGGAAGGATGAGAGGATGGGAGGGAGGGAGAAGGGAAGAAAGGAATGGAAAGCATTCTGGAGTTCTGGGCCAAGAAGGCTGTGATGAGGTGGACACAGGAGGAAGCAGAACCAACCATGCATGGAGAGCCATGGAGAGCTCGAGAGGAGCAGGTGTCTCTCTGGGGAGGGAGCCCTGGATACTGAACTCATGTTTAATTTTCTTTTGACAAGTTAAAAGTGCTCCTGCCTGTACAGCTAATAGCTTTTACCTTTGCTACTTTACAACCACAAAAAGAAACATCACTCTCACGCGGAAGAAGGTTAAGAACAGCAAGAAATGAGGCTGGGCTCTTCATGGCCACATCAAGACAGACACAACTCTGGAACTACTTTTGCGCAGCTCAGATTCAGTCTTACCCTGTTCACTTTCAGGAAAACTTGCTGATCTCCTCTCTGCACTTTCTGCAGAGCACCCACATGCCCATGCTATTAGCTCTCAAAGGCTCCTACAAGGAAGCACCACAAACTGGGCAACTTTCACGAGGGTGACTGATCCTCTGACACTGCTGGAAGGTTGACACCCACAGTCAAGGCATTGCGGGGTTGGTTCCTTCTGAGGGCTGGAGGGAAGGGGTTGTTCCAGGCCTCCGTCCTTGGCTTGTAGATGATGTCTTCACTCTGTCTTTTCACATCATCTTCCCTCTATCGTGTCTGTATCTAACTTTCCCCTTCTGAGACAGACACCAGTCTTATTGGACTGGGGCCCGCCCTTTCCTGTGAAAAGAACCTATCTGAAAATAAAGTGACACTCTACAGTAGTGGGGGTTAGGACCTCAATGAATGGGGGGGGGGGAGTTCAACTCAGAACACCCACAAACTCTTCTTTGAGATCTGGACAAATCCATTCCCCTTCCACATACCTCTAGGAAATTTTAATTCATTAGGATTCCAATCTCCTATCTGAAAGGTCTGGGGCCCACGGTATTTGGGGATTCAACACTTTCATGACTTCATAACCAGAAAAACATGCATGCATGTATATTACATATCACTCCAGCAGTATCCCTGTCATATTAACTTTTTGGAAAGAAAAATAATCTTACTGCATGACAGAAAGACTATGAGGACCTTCACAGTAATTCAGGTCAGGTTTTGCAATCAAGTGAGTTTTTTTTTTTTAAACTTTGCAATTTTTTTTTTGCCGGGGGGTGGGGCTGGAGGTTGAACCCTGGCCTTCCACATGCTAAGCACAAGTGGTGTCAGTGCCACTGAGCTGTGCCCCAGCCCTTGTGATTTCAGAGGTGCAGATAAGGGAGTTGGGCCCTGAATTACCCACTCAGCATCACATGGAGATTTCTTCAATTTTTAAGTTTGCACATCCTTGCTTTCCTGAACCTTCCCTCCTTTACTTTGTTATCCATGATCCCAGTATCTGCCTCAGTTTCCTCTTTCCTCTCCCTTGGACTTACACCAAAAAAAAGGTCACACTGATGATCATAGTCCATACAAACAAATTCAAGTAGAAACATCTGTACATCTCTGAGCATCTTGGATTAAAAGCTAAATTTTTGTCCTCACAGCTAGATTTTCAGCAAAAATGAGAAATTGACTTTCAATGTGTAGATATTCTACCTGTTTGTTGATTTGACAAAGATTTTCCAAGCACCTACCCTAAGCCAGAAAGTATTCTAGGCAGCTGATATGTTTCAGTGAACAAACAGAAAAAGATTCCTGCCCCACTAAAGTGTTTACTCTAGCAGGGAAGGAAGCATGGTATGAGAAGATCTCAGAAAACACCAAAAAGCTAAGAATTAATGTCATGAACAGGCAAATTAGCAGAATCCAGCATAACTGGAATATGGAATAAAAATATGTCCAGTAACTTATAAGTCTGGATCTCAAAACTTATTAAGCTTTTTTGAGGTAGGAATTTATGCTGGGTAACAGCCACTTAGGAAGCTGCTGAGATTGCTCACAAGTAATCAAAGGAATCAATCTTTCCGGTCCATTTAATTCTCCCAGCTCATTGAAATTCTGCAAAAGAAAAAAAAAAATTGCTCAGGATGCCTGCTGAAATGTAAATGCACGGGCCTCTCCCTCAGATGTGCAACTAATGGGCAACCCAGCGGAGTCTTATTAAGTGCTTGGCCCTGAGAATTACACTGAAAATTCTTCAAATTGAACAGAGCTGCTCCCGCTTAGCTAGCTGCTTACCTCTACTAAACGTATTTACTGGAAGGAAGCCAGAGTTGCCCTTTTGCCCCCATCTTACAGCATTTCTACCAATTAGTCTGTTGCCATGAGAGGCAAACATTTTATAGCATTTTTCAAGTACTTGAGTTACCTGTTCTCCATTTCTGCTGCTAATGAGCAGATGGATGCCCGTTCAATCACCTTGTAAAGGATATTCTGAGAGAAATGGAGCCTTCCTCTTGAAAGCAATGAAGTATGGAGTGGTTAATGAAGTTCTCTATTTTATTTCACACTTACATTTTATTGCAACTGCCTTTCAGAGATAACCTCTCAGTCTCATAAATGTAATAACATCTGATGACAAAGAAAGTGGCCTCATAAATTACAGTAATGTATTGCTTAATGAGAGGAATACATCCTGAGAAATGCATTCGTAGGCAATTTCACTGTTGTATGATTATGATAGAGACTTACAAAAACCTAGATGGTGTGGGACCACTGTACACTCAGGCTAGGTGGTCCATGGGACCATGATGAGCAAAACACAAGAGAAAACGATGCCATCAAGAGACACAGTGAATATGAGATGTGTGGGACTGCCACCAATGTAGCATGGCATAAAAGTTAGCAATAAACTTTATTTTCTATAAGTAAGCAGTATATGCTTTAAAAATGTACAGCATAGCAAGTACATGAACCAATGACATGGTTTATTATCCTTATTTCATATTATATACCATCCATAATTGAATGTCTATACTTTAATTCAACTGTCAGATCAGTAGGTGTGTTTATACCTGCATCACCACAAATGCATAAGTGATGCACTGTGACTCAAAGTCACTATGATAGGAATTTTCACCTTCCTTACAATCTCACAGGACCACTGCTGCGTACTCTGTGTGATCCTTGTGAATGGAAACGTCATTATCCAGCTCGTGACTAAACTGAAAAGACACCACACTGCTGTGCAGATGGAGTAGCCAAACAGAAACCAGCCTACTGCCCTGAGACGGCTCTCATGGATTGCTTTGACAGTTCTTGTGCTTCTCTTTTCTGATTCATGCTCTACCCCAAATAATTAGAATAAAGGTACTTCTTAAGTGACTGAAGTTTTCTGTAGAAAAGTTGTTTTCAAGGTGTCCAGGTTTTTTGGGAGTACATTTGTTCATACACAGTCATTATTAAAAGTAAGCACCACCTGAGAACAAAAGAAGCTGCTTTGAATATGACAGGGTGTGCTCTATTTTATATACATAGGGCTGAAGCAGCCTTAAAGGAGGCTGATTACATGGAGACCTCTGACTCCTAAATGTCCTCAGTTGATGAGTTGGGTGACTGGTGCTGGAAAGAGATGGGATTGTTCTGTTTGACAAAGTTGAACCAATTTGTATTTGTAAGACTCTGAGGAGAGGATGAACAGAGGATAGAAAGATAGGAGGGACATCTGGGATGGTGCATGAAGTAGATTCCTCATGGCAAGGAGAAAAGAAAAAAATGACATGTGATGGGCTAGCGAGAGACTGTTTTTTTATATTTCTTTTTTATTGTCCCTCTAAAGCATGTTGGGCCAGTAATATAGCTCAGCATCACAAGCGCCTGCCTTGCAAGCACAAGGTCCCAAGTTTGATTCCAGGTATCAAAAAAAATAAAATAAAATAAGAAAATAAAACATGTAGAGGGAAGATAAAATAAAAATGCACAGCAAATGAATCATCAAACAATAAATTCTCATATAACTACCACTTGGGTCAAAACATAAAAGATTATGAAACTGAAAGTTTGTTTTTTGAAAACATCAGCAAAACTGACAAACAGCCAGACTATGTAAGTTAGCTTTCTGGTACTATAACAAATACCCAAGAGACTCAACTTATAAAGAAGAAGGTTTATTTTGACTCACAGTTTTGGAGTTCTAGTTCACAGTCAATTGATCCCATTGTTTTCTGGCCTGTGGTCAGGCAGCAATCACAACAGGAAGCATGAGGCAGAGCATACTGCTAACTTCATGGCTGAAATTGAAAAACAGAAGAGAGGGGCCCAGATCCCACAATCCCCTTCACAGGCAGGGCTCCAGTATCCTAAAGAACTCCAACCAGTTCCCACCTCCCAGTAGCACCAGGGGCCGTGGCCAAACTCCAAAGAACATTTCACACCCAAACTATTGCACACAATAACAAAAGAGAGAAGACTCAAATAACAAACATTGGAAAGAATAGAGAAACATTACACGTGATGCCACAGGAATAGAAAGGATTACAACAACTAGTCTGAATAATTAATCACCAACAAACTAGACCCAGTATAAGGAAGATCAGACTATCTTTCTGAAGGCTGTTAATTTTTGTTTATAGAACAAAACTAAATATATACAGATCAAGAAGAAAGAGAACATATGAACATTTCTGCCAATACAAGGCAATATACAAAAAAATAAGATTCAAAGAAAGGAGATGCTTATATACCCTCTTTAGAGCAGAGTGAGGAGTGGAGTACAAGTAACTTTAGAAGAACAGTAAAATTTTTTTAGGATAGATGGATGAAGACACAATGGCCTGGGGCAAAGTTCTTCTAGGCTGAAGATGTAATGTGGGACTGTTAGTCTTCCCTCCTGGTATATGAGATTAACCTCCTTTTATTAATGAAATTTCAGTAAAGCTGAATAAAATTGTGTTCCTACTTTGGCAGATCTGGTCAGATAGAAGAGGGAGCCCTGTAGAAAGTCTCTCCCTACACTGGTGAGAGATAAACAAGCACCATCTTTTAAAAAAGATATTAGTTAGTCTGAGGCAGCCTTGAAGGCTTCTCAGCATGTCAAAGCACCCGCCTGCAGATATCATTGTCTGAGCCCCAACACTAGAAACATGAAAAAATTACTAGAAATATGGAGCCGGCGAGACTAAATCAGGAGGAAGTAAAAAATCTGAAGAGATCTATAACCAGGAAGGAGATTCTGTCAATAATCAAAAGCCTCCCAACAACAAAAAAGTTTGGGGCCTGTTGGCTTTATTAGAGAATTCCACCAGATATTAAAAAGAGTTCAATTCTCAGTATAAAAAAAAGTTTAGGATCCGGAGCTGCAGCGACTGGCAGGAGGGTCGCAAATAGGTTCCCACTTGCATCACTGACCCAGAGCTGCACAGCTGGCCAGAAGAGAGTCCAAGAGAGGCTCCCACTCCCTCCCACTGATGGGACTCCGGGACCTGAGACTGACAGGTACTCCAACAACACAGTATGTCCCCAGCTAGAGCAACAGTAACAATACAAACCAGCAGGTGGTAAGTTAGGTGAATCAGCCTTGTGCTTGGGGACAAAGACATGGAGTAGAAGTGGGCTGACAGGGCCCTCCCTTTTCTTTTGTTTATTAACCCCCCTCCCCTTTTTTTCCTTTTCTTTTTTAAATGGCTGGGGAGAACTCCAGTCACAAAAAACTGATCCCAGTCCCCAAATCTAGAGACGAAGATCAGACCCAAACCCAGCACAAATCTAACTGCAATCTTGGCTAAAGTACACGTTCTGGGATCAGAGTTGGACCTACCACAGAACTGTAGACACTAGAGGAATCTTCCCATTTTTATTTGTCTCTGTTTGATGAGTTTTCCTCTTGGCAGTCACACAAGACACTGTTTTGTTTTTTGTGTTTTTTTTCTTGGTTTGTTTTTGCTGTTTGTTTGTTTTTCTCTTTTCTCTTTTTCTCTCTGTTCTGTTTTGCCTTGTTTTGATTTTCTCTCTGTATATTTGTTCTTTTTTTTTCCATTTGTGTGGTTTGTTTCCTGTTTTTCTCTTTTTCCTCTCTCTTTTTATTTCTTTTATTTCTCTTTTCTACCTACTTTTCTCTCTTACTCATGATTTCAGGCTCTACACTTTCTCTTTGTATTATTCTGCTCATCCTCCTCTCATCAACTATCTTGCTTGATATTATGAGTCTTTCATGTGAGTGAACACTGTCTCTTCCCTTTCTGGTTCACTTCAACACTTCTAGGCTTTCTCTTCCAACCCCTCCCTCTTGTATCCTACAATTACCCAAAACCTAGATGATCATTGTACGCACAACACACTTGGTTCTACTATATTTACTATTTTTAACCTCATCCACGTCTTCACCCTACCCCCTACCCCTCTTACACCACCCTCTATAACAGGGTAACATCACTCTGCTAAGTGTAAAAATGTTGCATACAAGTCCCTGGTATAAGTTGGATTGTACTGTATACCTATAGAACTTGCTCCTATGGTTAAAGAAATCAGGCTACTAGTTACCACAGTCTGTCAGTAGCCTGGCTGTGCCTGAGTCTATGGTTATTGCTAACTGTACTACTTTAAGCAGGATTCCATACCTGTTATAATCAGTGTTTCTCCCCTGCATGATGATACTGTGGTTAAAAGTGTTCATAACCATCACCATAGTCCAGTACCAAAGGAATGGGCCTTGAGTCAAATCGTTAGCAACTGCACATTCTTAATATTTTGGGAAAGTAGCTTTGTAGGGTAGACATAAAGACCAAGAACCACCTACATCTAGAAAGCAATCTGAGACATTTTCTTGGATACAACTCATTTTTCATTCTTGGCTTTCATGTCTGAAGCAAATGTACTTCAGCCTCATTTTACCCATGGAATGCTTTCCCATGTTGAGATGCAAATCCTCCCAAATCCAAACTCTCCTAAATCTCTTTGACTGACTCAGCCCCATTTCTGTTTATGTTCTCTGAACTCCTGTGGAAGATGTTTTTCTTACCCATTTAGAATTTGTGTGGCTTGTATTGTGCCATGAGCCTTGGTTTTGTCTCAGTGACAACTGCAATTGTTTCAGTATGATTTCAATGAGCCCTGGAAGCTTGGTTTGAAAGGAGAGTGTAGTGGTATGGTCTTTAAGAGAGAATTAGAGCACAGAGGTGCCACCCTCAGAAGGAATTTATGTAGTTCTCAAATGGCTAGTCAGTTTCTGAGAAAGCAGGTTGTTATAAAAGAGTGAGGCAGAAACTTCTGGGATGTTAGTGGAGTGGTGAGGAACAGAGAAATAGCCCCTCTGAGATTTGGTGTCCAGGCAGTGGAATATAGCAATGTGAGGAAGAGAAGAGGGAGGGAAGTGGGTCCCTGGGCATAACAAGGATCTGAAGTGAGAATTGGAGCCCACAGGAGAGTAAAGAGCAGTACCTCAACAGAGAAGAAGGAGGTGACAAGCAGCACTTTCTCCCTGAGCCCTGGCTCATGGTATGGGAGGGGCAGCTTGAACCTGCAGATGCACAATGACTACTGGTGACCCAGAGGTATCTATGGAGAAACACACCAGAGGAACAGAGTGGTGGATGCCATGGACTGCCATGGATGGTGTTATTTGAGTTATTTGGGTTCAGATATCTCCCAGAGAGGGTGATTGCCTGGCTGCCATTTTGGAGAGGAACCAACTGAACCCAGAACTCAGAGCAGCTGTGGAGTAGCTCCATCTATTGATTCCCAGTGCTAGGGAGAGGCAGAACTGAGTTCAAATTTGCAAGAGGTCAAGGAGCCAAGTTGAAGCCAGCAGGAAGCTAAGTTCAAGGCATCTGGGAGCCGAGTTCAAGGCAGCAGGAGACACATGGAGTGTTGCAGGCTGAACAAATCAGGGTCCAGCCTCACATCCCAAAACCAGCCCAAACTTCAGTGAAACTAAAGGTGCAGACTTACTGGGATTATCCACTACCTTACCATACCTCTACTGCTGGCTTGCTAGGATTAATCAACACAAGTATGAGCTCTGTCTGTTTAACCTGTCCACCAGTAAAAACAGAAACATACCTTGAAGTAGACATTTTTTCTCTCTTTTTTTTGTTTGCTATTTTTTCTTTTCCTCCTTTTTTCTTAATTGTTGGTTCTTGTTTTTATATGAATGTGAACATCGTTTCTAGCTTTTAGTTGTTGTTTTGTTCTTGTTTTTATTTCTTCCTTCTCTCTTTCCCTCCTGTCTTCTTCACCAGTTTCCTAAAGTTTGCATAATCTTCCTTTGTCCTTAACTCTTGCTTCTAATCTCTTCCTTTTCTTCTATGTCTCTATGTTTTCCCCTAACCCTTTTCAACTTTTTCCCCTAAGGGTAAAGTCACCATACTGAGGGCATATTTACTGTATACTATTTTCTGGTTTGTTTTAGATGCTGTTATACAATCACAAATCCAGTTCATACAGTTAATAGTGGCAAATTAAAGTTACCACAGTTTGTCAGTTTCTAGGCTGTGTTTGGGGCTATTGTTATTACTGATTATAATACTTCAGCCAAAGTGGTATAATTCTTTTAATCAGTTGTTTTTCCTGCTATGCTAAAACTGAGATGGCCTTGGGGTCATAAATAATACTATAGACCAGAGCCAAAGAACTAGGAGTTAGGCCAAACAGGCAGCAACTTTTGATTCCCAATAAATTGAAGAAGTAGGATCTTGCAACAGACTCAACACCCCAAAGCCAGATACAAATGGAAGACACCTCTGAGAAGTAGTCATTTCCTATGTGTTCTTGATACTAGCACTAAAGCTACCTGTCTTAAGCAATTTACAGGTATTATCTCAGGAATTAAGCCAAAAATTAGAAAATGAGAAGACAAAAACAAAATATTAAAAGCAGCTAGAGAAAAAGAAACACATCACCTATAAAGGAAAGCCCATCAGAACCACAGCAGACTTCTCAACACAAACCCTCAAATCAAAGAGAGCCTGGGGTGAGGTATTTCTTTTTCTTTTTTTGTTATTAAATCTTTTTAAAATTTATTTTAAAAATAAAAGAAGGAAAACATATTAACAAACAGACATCCATTTACAAAATGGCATAAGAACAATACAATCAATACTGAATTACAGACAAAGTGGTAGGAAATTAACAATGGTTGTTGCATTATGTATTGATATCTTCAAAGTGGTTTCTCAGGAAAGCAAATAGAGACATGCAAGATTGATCAAATAATTAATAATTAACTGTTCCTTTCAGTAAAGTGACAGAAGTGAGTAGCACAACTATGTCAGCTGTCCTGTATATACATACATACATAATTTCCCCTTATTTCTTTTCTCTGTTCCCTCATCAGTTGCTCTTTACTTTTGAGCATTTTCCTTTCATTTCACAATATCTATTATACCTCCTAATTTTTATTCACTCTTTCAGGTTCTAACACTAGTGAGACAATACATTGCTTACACATGCAGGTCTGGTTTATTTCAGTTATGAGTATGGTCCCTAGTTGTGACCATTTACCTGTAAAGGCCTCGAGTTTATCTTTCTTTATAGCTGAGTAATATTCCATTATATAAAAGTAACACAATTTTTTTATCCAATCCTCAGTGGATGGACATTTGGGTTCCTTCCACAATTTAGTAATTATAAATTGCATTCCTATGAACATGGGTGCACATATATCGCTGTGATATGATGTTCTCAGATCTTCTGGGAAGATACCCAGAAGGGGAATAGCTGGGTTGAATGGGTCCTCTAGACCTAGTTTGCTGAGGAGTCTCCAAACTGATTTCCGCAGTGATTTCATCAGTCTGCATTCCCACCAGCCGTGGAGAAGAGTTCCTATTTCTCCACAGCCTTGTGGGGTGAGGTACTTCCAGCCCTAAAAACCAACAGTCTTCAACCCAGATTGATGTACCCCACAAAACTATCTCAAAATCGAAGGAGAAATAAGATACTTTCATGATAAAGAACAACGGAAGAAATTCATGACCACCATACCAGCTCTACAAAATGCTCTGAAGGATATATTAGAAAAGGATAATGAAGATCTCAAACACACAAACACCAATAGAAAGAAACTGCAAAGCAGGGCAAGCAATTAAACAGAGGAGAAAGACAGGGAACCAACAACAGGAAAATAACATGAAAAAGAAAAGCCAATACATATCAGTTATAACCATCAATGTAAACAATCTAAACTCACCAGTCAAAAGAAACAGACTGGCAGAATGGATCAGGAAACAAGATCCAACAACATTCAAAAACCACATTTAATCCCAAAGGTAATTCATAGTCTAAAATTCAAAGGATGGAAAACAAATTTCTATACCACAAGAACCTGGAGAAAAGCAGGGGTCTCTATTTGCAGACAATGTAAACTTCAAGTCAAAACTGATCAAAAGAGACAAGGAAGGTCACTACATATTTGTTAAGGGAAAACTCCAAGAAGAAGAGATAACAATCATAAATATATATGCACCAAATACCAGTGCACCCAGCTACATAAAACAAATATTAACAGACATGAAAAACCAAATAAGCACTAACACAATTATGGTAGGAGACTTTAATACACCACTATCACAAATATGTAGATCAACTAGACAAAAAATCAACAAGGAAATATCAGAATTAAACTAAGATTGTGAACAAATGAACTTGGTAGATGTATGTCTAAAGAGTGTTCCACCCTAAAACATCAGAGTACACATTCTTCTCACCTGCACATGGAACACTTTCCAAAATAGATCACCTGTTAACCCATGAAACATGTTTAAGTAAATGTATAGGAACTGAAATCATTCCATGCATGCTATCTGACCATAGCACAATAAAACTGGAAATCAATGAGAAAAGAAATCACAAAAACTACATAAACACTTGGAAATTAAACAACATGCTTCTGAACAACCAATGGGTCACAGAAGAAATTAAACAGTATATACAATTAAATGATATTGCTGATGCAACATACTGAAATTTATGGAATGCAATGAAAGCAGTCTTTAGAGGGAAATTTGTAACAATAAACTCTCATAACAGAAAAACGGATCAAGCTCAAATAAACAACCTAACATTGAACCTCAGACTCTAGAAAGAGAAGAACAAATCAAACCCAAAGCTCATATAAGGAAGGAAATTATACAGATAAGGGCAAAAATTAAAGCAATTGAGACTAAGGAAACAATACAAAGAATCAATGAGTTGAAAAGTTGATTCTTTGAAAGAAGTAATAAAATTGATAGCTGGGATATAGCTTAGCAGCACAGTGCCCGCCTGGCAAGCACAAGGTCCTGAGTTCAATTCCCAGTACCAGAAAAATAAAGTAAAATTGATAAACCATTAACCATCAAAAAGAGGAAAGAAAAAAAAAACACAAATTCAAGCAGGTAGGAATGAAAAGGGGAAATCACAACAGATCCTGCAGATATTCAGGAGATCATCAATATCTACTATGAGACCCTATATTAGAATAAGATGGAAAACACACAAGAAATGGAGAGATTCCTAAATACAGTTGAATTACCAAAACTAAATTAAGAAGATATAAAAATTCTAAATAACCTAATATCAGCCAATGAAATTGAAAATGTAATTTAAATTATTAACAAAGAAAAGCCCAGGCCTTGACAGAGTCACTGTTGAATTCTATAAGAAATTTAGAGAGGAGCTAATGCCACTAATGCCAAAACTCTTCAAGGAAATTGAAAGAAAAGCAATAATTCCAAAATAATTTCTGTAGGCAAGTACTACCCTGATTCCAAAGCCAGAGAAGAACCCAGCCAAAAAAGAAAACTACAAGCCAATCTCCCAAATGAATATAGATGCAAAAATACTCAATAAGATACTGGCAAATAGAATGCAACACATCATCAAGACAATTAAACACCATGACAGAGTAGGATTCATCTTAGGGATGCAGGGATGGTTCAACATATGTAAATCAATAAACGTAATACACCATATTAGCAGAACCAAAGACAAAAATCACATGATCATCTCAATAGATGCAGAAAAAACCTTTGACAATGTCCAACACTCATTCATGATAAAAACCCTAAAGAAAATTGGAATAGAGGATCTTTATTTCAATCTGATAAAAGCCATCTATGACAAACCAACAGCTACTACCATACTAAATGGTCATAAACTGAAAGGTTTCATTCTAAAACCAGGCACAAGACAAGTATGTCCATTCTCACCTCTCCTATTCAATATAGTTTCAGAAACGTTAGTCAGAGCAATTAGACAAGAGGAAAAAAATAAAAAGAATAAGGATAGGAAAGGAAGAAGTTAAATTATCATTGTTTGAAAATGTTATACTCTACATAGAAGACCCCAAAAGCTCCACCAAGATATTTGTAGATTTAACAGCCAAATTTAGTAATGTAGCTGGATACAAAGTCAATGCTCAAAAATCAATAGCATTCCTGTAAACAAGCAACAAATTCACAAAGAGAGAAATTAGGGAAACCACACCCTTTACAATAGCAACCAAAAGAATGAAATTCTTAGGAATCAATCTAACAAAAGAAGTAAATGATCTATACATTGAAAAGTACAGTACTATGAAAAAAGAGATCAAAGAAGATATCAGAAAATGGAAAGATATCCCTTGTTCATGGATAGGAAGAATCAACATAGTGAAAATGGCCATACTTCCAAAACTGTTATACAGATTTAACACAATCCCTATCAAAATATCATTAGCATTCCTCACAGAAATAAAGAAAACATTCCTAAAATTCATTTGGAACCAGAAGAGGAATAGCATAACAAAAGCAATTCCAGGCAACAAAGACAAATCGGGGGGAATCACAATCCCTGACATAAACTATACAAAGCTATTGTGATAAAATCAGCATGGAAATGGAAAAAAAAAAAAAAGACCTGAGGATCAGTGCAACAGATTAGAAGATGCAGAATCAACTCCAAACACACTGAATCACCTTACCATTAACAAAGGAGTCAAACACATTCACTGGAAGAAAAATGGTCCCTTTAATAAGTGGTGCTGGAAAAAATGGATTTCCACAAGCTAAAAACTAAAACTATACCCATGTCTATCACCATGCACTAAAGTCAAAATACATAAAAGATCTAAATATTAAAACAGAAACACTAAATCTACTGGAAGAGAAAGTAGGTAGAAATCTTGAAGACATAGGTGTAGGCAGAGACTTTATAAACAAAACCCAGACTGCAAGAGAAATACTACAAAGAATCAACAAATGGGATCTCACCTTATTAAAAAACTTCTGCACAACAAAAAAAATCACCAACAAAGTGAAAATACAACCCATAGAGCTGGAAAAAACTATAGCCTGCTGTCCTTCAGACAAAGGACTTATATCTAGAACATACAAAGAACTGAAAAAAATCAGGCTTCCCAAATTCAAAGACCCAATCTAAAAATGGGCATCTGAAATGAATACACACTTCTCTGATGAAGAAATACAAATGGAAAAAAAAAAAAAAACAAATGGCAAATAAATATGTGAAAAAATGTTCAACATCATTGGTCATTTGAGAGATGCAAGTTAAAACAACACTGAGATTCCATCTCACTGCAGAAAGAATGGCCATCATCAAAAAATCAACTGATAACAAATGCTGGCCAGGCTGTGGAGGGAAAGAAACCATTCTCCACTCTGTGGGAGTACAGACTGGGACAACCCCTGTGGAAATCAGGGTGGAGATTCCCTTAAAAACTGGAATTAGAGGTCCCATTTGATCCAGGTATTTCCCTTCTGAGACTCTTTCCAGAAGAATTAAAAACATCATACCACAGCAATATATGTGCACCCATGTTTATAGCAGTACAATTTATAATAGTACAATTTATAAAGCAGTACAATTTATAATAGTTAAACCTTGGAAACAGCTCAAATGCACATGAACTGAAGAATGCATAAAAAAGATGTGGTGTTTTAATATTATGGAATATTACTCAGCCATAAAGATAAGCTTGAGACTTTTACACATAAATGAATGCAACTCAAGAACCTACTCATAAGTGAAATAAATTAGACCCACATGTGTAAACATCATGTTGTCTCTTAGTGTGAGAAACTGAAAGAGTAAATAAAATCCAAAATGTACAATAGATATTGTGGATTGGGAAGAAACTGTTCAAATGAAAAGAAAAACTGTGATGGGAGAACGGGGAAAGGAGGGAAGAGAAAAGAGAATAAATAAATATATATATATATATATGTATACATGCACACACAAGATAGTTCGTTAGTTATACAGCTAGTTTCTCTTAGTTCATTGAAAAGAAAGTTTTGTACTAATACTTTTTTGGACAATATTTCATGCTTGTATCTTGTACTCTGAACAACTACTATGAATATAACAATACACAATGTATTAATTATTATTACTCCCTGGTAACTTGGGTTTTTTAAATTTTATTTTAAAAATAAAAGAAGGAAAACATTAACAAACAGACATCCATTTACAAAATAGCACAAAAGCAATACAAGCAATACTGAATTACAGACAAGGTGGTAGGAAATTAACAATGGTTGTTGTATTACATATTGATATCTTCAAAGTGGTTACTCAGGAAAACAAATATAGATGTGCAACATTGATCAAATAATTAATCTTTAACTGTTCCTTTCAAAAAAGCAATAGAAGTCAGTAGTACAACTTTGTTAGCTATGCTGTATAAACATATATACATAATTTTCCCCTTATTTCTTTTCTCGTTTCCATCATCCCAGTTGCTCTTTACTAATAACTTGTTTTGAAACTCCATTTTATTGTTATTTTTACTTTTTTCTGTTTAAAATCAAAATGAAAAGATTAATGCCAGTCCTTCTCAAACTCTTCCAAAAAAACTGAAGAGGACAGCCAATCTTTATCCTGACAGCAAAGCCAGACAAAGATATATAAGAAAGAAAACAATAGACCAATATCTATGATGACTATTGATACAAAAATCCTCAGCAAAATATCAGCAAACCAAATTAAATATACATTAAAATATTAGACACCATGATTAAGAGGGATTTATCCTGAGGTCATATAGGTAAGCATATGAAAAGTAACCAGTATAATACACCACATTAAGAGAGTAAAGAATGAAAACCACATGCTGATTTCAATTGATGCAGACAAATATCTGACAAAATTCAAAACCCTTTCATGATAAAAATAAATACTAGGAATAGAAAGGAAGACATTCTTTCAACAAAATAAAGGCTGTATATGAAATGCCTGCAGGAAAATTTTCCTGCTTGACCAGGAACAAGGCAAGTACTTAGGCCTACTCTTGCCACTTCTATTTGAATAGTGCCAGAAACCCTGCCAGAGCAATTAGATGAGAGAGAGG
>NW_004955474.1:1905715-1973074 GCF_000276665.1 Chinchilla lanigera | reverse complement strand
TTCTTTTTAGGGGAGGGGGAGGGGGAAAGGGAGGGAGAGGGACAGGAGGAGGGGAGGGGAAAATAAGAAAAAAGAAGAGAGGAGATAAAGAGAGAAAGAGAATGAGAATGAGAAAGAACAAAAATGACAACAAGAAAAAGAAAGAGAAAGAAGGAGGTGAGAGGAAGAAGAGGAAGAGGAGGAGGGAAAAGGTGGAAGGAAGCATCTAACTGGGAAGGAAGAATTTAAATTATCTTTGTTTACAGATAAAATGATCTTATTCATCGAAAAACCTCTAAGCTCCTTCCAAAAAGCTGTTCAAATGACTATGAATTCAGGCAGATTCCAAAACCTCAGAGAGACCTCCCCCCGATTCTCACATTCATCATAGCGCTGTTCACAATAGCCAGTGTGTGGGAGCAACCTTAACGTCCTTCAACAGATGCATGAGAGAGAATGCAGTGTATAATACAGTGGAATATTAGCCTCTCCAAAAGAAGAAAATCTTGTCAAACTACCACACGAATGAACCTGGAGAGTATGACAGTAAGTGAACTTGGCCAGGTGCTGCAAGACAGACTGTGTGTCACTGTACTCGTGTGATAGAGCTAGAGAAGCCAAGCACGCAGAAACTGCTCAGATGGTAGTGCCAGAGCCTGTTCAGTGAGTACAGTCTGTTTTGCAAGATGATAAATTTGGGTACTAGTATGCATCTAGTCTGCACTACTGTATTTTATACTTACAATGGTAATTTTTTGACCAGGAAGTGCTGCCAGCACCACAGACACCAGGGAGGTTTGATAGAACCCTACTTTGCACTGCCTGCCTCTGCCATGGTTTTACCTAGGATTCTGCGAGATGTGTACATTAAACACAGCTCCCCTGACAGGATACATCTGAGCAATAACTACCAATAGCCCGATTCTCTTTCTCATACCGTTTCAGATGTAATAGAACTACATGTTCCTTTCAAGGAGAGCTTACTGGGAACTTAGGGATGAGACATGGACTTCTCAGACAGCAGAGGACTCAGACTCCTTCTATCCTCCAGAAATGGGAATCCACATCCCTGCTGCCTTGGTCAGTCCCTCAGTGCTACAGCCAGCACCAGAGCTGGTGCTGTGGCCCCAGATGCATGGAGCCAATAGGGAGAATTCATGGGAAGCACAGAGAATTGAATGCTGTTAAGTAGTCTACAAGGAAGGAAAGGTTGTGCCATCCCACTGCAGAAAGGCATTCTGAAGTTCTTTCTTCGGTAGCTCTGTAAATTATGGTATGCTGGAAATCCATAGCTATATATATTTTGTGGGATAATAAAATAACATAAAGAATACATGCCCAAGATGGGTTGTTCAGTCATACAGTGGTTCTATTTTTAATTTTTGAAGAACTCCCATATTATTCAGTGGTACACAAGAATTCCCATTTCTGCACATCCTTACCAACAATCATTTTCTCTTGGAGAGATGATGTCTCATTATGGTTTTAAATTACATTTTCCTGATGATTAGTGAGCTTGGGTGCATTTTCTTTCACATGTTTGCCGGCTGTTTCTTTTATTCTTTTTTTATTGGTACCTTTTAGATATGCATAATGATAACGTTCATCATAGGAAGTTTGTACGTACACATGATATATGTGTTTCTTCTTTTTTTCCCATTCCCCTCCCCTCCCCTCAACCACTCTTTCTGTCCTTATTTACAAAAGCTTTTTTTCCATTTTTCCTTCTATTCTTCTTTTCATCCCTTCTTTCCTTTCCCCTCCCTCCCTCCCTTGTTCTACTTCTCGTTTGAACATTTTTTCCCATTTCCTGGTGTATTATACATTTTGGTCCTTATTTATACTTACGGTTATTCACACCAAAGAAATCATGCAATTTTTGAACGTGTGTGCCCAATTTATTTCACTTAAGAGTGCAGTCTCACAGTCCATCCATTTAGCTAGATATGTCTCAAGCTTGTCCTTTACAGCAGAGTAGTACTCCATTGTATAAAAGAAACCACATTGTCTTTATCTATTCATTGGTTGATGGGCATTTGGGCTATTTCCAAGAACACAATCTCATCATTTTTTAAATTTGCATCTCTGAATGACCAGTGATGCTGAATATTTTTTCATATATTTATTTGCAGCGTCCATTTCTTCATCTGAGAATTGTCCATTTATTTCAGATGCTGATTTTTGAATTGGGTCTTTAAGTTTGGGGGTATCTGATTTTTTTTTAGTTCTTTATATATTCTAGATGTTAGCCCTTTGTCTGAAGAACAGGTGACAAAACTTTTTCCTGCGTTGTGGGTCATCTTTTCACTCTGTTGGTGGTTCCTTTTGCTGTGCAAAAGTTTTTTAATAAGAGAGATCCTAGTTGTTGATTTTTTGTGATATTTCCCCTGTGGTCTGGGCTTTGTCCATGAAGTCTTTGAGTATGCCAATGTCTTTAAGAGTTCTACCTATTCTGGGGCTGGAGATTTAGCTCAGCAGCACAGCACCTGCCTGGCAAGCACAAGGTCGTGAGTTTGATTCCTGGTACTAGAAAAAAACCAAAAACCACATAAATTTAAAAAAAAAATAAAAAGAGTTCTACCTATTCTATCTTCCAGCAATTAAGTGTTTCTGTTTTAATATTTAGGTCTTTGATCCATTTAGATTTTAGTTTAGTGCATGGTGAGAAGTATGGATCTAATTTTAATCTTCAGCAGTGAAAAGCCACTTTTTCCAGCACCATTTATTAAAGAGGTTATTTTTCTTCCAGTGAAGGTGTTTGGCTCCTTTTTCAAAGGCAAAGTGGCTGAATGTGTTTGGAGTTGTTTCTGAATCCTCTAATCTGTTCCATTGATCTTGGATTTCATTGTGGTTTTTTTGGTTTGTGTGTGTGTATATACCATGCTGGTTTTATCACAGTAGCTTTATAGTATAATTTCAAGTCAGGGATTGTGATGCCCCTGGCTTTGCCTTTGTTGCCCAGAATTGCTTTTGCTAGTCTAGGTCTCTTTTGGTTCCAAATAAATTTTAGGGTTGTTTTGGTGAAGAAATTATTGCTCACCCAGTTTTGTCGAGTTTATCCCATTTTCTTAAAGGAGTTTTGTAGTTTTTGGTCTTACATCTAAGCATTCTACAGGTTTTAATATGTAGTTTTTATTATTGTTCAGTTCAAAATATTTTTTCATTTCAATGTGATTGATTCCCCTTCTGACCAATAAATAATTTAAAAGTTATTCATTACAAAACACCTGGGGATATTTAACAGAGTCTGAACAAAAGAAGTGGGAATTTAGCAGTGCTCTCTCCCCTCATGTAACAAGAGCTGGATGTAATTTTGTTTCTCCCTGATCCACCATGCTTCAAAGGTGCCGCTGGGAGTCTTGGCTCATTGCTGCACCAGGAATTACCAGGTCTCCTGAGAGGAACAATCTGTAAATACAGAACTCGTATTTAGCGGACTTTTTTCTTTTCTCAGTTCTTAGCCTCATAATTCTTATCTCTCTCATGTCTACAGGTTAATATTTTTAAATTTTTCCAGTAGAAGGATTGATCCAAACTAACTATACTTTCCAAAGTAGAGAGCTATAAGATTTCATGTACATACACATAGACACACACAGATGATAGAAATATGTTGTTAAATGCTTAATTGTAGGGGCTGGGGGTACAGGTCAGGGGCATAAGTGCCTGCCTGGCAAGCACAAGGTCCTGAGTTCAATTCCAGGGACAAAATAAAAATAAAATTTTATTTATAAATAAAAATAAATTTTAATTTATGAATAAAAATAAATTTTATTTATAAATAAAAATAATGCTTAATTGTAGGTTTAAGGGACTTTTTGATAAATTATGGAGTAAAAATTCAACTGTACTTATCGATATTTGGGAATATCCAAAAGGTGTTGGGTGGACATGGAAAAACGGCAGCACAAATGAGCAAGCAGACCAAATTTCATATCCGGGTCATTGTGGTGCACAGGAGGGGCACGCATGAGAACACAGGAGCCTGGAGATGGAGGACATATCTGGCACCCAGACTTCTACATTCTCAGGGTAGTCTTTCTTAAGTACCAAAGACACAGAGACTTCTCAGTGACAACAAGGTTCAAACTCCAAGAGCTTTGCAAGTACCTTGCTATCACTTCCTCACTTGCTCTTTGTCCATGTATTCCTTTACTTCTTTTGTTTAAACTCCATGGTAGTTGTAAACTGAGCCACAAATCGATCTCAAGAGCAGTGCGGAGCTAAAGGTGACAGGAAATGCACAGCTTACTAATTGTGTTCATGGCAAGGGGAGATGAGTCTAAGTCTGTTTCCTCTGATTTCAATATCTGAACTTTTTTTTTTTTTTACCAAACAATAATAAAGTCTTCTTTCATCTTAGAAGACAGTATTATTCAAATACCTACTGGGAAATCTGCATCCTTGCTACTCTTCTATGTTAGGTCCTGTGTTTCCCATTGAAACATCTTTATTAGTAATTTTCTCAATACCTTGAGGCTTCCTAGGAATGTAACACATATTGCAGCAGAGCACACTGCAGACTATAGCAGCGCATGCTGAACTGGCCGCAAGGAAACAACTGACAATCAGAGTCCTTTAAAATTGCCTGGACTTGAAAATGTTCCACAGTTCTACCAGAGTAGTCAGACAGTCAGAATTAATATGTGGTTTGACCAGGAAAGTTAAAAACTGGCAGAAAAAAACATGAAAGAAAAATAAGATTTTTCACAAAACTGAATAAGCTACACACAAATTTCAAAAGATGCCATTACACACACATTCCCTCTTCCTTCTCTACACAAAAAATAATTCACTATTACAGTCACCTGTAATAAAATTATACAGCCAATATGATATCTCCCATGAAGGCTTTAATTCAGAGTTTGCTCGACTTTGTTCAAGGAAATGCGTGCTCTATGAGATGTTAATATGATCCAATAAAACTATTTTCTATCTAGTCAGTTTGGGTAGCCTTGCAGAGCATTCTGCAACTGAGAAATTGACAATGTATGTATAAAATATCTGGAAATTCCTATAACCAAGAGACTAGTTTAACTCAGTATTTAACAGAGTTATTTTGGCTGCCAAATCATGGAACGTCTTCTAGTATCTATTGTATTCAGTTGTTCAACAGAACACTTTTTTGGGACAGGATAATATAGTATCAGGAATCAATTCATTTCTAGACCTGGAATGGACTAAGGAGAAACCCAGCATTTTTTTCCAGAACTCTTAAGTTGGGCACAGGTTGAAGAAAGTACCCAGCTGCTTCTTTCCCCTGGCTCCTATCTCTTGCTGCACTTGATACTGGGAAAGCAGACAGCAAAGAGACTCTGGTGTGTGGGTATCAGAAGTCACAGGGTGCCGGCTCTGATACTAATGGCTGTAAAGCCTCAAGGAATTCAAAACTTCTGAACTCTTGTTACCTTATTATAAGATAGAGCTAACTCTCGGTTTTTTATTCAGTATCAAGGAATACCAAAAGCCAGTTCCCTGGAAGTTTATATTCTAGTGGGAAGAATGATGACAACCACACTTTGGTTAATAGATAGGGACATAATTATAGATATGGGAAAATATCAGCAAGTAATAAATTCTATAAGCATGCAAGATTATGGGACAAATGTTTGGATGACTACTTCCTTTTCTTCTCCTTCTTCTCTTTCTCCTTCTCTTTCTCAGTCTCCTTCCTCTTTGGTACTGAGGATTGAATCCAGGGACACTCTACCACTTAGTTACATCTCCAGCCATTGTTGTTCTTGGTTTTTTTTAAGACAAATTCTTGTTAAGTTGCCCAGGTTGGCTTCAAACTTCCAACCCTTCTGCCTCAGCCATCAACATAGCTGGCATTACAGGGGACACTACCACTCTCTGCTGGATGACTACTTGTGATCCAGCACCTAAGCAAAGACTGTAAAGAGATGAAATTTCAACTGAAATTTAAGTTATAAGCAGGCAGATCTTGGGGATGAGCAACCTCAGAAGAGAGAGCAAGTAGGGCTCACAAGGTGGCTGAATGTCCTGGGGATAAAGAAAAGTGAGGGTAAATACGTTTAGAGGCTACTCACAATAGGGGTGATGGCAACAGGGGCTCTTGTTACCTTATTATAAGATAGAGCTAACTCTTGGTTTTTTATTCAATATCAAGGAATACTAAAAGCTAGTTCTCTGGAAGTTTATATTCTAGAGGGAAGAACGATGATAACCACAGTTTGGTTAATAGATAGGTACATAATTATAGATATGGGAAATTCTATTGCTGTTCCTGGCCCTGCCATACTGGCCACGTTATATACCACTGCTGACCCACCATATCAAAGTCTGAAGAAGGAGGCTGGCACCCCAAGAGAGATAGTCTTGTCTGTCATTTCTATACTACCTTTGCACTGTCTAGTGGACATCTACACAGGACCCAGAACATCCACCAGCTCCTTTTTATTCTTTCCAAATCTTTAACTGCTGGCTAATTAGTTCATGTAAACACATACGTCAAGCTATCTTCCTTTCTGTATTAAGTCAATAAATGAAAGACTGTAGTAATGATTTGTACCTAAAATGTTCCCCCAAAAGCTCCTGTGTTCAGAAGTGGAGTCCGGAAAGGTGAAGGGATCATGGGTTTCAAACCCACTAATAGCTAAGTGGGCTGGTAGGAGGTGGGGCCTGCTGGAGGAGGCAGGTTGCTGGGGTGTCCTTTTGGAGGGTTGCTCTGTCCCCGCCCCTTTGCACTCTAGCTCTCACTCTCTGCTTCTTGGATGCCACAAGGTGAGTGGCTCTGCTCTACCGCACGCTCCCCACCATGATTCTGCGATGAAGCCAGAAGGAATGGACCCAAGTGACCATGGACGGACACCTCTGAAATTGTGAGCCAAAATAAATCTTTCCTCCTTTAGGTTATTTCACTTATGTATTTTGTCATAGCAATGAACAGCTAACTAATACAACTGCCCAGAATCCTCCCTGCTCAGAGCCTTTTTCTTTCCTCACTGTCTTTCACTGTCATCCTTAATGGGTTGTAGGATGGAGTCTGCCCGTCCTTCCTGGGTGCCCACATGCCCTCCATCTGTAAACTAGGCTGATATTCTTTTTTCTTTTCTTCCAGCTGGTCATGCAGAATTCCTCCAATGGATCTACATAGGTATCGTCTGAGGGGAAAGCAGGAAAACAGAAAGAGCAACCACCATGAAAGTCTGAGCTACTCGCTCGTGCAGTTTATTGTATCTTCTGACTTTTCTTGGCCCTGTCTTGCAGTATCATTTGCATTTCGCATTGGAATGGTATATGCATGTCTACACTTATGGTGCATATTTGCCTATATCCAAAGGTCATTTGGTCTTTCCCAAATCCAGGAACAAGGGAAAAGGTGTTTTCCCAGCCTACAGTAGCTGTCAGAAGAGACCAAGTCTTACTCCAAACATCTACAGGTCTGTTTTATGAGCTTGCCAGAAGCTTTCCACAGTATCCATGTGTGAAATAAGGTTTAGCGACAGTGGGTCACAGAGCTCATAAATGCAACGTAAACTTGCTGGAGAGACTTTTGTTGCTTTTCTTGGTCTCAACTCCATTCAAATTCAATGGTCTTAAGGTTTTCCAGAAAATGGAAGGAACAGATTCCCTGTATATGGCATACAACACCTCCCAAAACCAAAAAGGTTTATAGAATGTTGTGCCTTCCTCTTTGCAGTGAGCCATGGAAGAAAATTTAAATCTCACTTTAGATAGGATGTTATGAAATATGAGAGATGACTAGATTCCTAAAAAACTTCCCTGTGTGACAGATCCTTGAAATTCAACTGGTTCACCCTCTATCACCCTCTATCTTACTAAGACATGGAGGTGCTTGATAGTTTCTGCTCACTAGGTCCAGTTCATGTTATTTCATCCAAGTAATAAATACACTATCATAATGTTCTGCAGGACTCCAAGATGATCCTTCTCCCCAAACCCTATCATAATAGAAACAAAGTGAGGGGACATAGCCCTTAGGCAGGACCACAAAACATTCTACTATTTCTGCTACTTAAAAACAAATTGCTTTTTAAATAAATTACTAGAGCTGTCAAAAAGAATTTACGGGGTCCATAGCAACATACTATGCCAGGAGCTGTGTGTGATTGCTATTCCAGTGATGATAGCACATCCAGCTCTTATACTGCAACTGGCCCCACCGTCTTATTACTTCCATGATAATCTAGTCATTGCTAAATGGTCAAAAACTTTGATATCATAATGAGTTTTCTCCCTCTGCTAGATGGACTCCTTAGTAAAAGAATGCACAAGGTCATTTACTCAAGTAGAAATAATATGTGTCCTCTCTTGCTCAGAGAAGTGTTAATAGCTTATGGGTTTCAGGGCTAGAGTATGAATAAAGTAGATGGTTCTGTTCATGGCTGGCGGAGAATTTGAGGTTTTTGAGGTCAAAGGAAGGTCTGGATGCTCTCCAGCAGGAAGTCAGATTCCTTGCATTTTACAGGATTAGGCGGTGGTTTCTGCACCCTCACTACATGCAGTGAGAGTCCCAGTGGCCACGCTCAGCTCAGAAGGGCCAGCAGAGTGAGCCTTCTTAGGAGGATCACATGTACTTAAACAATCAGCAGCTTGGCGGTGAGCAAATCACCAGAAACAGAGGCTGATTCTTGTGCAATTCCATGAGAAAAGAAAGAAAGGCCCATTAAAAATTATTAGATTCAGATATGTCATTGTCCAGACAGTCTCAGATAAGACAAATTCCATTTACTCAATAGCATCTCTGAACATGTTTTTATTTTTTTTCCTGGCACACTCGTATTCATCTTTCCATATTCTTGAGTGATTGTTTATAAGACGCCTACGAATACCCAAATCCACAAATGTTCAAATCTTTTACATGTAATGGCACAATATTAGCATATAACCTACATAGATTCTCCTGTATACTTTAATCTCTAGATTACTAATAAAACCAAATGCAATGTAAATGCAATAGTTGTTCTACTGTATTGTTTGGGAAATAATGACCTAAACTTCTGTCCATGTTGAATAAAGATGCATTTTTCCCCGCATCTTTTTCAGTCTGAAGTGGGTTAAATGTAGAACCCACAAATCTGCACGGCAGACTGTTTCCACAAATCACTTTGTAGCCTCGATACAGAAGCAATCAGAAGGCAGACGTCTGACCAGCTAAGTCAACATCTCGCCTTTTAAATACTTTCCAAGGAGATTACTGAAAGGACAAATTGTTGCCATGCTCCTCCTATCCTTCTGATAGGCAGTAAAAATCTTATTCTAACAACAACTAAAAGTAAAATTTTTCATGTAAGGTTTTCACAACCAACATTGTTAAAATCACCCATGCTATAAAAATAGTACGGTTCACTCCTGGAGTTCTTAATTCAATGCAGATTTCTCAACACCCTTAGAAAAGCAGAGTAATTTGCCCAAGGTCTGCGGCTTTCCACATTATTATAGGCCCAGCACAAAGAGAGCATTCTCTGACTGTTACCCATTGCATAATGGCTAAAAAACCATCAGGGGAATTTTCTTCTGAAGTTGGAGACTATGTTTTATTGGATTTTTTTAAAACACCCAGGCATTATATTCAACAAATTCAGTGGTTCCTCTCTAGTTAGCAAAACAAATGGTGTATTATTTAGCTTGACAGATACTGCACTTGGCTCTATCTGGCTATCCATAATCTTCTCTTAGAGGCTAAACTTATAAAAATTCCTAGGGAATTTTTCTTGTTCCAGACCACTGAATGTTTAATACAAGTGTATTTTACATGCAGAATTATCAAGAATAATTCTGTGAAAAGTATTTTTTATTGGTTGGGGGTGGAGCTCCATGGTAGATCACATGATTCACATGGACAAGGCCATGGGTTTGGTCCCCAGCATCTCTGTTCTCAAAAAAAAAAAAAAAAAAAAAAAGGAAAGAAAAGAAAAGAAAAGAAAAAGAAAATTTAATTTGTTAAATTATCTGGGAAATACTCAGAGAAATCCAATAAAATTTACATCACAGCTAGAAACTATTCAAGAGCCATGGCCTTCCATTTCAAGATTTTTTTAAAAATCTAGTAAAACAGCTTCTAATTTCACTCTGAAGTGTCATTACTTGATTCACAGTAGGATGCTTACAGAGGGTTCAAATAAAAAGGAGAGGCCATATGTTTACTTATTATTTGTATTTCTTCATCTGAGAAATGTATACTCATCTCAGATGTCCATTTTTGGATTGGGTCTTTGAATTTGAGGGATCTGATTTTTTTCACTTCTTTATATGTTCTAGATAGAAGTCCTTCGTCTGAAAGACAACTGGCTAAAATTTTTCCTACTCCGTAGGTTGTCTCTTCACTATGCTGGTGATTTCTTTTGCTGTGCAAAAGCATTTTAATAGGATGAGATCCTAATTATAGTGATTCTTTATATTATTGCCTGCGCAATCAGGATTTTGTTCATGAAATCTTTGCCTACACCTATGTCTTCAAGGATTCTGCCCATTCCCTAACATCACTAGTCATTCAAGAGATGTAAATTAAAAGAACACTAAGATTCCATTGCACCCCAGAACGAATGGCTGTCATCAAGAAATCAACCAATAACAAACGCTGGTGGGGCTGTAGGGGGAAAAGGAACCCTGCTCCACTGTTGTAGGGAATGTAGACTGGTGCAACCACTGTGGAAATCAGTCTAGACATGCCTCAAAAAACTAGGATTAGAGATACCGTTTGACTGAGATATTCCCCTTCTGGGTATCTTCCTGGAAGAATTAAAAACATTGCACCACAGTGATATATGCAAACCCATGTTTATAGCGGCACAGCTTGTAATAGCTAGATCTTGGAAACAACTCAAATGACCATCATCTGAGGGTTGGATAAATAAGATTTTTTTATATACAATGGAGTACTACTCTGCCACAAAGAAAGATAAACTTGAGACATTGCTAGGTAAATGGATGCAACTTGAGACCATACTCTTAAGTGAAATAAATTGGATTCATACATGTAAATATCACATTGTCTCTGGGTCCTTTGTAAATAAGGACCAAAATATACAACAGATATTGTGAAATGGAAAGAAATTGTTCAAAAGGAAAGAGGAACTAGCGGGGAAAGGAAGGAAGGGAAAAAATTATAAAATGGAAACAAATCTTTGTAAATAGGGAAGGGAAGAAGGGTTGAAGAGAGGCAAGGTCATTGGGAAAAAAAGAAGAATCAAAATATATCATATGCAGATACAAATTCCCTGTAATGAATATGATCATTATATATATCTAAAATGTACCAACCAACTTGATTAAAAAATTTTAAAAAGACAGTTTAATAATGTGCATAAAAATGTAGGTGTTTTGTCTACTCATGTATTTTATTTTCTGTGTCACTATTCCCTTGACTTTTATTTTTATGGTATTTTTTCTATCACTTTTGGGTGGCAGAAATAAAGCATGTTGGTATGAATGTCCCATTGCCAGGGACCAAAAAGAAAAAAAAAGAGAGAGAGAGACCAAAAAGCCCTGTACAAATTCTGTAATTCACTCTCATTTGTTTCACATCTGCACTTGCAACCTAACAGTGAATGAGGGTTCTGGGCTCACCCCGAAAATGATGGGTGAGTTGTTTCCCATCGGTGTGAGCTCGTGCCTCTGCAAGCAGTGATCCCTCATAGATCCAGAATTTTCAAAAATTAAAAATAAACCTTTTAGAATATTATACTCTGGTGATTTCTGTAAATCACAAATGTTTCAGAAACCTGGAAAGAGTGTTCTCTGAGATGTTTTCCGGAAAAGCTGGAGGCCCACTCCTGGGCATTTCAGAGAAGAGAGTGTTAGTAGATCTGCATTCTACAAGGGAACAGTAATCCAGGCTTGTCCTCTGGGACCCAAACTGTAGATAGCAGGTCTAGGAAAGGTCATTTTTCCCAGAATCCACGAAGCCAGTGTTCAAAAAGTTTTTTTTCCTTCTCCTTTAGCCAATATTTGAAGAACTTTATGGTCCCTAATTTTGTAAATGGGAAAAGAATGATCAAAACCAGCACAATGGAAAGAACTGATAGCAGAGCTTTTGACCTACTAGTATGATAAGGAACTGAGAGAACAGAGGTAAAACATGACCTAGTAAGGCTCTTCTGTGATAGGTTTAATTAACTATGTTTCTAAATAAACCTTATATTACTAAGACCTGTTAGATTTGGCCCCTGAGAGATAAGTTACCCTCGGCTTCTTGACCAAGAAAAGTGATTCTCAGGGGCTGGGGATTTAGCTCAGTGGCACAGTGCCTGCCTGGCAAGCACAAGGTCATGAGTTCGATTTCTGATACCGGAAAAAAAACAAACAAACAAACAAACGAAAAGTGATTCTTAAAGTTTGCTTAATGCTGGGGTTGGGGATTTAGCTCAGTGGCACAGCGCCTGCCTGGCAAGCACAAGGTCATGAGTTCGATTTCTGCTACTGGAAAAAAAACAAAACCAAAAAAGTTTGCTTAATGCTAAAAGTACAAAAGCTACTTTCAGTAGACAGAGACAGGGCATTTCATTCTTTTCTTCCTTCAGTCTTCTCTGTAGTACTTTTGTTAGCAAGTGCATCACTCTGCAGATTTTTGAACAGTTCCTGTGCGAGAGAATGAGACATTGGCAGTGGTGGTGTTTAATACGTATTGCAAAGCGGGATAGCATGAATCAGGGACAGCTGACTTCTGTTTTCTTCCCATGAGGTCCAATGTTGATTCAAATATAAGACTCACAATAACCCTGTTTGTGACTATTTTGCAATTTCAATGAAAGCATATAGATTTTTTTTTATTTCTACTGAATTGGTGATATAATCTGAGATTTTAAGAAAGCAAAAATAAAACAACTACAACAACAAACTCAATATAGACTGCAAGATTTCAGCTTTTCCGTTTTGGTACAAGTATGCTATGCTTATGGTGTGACTGGCAATCTTTATGAGCCCTTTCTCCCAAGAATGGACAGTATAGGTCCACAGAAACTGCAGTAAGAAACACTAACTTCCCCACCCTGTCCCTACCCCTGTCCTTGTCCCTGTCCCTGTCCCTACCCCTGTCCTTGTCCCTGTCTCTACCCCTGTCCTTGTCCCTGTCCCTGTCCCTGTTCCTCTCTCATTTGTTAAAATCCTCTCATTAAGTTTTTGGTTAGTGTTTTTAGATAAATAAGAAATATAATCAAATTCAGCAATGTGTCTGTCTTGTGGGATGGGCGTCTTGGGGGTAGGAGGGGTAAGAGGCTACGCTCCTTTCCACCAGTCCACAGTAGCTTGAACAATGTCCATTTGTGAGCTGCTTGCTTGGTTAATCTGGTGAGTAGTTTGTAGATCTATTTTGCAAAGGGGAAAAAACAAAAAGGAAATTATTTTTCCAAAGTCAATGGTGTGCTGGAGTGGGCAGCTCTGTCTGTGTGCTGCTCTGTCTAGCCTACCTACTTGACCTGGGACAGCATCCTTTGAGGAGGAGCTCCGTGACTTGATCAGAATTGTGTCTGCTTGGTTCTCAGGACGGACACCTAGGACCCAGCCTCATCTGTAATGGCAAAGTAAGTCTGAGTTAAACCCAGAGAGGTCCTGTTGCCGTGCACTTCCCACCTAATAGAAGCAACTTAATCCACTTGAAGGCAAATAAAAGCCTAGCGAAACCAAACACCAGTGCTTGAGCAGCTTCGCAGAGCAGGTAGTGTGAGAAAGTCTAGGAAAATGTGTCAAATTAAAGGCTTATTTCCATCCCCAAACTCACTAACACAGTCACAAAGGAACGACAAATCTCATAAATTCAGGAGATACCAGCAGGGGAAACGACAGGGCACCGATGAGCTCAGCACATTTTTGGAAAGTGGGAAGTGGAGGGAGTGGAGGCAGCCAAGATGGCGGAATAGTGACGGCCCGCGGACTGCAGAGAACAGGCCGCTCCGCAGGTCAGAGAGCCCAGGAGATGGAGCGTTGGGTCCTTCTCGCTGTGGGACCGAGATGCGAGGCCAGTGGCGGGGGATCTGTTGAAGACTTGTGTTAGGAAGTCCGAGTCCCCTCATCCAAGACCACTGCCCCTCATTTTCTCCAAAATCATCATCACCACTGTGTGCACCAAAGGGATGCTCCTGGAGGCCCTCATTAGAAAGTCTCCATTTGTAGATTTGGAAACACTTGAAGGAGTGAAAATGAGAAACAGTGAATTCTTTTTTGTTGTTGTCTTTGAATCAGCGCCTCACCTTGCAGTGCAGGCTGGCCTTGAACTCACTATGTAGTCCAGGCTCGCTGTGTAGCCTTGAACTTTCAGCCATCCTCCTGTCTCAGCCTCTGGGTCTGAGATTACAGGCGTGCACCACCACTCTCAGGTAAGATGTACTGAATTCTGCAGCGGGGACTACAGGATTTCACAGTCTTCTCCCTTTCCAAGCCCTTGATTTCAAATACCAGAAGCCACCAATGTACCTGCCATGTAGGAGCCTGAAGGCCTCCTCTCTGGAGAAACGGGTAGGCTGTGATGAGCAGAGCTGGACACAGACCCTGGGGAATGCCCTGGTGCAAAAAGGCCTCACAGCAGCCATCCACCCGCAACAATATCTATCCTTTGAAAGCAAGTCTGGCCCAGAGACAGAGTGGGTCCTCTCAGAGACAGGGAAGAGCTGGTCTAGAGCTCAGGCTCAAATGCTGTCAGTGGGATTCACATCCAGCCCTCTCATCTGAAACCTCTATTTGGCCATGGGACCAAAAACCTTGCTGTGCCCCTTTCGTATCTGTGCAGTGGAGATTGCACAGATCGTTGTTGTGGGATTTGCACTGGCCTGCTAGGGTTGCCACTGCAAAGCACCAGAGGCTGCGTGGCTTAAACAACAGAAATCTGTGTCTCGCCACTCTGAAGACTGAAGTTTAAGGTCAAGGTGCCCTAAGGCTTTGTTTCCTCTTAGGCCTCTCTGCTTGGCTTGCAGGGGGCTCCTCCCTGTGTGTCTTCTTTCTCCAAAGGCTAATAGGTCTTTACCTCTTCTTCCAGGCACATTGGATTAAGGCCCTCCCCTGTGGCTTCCTTTTAAATTAATCACTTTTTAAAAGACTGTATGTGCAAATACAGTCACACTTGGAGATATTGGAGGCAAGGAATTCAACATATGAATTTGAAGTGGACACAGTCAGCCCATAACATAATTAAATGTGTCAGTTATCCAAAGGGTGTAGGGCACTGTTTGATGAGTGCTTAATGCTGTTTGATATCTCATTTAAAGAGGAATCGGTGGTCCCAAGTCATCTGATAATCTGAATGAGGCTCCCAATTTGAAAAACTAAGACCTAAAAATATTTTTTGAGACAGGCTCTGGCTATGTAATTCAAGCTAGTTTAGAAATCACTGTGTAGCCCAGGCTGGCCTTGAACTCTGGACAATCTTTCTGCCTCAGCCTCTCCAGCATGAGGATTATAGGCACGCACCATCCCACCAAGCAAAAAATTTTTTCAAAAGAAGGAACTTGGCATAAACTGAGACAATGCAGGGAGCAGAATAAACTCAAAGAAAGTATAAATAACATAGAGGAATAAGTACCAATAACAGATCCAATGAGAAAATACCAGAGCAACGCGATGGACAGTTTAGGAGAAGAGACAAGGACATGAGAGGATTAAAACAAGAGTTGGAGATGTTTGTGAACAAAGAGTTTGGAAAAGCGCTCTTGATTCCACATGAGTGATGGGACTGAAGGGACACTGAACTGTGATGAAATGGCAGCAAAGACCCAGAGATATCTGGGAGGAGCTGTGGGTCCCAGGCTGATCCCATTGGGCCTTCTGGGATCCAGTAATGCTACTGAGAGCGCAGGGTGCCGGCAGATCCCGCAGGCACTGGAGAGCTGGATGCCCCTCAGAACTGTGCTGAACTGGAGCTGCACCTCCACAGTCTCACACTAGCCAGGTACTGGGTATGGTGCCCAGGAAGGGAGCATGCCTTCGGGTAAGCAGCGCTCTCCACCCCTCACCCACCCCAGAGACGGACTCTGGTACTGCTGTCACCTGCCAACACTTCCTGCAGCTGCGGCACTGTGTGCTCTGTCTCTGAAGGGGTCAAAGGAGAGGCAGGAGAATTCTAAGAGGCACACAACAGCACCCTCTGTGGCTTCTGGCCCTTCTCTGCTCTCTCCCTTCGTTAAAGACCTGTAACTCATCCTCTCTTTAGATCGTTCTCATGTATTTTTTTAAATTTTATTTTAAAAAGAAAAAAACTAACAGAACAACATTCACATGCATTTTATGATCTCACTGCTATCAGTCAGCAAAAGGTATCCTACAGCTATCAGTGGGCAAAAGCTAGGCTTATTTTTGAAATTTTGTGTCCTCAGGTTTTGAGAGTGTCAGCTGTCTTGCTCATGAAATCTTTTGGTTCTGCATGGACCATTTGCACATGTAATTTGAAAATCTTTGCAATGCGCTAGTTGCTGGCTCCTCAGAGAAAGATCTGCAGAGATATCTCAGGGTGTCGCCTACTCACCGGCTTGTATTTGAGCTCTTTCTTGGTCTCTTTCTTTAATTATTTTAGTTTTGGTGCTGGGAATCGAACCCAGGGCCTCACATATGCTAACCACAGGCACTCATGCTAATCACTTATATCGCCAACACCTTCTCTAGCATTTCTATACGTTTGCGGTAGAAGGGATCCTCCTCTTTAGCTTAGTCCATGCATGAACAATAGCTCTTTCAGAAGAGCACCTAGTAGCAGCATAAGTAAAATAATTTTTTAGATAAAGACTCTTCAACCTGTTAGAGGTTTCTTTGGCTTTATGACAAGAATTTGAAAGCGTGGAAAATCATACCATGCAGTTTTAAAAGCATAAGAATTTACTTACCACAAAATTTCAAAAATAAGCCTAGCTTTTGCTGACTGACAGCTGTAGGAGGATAGGGCTGCACGTGATTTTTGTGACATATGTCTTGATTACACACACTGGCATTGCATCATCTGGACGTTTAGCAATAGTAACCTGGCATTTTGCCATTGTTAAGAACCTTAAAACCCACTTTTCAGCCATTTTTGGTGTATGATCAAATAGTGCCTATATCTTTCTTATCTAAAGAAAACATTGTAGATTGCATCATGACAAAATTGATGATGTGTGGTTCAACAGGTACTGCCTGGTGCATCTTACAAAATAAGAAATTTAGAATTTTCAAGCCTTGTTTATTTCAAGTATTCTCTTACAGTATCACCTTTATTGCATTCCATAGCTAAGCCTTATATTCATTAAAGATATCATGTTTTGTCGCTATGTAGATACATAGCATGCCAAGTTATTTGTTTTTTATTTTAAAGAAAATAGTACAAAAAAGAACAGTTGCAAAATATAAACAAAACAAAGCAAGGACATTAAAAATAATAGTGTTTCAAACCACATGATAGGGATTAAAAATGGTTGTTATATTCCATATTGTTATCTTCAATGAAGTTGCTCAGATTACCAGATGTACGAATAGAAGATTGAGCAAACCTTTAAAGGGACTAAGAAAATAATAATTTAAAAGAACATTAGAGACAATACATAGTTTTACTAGACAGGATTGTAGGAATTCACCAGGGGTTGTTATACTGCAAATTGTTGTCTTCACATAAATTGCTCAGATTACCAAATATAAGCTTGCAAAATTGGTCAAAATATTAAAAAAAAAAACTTTTAATCATTAACTGTTCCCCTCAAGAAGCCATCAGACATCAGCAGTACAGTTATGTCACCTATCCATATATATATGTATATGTATATATATATATATATATATATATATATATAGCCTTAGTTTATGAAGACTTTTTTTTAATTTAAAACCTACACACAATTCCTAATTTGAAAAACAACTCTTGTCAGGCAGGACAAGCCCCTTCAGTTATAAGCCCAACACAGAATGAAGATCTGGGGCTCCTGTTCCAAGCATCTGAAGAGTTTCAAGATGGCAACTCTTGGGCATTGAAGCAAACATGGCAACACCTGAGTCCTGATTAACTGCACAGTTCTTAAACTCCTGATTCCTGGACACTTCTCCCAGAACACAGGAAGCTTGGAGCTCTCTGGTGTTATCTGGTTCTCTTATCTTGCTTTTCTCATTTTTCACAGCATCATCCTACACACACACACACACACACACACACACACGCACACACACACACACACACAAACTTCCTTCATCCCCAACATCAATCTTCTGAGGAAATTCTTTAAAGACAATCAACCTAGAAGAGACATGGGTGCTCCTTTGCAAGGATTGCTATGGTCCAAACTGTTCTCTTCAGCCCCTATTTAACTGTCCCAAAACCATGCTAGCTGATCAACAGCCCATCTCTCTGCAAAGAAGCTCTTCCTGGTTAACAAGGTATCAAAGATGTTCCTGCAAAAGGAAAAACCACTCCTTTTGAAGGTCTTTTGATAACAAAGGGACACAGCCATAGAAAAGACAGGAGAAATAAAGGAAGCAAGGTGCAAGAGATATTCTCTTCCTGTAAACACACAATTTGCTTCCGCAAGCCACACATTGTTGGCTTATTTTTTGAGTTAAAATAAAAGAGACAGAGAGTAAAATGTATGTCCTAATAAAATAAAATTTGTAAAGACTAAAGAACAGGTGGCAATGCAAAAAAGATCAACCAGCAAGAGTACATCAAACATAAGGCTTCTGCACAGAAAGGAAATAAGAGTAAAAAGACACCCTGTATGAAGACTTGAGGAAGATATTTGTAAACTATATAGCTGATGAGAAGCTGACTTCCAAATATATGTAAGAAACTCCTACAACTTAAAGGGGAAAAGTCAAATAATCTAATTTTTAAAATGGGACAAGTTGGGCGTGGTGGTGTGTGCCTGTACTGCCAGCTCCTCAGGAGACAGAGGCAGGAGGATGCCTTCAGCTTACGATTATTTGAGTCTAGTATGGGCAACATAGCAAGATCCCATCTCTAAATAAATAATTAAAAATAAAATTAAAATGGACCAAAGATGTAAATAGATATTTCTCCAATAAAATCACACAAACAACCAACAAAAAGGACGCTTACTGTTAGTACTAATCAAGTAAATAGAAATCAAAACCACGGAGATATCATCTCATACTTCAGAAGGGTTGTTACACTTTTTTAAATTTTATTGTAAAGAGAGTAGTAAATGAGAGAAAAAAAGAACAATAGGAGCACACCAGCATCACAAACATAAACAAACCAAAGCAAGAACATTTAAAGTGACACAGGGTTTCAAGACAAAATAATGCGAATTAACAGTGGTTGTTATATATTGTTATCTTCAACTACGTTGCTCAGATGTAAGAATGGAAGAGTGTTCAAACCATTAAAGAGAATAAGAAAACAATCATTAGATAAAACTGTAGAGATAATACAGAGTTTCACTAGACAAGATGGTAGGAATTCACCATGGTAGTTCCACTGCATATTGCTGCCTTCAAATCAGTTAGGCCTGTTACATTTTTTAAAAGTGTTGCAGACAATGAAGACAAACAGGAACCCTTGCACCTGTTGGTGGGAATGTGAAATGGTGGGACCTGCTATGGCAAATATACGCGGGCTCCTGAAGAAACTAAAAGAGAGCTACCACATGATCCAGTAGTGATACTTCTGGGCATCTATCCAAAAGAAGTGAAGTCAGGATCTCAAGGAGATGTCTGCATCCCCAAGTCCACTGCAGCATTATTCACAATGGCCAGGAAGTGGAAGCAACCTAACACTCCATCAACAGATGAATGTGTAAAGAAAAGGTGGTACATCTATGCAGTGGAATATTACTCTGCCTTTAAAAAATAAGGACATTCTGCAATGTGTGGTGACATGGCTGAACCTTGAAGGTGTTGGGAGAAGTGAAATAAACCAGGTGCAGAACAACTGCTGCATAGTTCCACTTATACAAGCATCTTCAACCAGCAAATGCGTAGAATAAAACAGTGAAATAGTGAGGGTCAGAGACAGAGGGGAGGAGAGAACAAGCAATTGCTAATTTAGGGTTCTGAAGCTTCAGGTAAACTGGAGGAATAACCTTTAGACACCTGCTGAACACCATTACCTAAGTAAACAATGCACTAAAATTTTGTTAAGATGGCAGATCTGTTAGATGTTTTTAGCATGGATAGTAAAATTCTAAAGAAATCTGATGAAGTCTCACTGTGTCCCCTGCTCTATGTTTTGTACTGGTAGAGAGAAACCCTCAGGAGCTGCAGGGAGGAGGATGAACAGCGCTGTCTCACAGCCTCGCCTGGCTGTCCAGGGGGCTAGGGTGCCCTCGACCACCATGCAGCCCCTGCTTCCTCTCAGCTCCTTGCCTCCTGTCCCCAGCGAGGCAAGGCGCCCTGCCCTGTGAGTCAACTTCAGCAGGCTGTGAAAGGGAAGCCAGGACTTCAGCACATGCACAGCACAGTTGACTTCAACTACAAAACAATGACATTGGTGAGGAGTTGGGGGAAAACGCATGGTAGAAACCATTCTACCACAATTCCACTACAGATGCAGCAGATTTAAACAAGCCCAACAGCACAGATCACTGGGGAGTAGAGAATTTTGTCTTTAATGTAATTTATCTAATCATAAATTTACATAGTTTAATTTTTTCAGGACTAGAGGCTGAAGCAGGTCCTTTGACCTCAGCTACATTTCCAGCTCTTTTTATTTTTTATTTTGCTACACGGCCTCACTAGGTTTCTCAGGGTAGGTTCAAACTTGTGATCCTCCTGCCTCAGCCTTCGCAGAGTGCTGAGATTACAGGCATAATTTCATTTTTACTGATGGCTATATTCAATAACATGCTGCAAAATTCCAAGAAATGTAATAATCAGCACACACAAATCGGTAGGGACTAGCTCCACAATGCCATTGTCCCACAGAATCTCAAATGTACCTCACCATGGCCCTGTCTTGATTGATTGTAGCTGTGTGTTTAACTTCTGCCTTCCCCGATAGCTGTCTGCTGCTGAAGGCAGAATTCCTTACACCATACTGCTAAGCCAGTATTACCCGCCACACACCTGGAAGCATGTTTATAAACAAATAAGCAAAATGAGAAATCAGCATCATGGGAATCAGGCAGGTATCAGCCCTGGCTATCAAGAGCCAGCTTTGAGGGACAACCCTGAAGGCCACTAACCTTCTCTGTGACATGGACGAACTCCATTGCAAAGAGATACTCACACATCACCTAGAAGAGTGTCAGTGACACACACAGGCTGTGTCATACACAGCAAGACTCAGGTTGTGCACTTACAAATGTGAAATACAAAGGAAAGCCCTGCCACCGCAGAAAGGCAGTAGAGACACAGTGTGGACAGATACGACTGCCCTTCATTCCACAGAGGTATCTTGATCACCTGGCACCTGTAGGCGCCGGCCCAGGGCTCAGCAATAAAGCAATAACCAGATAATGTTTCCTGTCCATGTAGACCTTGCATTCTCCTGAGAAAGACAGACAACAAATAAATTAATGTATAATAAAATACCAACTAAGGGTGAATTGTATGACAAAATAAAGGGAAGATGGGGTAAAGACTGAGAAGATGGCAAAGAGTGGGAAGTGGAAGGGAGACCGGACACCCTCATGGAGGAAGAGGAAGTGACATCAGCTCCACACACTGAGCAGGAGTCGCCTGGCAGGGTGGGAGACCCGCAGACAGGAGAAGGACTGCAACACACAGGGGCTGGGGCGAGTATAGACTGTGTGCGTGTGGGGGTAGGGAAGGAGACAAGTGTGGGGGGACAAAGAGAGCTGGGGGGGTAGTACATGGATAGGAGCATGTTAAGGCAGACCCTGGGGCCACTTAAAGGTCAAGGAAAGAATGTAGCTTTGTATTGCACATGTGAGGTTGTTTAAATTGTCAGGAATATATTTTACAACAATCACCTAAGAGGAGCGGTGTGTGTGTGTGTGTGTGTGTGTGTGTGTGTCTGTGCTAACTTCAATCAACACCCCAGGCAGTTGGTTAATATTTGTAACACGCTGAGCTGTAATTCACACTCGGGCACCAGTGTTCACAGGACCCATAATCCACAGCCCACATTCCACAGCTGCTCTCAGCGAGTACTTACAAAATCATTCTCTAAGTCTCCACCACAGGGTTGATGAAATCGCATCATTTCATCATAGAAATAGCTTTCATTGCTCTCGTGAGCAATAGTGAGTGAACACAGTTAGCTAGAAGTGTTCCACAAGCATCCTGGCCTCACGTGAAGAAAAGGCGACAATCTGGCCGGCCCCACTGTGTGACCCTCACAGGTCCTGCAGCCCCCTCCCTGCACCGTCAGGGGCACCCACACCCACACACACTTGCATTTAGTAAATGTGTCCTGATTTCTGTTAGGGGATGCTCATCTTCTCCAGAAATATCGCCATGGCTGTCTTAAACAAATCTTGTGAGTGGCCAAGGATAAGGGACTGCATGAGATCAAGGAGCTGTGTCCATCTAGCAAGGATTGCCTGGGTGGCTGAACGCCCAATATGCCCAGTTAATCCCAAGGGAGGAGCTGTGGGAAGGAAGGCATGTGACGTTTGTCCACATCCAAACAAGAGAGGTCAATGTGTGCGAAGCCCCGGGAAGGGAAGAGTGTGTAGTAACCTGAGTTTGAAATCCTTCCTTACAATAATAGGTCAGTAACTTCTGAAGATTTAGAAATGTTCAGTAGTAATTACCACATAGTCTCAATGTTTTCAGAAGTTAGAATCATATTAAATAAATACCTTCTGAGGACAAACCCTGGTTGAAGAATAATATTTTAAAATACATTTTTATTAGCATGTGTTAATTTTACAAAATATAACGTTTCAATGTGGCGTTCTTACACATGCGTATAACATATTTTGATCATATCCAGCCCCGCGCCCTCCCTATATCCCTTCTTCCACTCCTTTTGTCTAATTAGCACTACCTAAAGAACAAACAGTATTACAGCTGGAATAATACACCGCTTGGTATATGGGGAGCGGTGTTCTAAGGAAGACCCACGCTTTTGAAATCTCAAACCCCCGCCACAAGTAGAAGCATTTCACATGGTAGTGTTTCACTGTGAACCAACTTAAGATTTTTTCCAGCAAGATGATCTTTGCTCTGGGACTTCACACGTCACAGACAAATCCTTTCTGGTGTAGGAAGACTCACGTACAAAAGCAGAGTGTTTCATGATACCCCCGCAAGACACATAATTGCTATGAAAGCATTTTATTTGCCTTCTGGAATTGCTGGGTCAGGAATCCAGGAAGGACTGCGGCTCTGGCTTGGGGTCCCTCTGTAGATTCAGATGAACACTGGCTGGTGCTGGTGTAGTGGGGCTTGGGCCAGCAGGGTGAGAGCCAGGTACCTCTATCTCTTCTCTCTCTCTCTTTCTTACTCCTGTCTCCGTCTGGTTTCAGGGTCTCCACATACGGTCTCTCTGCATGGAATAGTTTTGGGGCATCCTTACAGTATGGCACCTCAGGGAAGATGGGCTGTTTCCGTGGCAGATGATTTCCCGAAGAGCCAGTGTCCCAAGAACACATGACAGAAGAGTGTTACATTTGCCTCTCCTTCAAGGAGAGCACAGTAGACTCCTCTTTGAGGGCAAGTATGTCCATGTCACACACAGGATAAAGCACTATTGTAACCTCTGAGGAAAATACAGTCTTACAGAAGGACACTGCGGGTATACTGCACACAGGCGTGACATCAATGCCATTACTCCAATTCCACAGGTGGAGTGGCTTAAACAATAGAAGTTCACTTGCCACTATTCTGAAAGCTGGGAAGGCTGAGATCAGGGTGACAGCATGGGTGGCTTTTGGTGTGGGGCCTCTTTCTGGTTTGCAGGTGGCTGGTTGGCTTCTTGCTGCATCCTCGCTTGGTGATGAGCAGAGAAAGAAGACAAGATTTTTCATGTCTCTGCTCAAGCTTAGGATAGGAATGAATCCCATCACAAGAGCTGCACTACCAAGACCTAATGACCTCTCAAAGGCCCTGCATCCTGGTGCCATCCTACTGGGACTGGGGTTTCAACATATGACACAAAGACGGAGTCCGTACAACCATGCACATCCTGTTCCAGAGTGACCATAGTTGTTAACATCCAGTGAGCTGTCACCATGCCCCCAGCACTTGCCAAGTGACTGACATGCGTTATCTAATCTTCAAAACATTTCCAGGAGGCAGAAATGAATAATTTCTCCATTTTGGTTTTTTTTAGCGGAGTGAGGGTACCAGGAATCAGACTCAACTCTGGCACTCAGGGATCAAACTCTGCCCTGCCAGGTAGGTACTGTGCTGCTGAGCTATATCCCTGGCCCTAATTTCTCTATCTTCAGCAAAATTAAAGTAACTTGTGATGGAAAGTCTCTTCCAACTCTAATAGTCATGTCATTAAAATACAATCAAACTTCATTAAACAAAAGCCCAATTAAAAATATCTGATTGATGGAAGTTTCCCTCTTTGCACAATTAGAAAAATATAATTCAAAATAACTTTATATTTTTATAGTTCATTCTGCTTAATTCTAATAAAATCTCGCCCAGAAGTGATCTCTTGTCTTGGTAACTGATCTTCTGGCATCCGCAGTGTCCACATCTACAAGCAGGTGTGCTGTCAAGTGTAGCTAGGATTCCAATGACAACTATTAACAAACCTTCTATTAGCCAGAACCCTCTGTCCTCAGAGCACTGGAGTTAGCTATATTATGTTTTAACTTCATGTCTACATTTTTATCCTTTTATTCTTAATAGTACCATGTAAATGGAAAATACTGGCGAACTAGACTTTCCACAATAACTGATGTTTTGGGAGGAAAATAAATCTCACTTCCTTGATTTGTTGAACTGCTCTTCCGGGGTACTTTATTAAAGAACCATGTCAAAGAAAAGGAAACTTCACTACTCTTCTCAGCCCAGTCTACTCCTGCCCTCGGGATTATGTATGTGGGAAAAACTATTCACAGGAAAACCTTCTGTTCACAAGCCACTGTCTTTCTTACCCAAACTACCTGACATATGAAAATCATCATGTGGATCTCAATATTTTATTCATACTACTGATCCTTTTTGTATAAGCACTGATCCTACACATTTTAAAAAATAGCTTTATTCACCTATCCTATAATTCGCCCACTTCAAGGGTAAAGTGTGCCAGCTCCTATGGTGATCACAGAATCATGAAATGCTCACCAGAGGCTATTTTAGGACATTATCATCCCATAAAAAAAGAAACTCCATAACCATGAGCAATCTTTCTTTGTTTCTCTTATCCTGCCCCCCAGCGATCCCTTATCTACTCTCTGTCTATATTTGCCTATTCTGGGCACACTTGTCCTCCTACCTAACCGCAATGTATATCTTCTGATCAGTAAGTCCGCCTCCCTTCCTCCACTCCTCCCCACTTTTCTTATAAAACTTCCTGTGCAAACAGTAAACCATTAGAACATATATCTGTAAACATCTGAAAAAAACATGAACTCGAATGGGGGTATCTTACACACTCTGGGTTATTTGAGAAGAGGAAAATCCCTTTTTCATGCATTCTTTTCAGTGTCTGGATAATGACAGCAGTATGGATGGTGACATTTCAGGGAGCATAGTCAGAGGCAGTATTTGCACGGGTGCCATCCTGTGAGATAGCCCACAAGGATGTGCAGCACCTCATTAGCAAAGCACACCTCGCTCCTCATCCAAGCAGAACCTATTGGGGGCTGGGATTTAGCTCAGCGGCATAGCGCCTGCCTGGCAAGTGTGAGGTTGTGAGTTCGATTCCCGGTACCAGAAAAAAACAAACAAACAAGCAGAACCTATCGGATCCGTATTTCCTGGTGCTGTATCGTTCATTATTTGATCACCCAGCACATTGCCTAGTGATCATCTCAAAGTCTTGCTGTACTCCTTCCTCATTTTGAAACCACAGGAAAGGCCTCAGCATTTCTGCGCCCCTATTTTCTCCTCTGTACAATGGAAATAAAAGCTACGCTAGGGTTGTTAGGAGGATGTAAGTACTCTACAAAAATTAACAATGGATTATGTCATGTCTCTCTTCCCCATCAGATGGCTTAGGGGAAAAGGAATTCAGAAGAATCAAGCAACCCACACCAAGCAGCTGAGTTAGGTACCTAAATTTTAGTTGTTTCTTAGTAGGGAGAGATAAATCCAAAATTCCCAGTCCTGTTGATATTTTATGGGCCTTAATGACACATGCTAAGGTACGCGTAAAAGGCCATATAATCATAATCAGAGATTTTGTTCCTGAATCGCTCTTTAACCTGTCCATATTTATTTCCTTTGGCCCCTGGCCATCTTGCTTTATTCCTTTCCCATTCATCTTGGTTCACCTTTTGAACTAAGTCTTGGTTTATGAACATTCCACTGCTTTTCTAAAATGTTTCCAGCTTGCCGCTTCCTGGAACAAAGTCTCTGTTTACTCTCAACTGGCATAGAACCAGGCCTCCTTCCCTGCAATGCCCCCCACCAACTGCTATGCGCCTCCTCCTGCTGTTTGTGGCCCTGACTGGCATGAACCACTTCTTGCCCTGCCTGACCAGAAGGGGTTGGCCAAAGCACTGGCCATATATAAAACCAACGTCAACTGGGACGCCAAGGTGAAATGAAAAATTAATTAACATTAAGGGTGATTTTGTGGGATTGTGAAATGGGGGATAAAACTCTGTGTGTGCAAATACTCTTTAATTTTAACAGGGGTAGAGGAGGAAGAGACAATAAAAATGGATAGACCTCACACTATCCAAAAGTTTAAAAGTAGGACTAAGAATTGTAAGAATCCACGCCTTTCTGAGAGTTTGAACAGTCGAAGTATGTGACATCCACTATTCTGTGCCATGAAAGGGGTAGAAACAGAAGAACCTGACACACGGAGGTCAAATGCAGAGCCTATCACAAAATAGAAAATGAACAAAACCATGACCTATAACCAATCATCTGTAAAATGTGGTTAATAATATCCATCGTGTAGGAACGTTGTGGAGATTAGAGACAGTGTAGTCCAATTCCTCAAGAAAGATGGCTTGAGTACATGAGTGATGAGAGTGCTGTTGAATTGAAAAATAAATCCCCAAAGGGGTGGCTTTGAAGGAGGGGCTGTCTGTGGGGCAGATTAGGGGAGGAGAGATTTCGAAAGTTGAGTACATTTCTCTGGCTTATTTCAATAGAGTAATTGTTATGGACTGCATAATCTTTTATTTCAAACAAAATCCTGAAACTGAGGGAAAACCAACTGAGAGGACATTTCATTCTCCCTGAGTCAGCACCTCTACAAAAGTTTATTTAACTCCAACGAGTAAACTCAAGAGAAAAATGGAGGGAAAAAAAAAACAAACCCTCTCAGCTAACCCCGCCCACTCTGTGGCGGGGTGGGAATATCAGGACCAAGTGAATATGTAGTATTTGTCCCACCCATCCGGAAAGACTGACGGTGAAAGGAGTCAACCTTAGAGTCAATTTACATTTAGGAGAACCTGGAATTTCAAAACATTCATCTGAACTATATTTTGCTAAAAAGTTGATATCCAAAAGTAGGTACCATTTTGTGTTCGACATAGAAGTGTTTAAGGGAAAACGGAGTTGCTCTACTTTACAAAAAGAGCTGCAATTTGCAGCTTCAAAGCTTAAACAGAAGAGAGAAAGGACATGATAATTGTTGTGGGATGAATTGTATCTCTTAACATTCGTAAGTTGATGTCTCCACCCTATATTCCTAAGGTGCCTGTGTTTTGAGAAAGGGCCTTAAAGAGTTGATTACATGTAAATGGGTTTATGTAAATGATGGTAGACTAATCTGACCTGACCTTGACCTGTAGGAGGAGGAGATTAGGACTCAGAGAGATACCAAGGTGCACACAGTCGAAATACAGGAGGACACAAGGACAGGGAAGCCACATCTGCAAGCCAAAGGGAAGCAGTCCTGAGAAACATGCAGGCCATGGCAGGACCAGGACGGCTATGACTAGCTCTCACTTTGGGCTGGTAGTCAGCAGTACTGTGATTCTACCACTTCACTCCAAAACTTCATTCAGAGTCTGCTACTCACACATGGTTCATCTTTCTGATGTTCCGGTCAGTGAAGGCATAAAACATTGCCCAGAGTGGAGCAAAGTCATTTAGACAAAAAATCGCTGAGGTAAGAAACCGAGGGAGGTGAAAGTGTGGGTGTGGAGGCTCAAGGCTCTCTATGCAGCCGGCCCCGACATCCTGGGTGCAACTGGCAGCTCTGAGAGAATGTTCTCTGAGAGGCGGAGCTCTCTCCTTTATAGATCTGAGGGATCCTGGAATGCCTGGAAGGTGAGCCTTGGGCAGATGCAAAGAGGGATGGTGTTTAGGAGACAGCTGTCATTTGGTGTGCTACTGTATGCTGGGTCTCGGAGGAAGGCAAGGCAACTTAATGTGTGCTCCACCAGTGGGCTCAGCTTCCTTCTGAAGTAGGCGTGCAGCGTTGTCCTGAATTCATGTAAGCAGAGGACAGGAGCTTAGATGCCATGTGCTGATTCTGTGCTCCTAAATTTCATAGGAAGTATCCCTGATTAGACAGGCTAGTATTTTAGTACCCATCCTGTCTTGATAGAATGCCATCTAATCAATAATAAATACCCTGGGACATAATCTACAATAAATACCCTAGTACATTAATGAGAAAGATGCTGGAAAGAATGAAAATGGATTAAACAAGTTTCCTTCTTCAACACCCTAACTATCTCACTACCTCTAAAGCACGCACAACTATCTAGTTGTTCTAGTTATTAGTTATTGCTATTAAAACTTTATAGAGCCTGTTTATAAATTAAACTTTACCATAGGCATGTATATACAGGAAAACATAGCATATATAAAATTCAGTACTGTCTGGTTTCAGACATCCACTGGAGGTCTTAAAGCACATCCCTGTGGATAAGGAGAACTCATGTACTTTACTCTGTCAGTCTCCTAAACAAGGGTTTGCAGACAGACTATTTTAACTAGCAACCAGATTAAAATCTGGAATGAATTTTTAAATATTATTTGCTTTTTTTCCTCTAGCAATTACTATTCCAAACAAATGACTTGAAACCTCCAATACTGCTGTCTTCACAACTGCAGTCCTTGTGAGTGTCCACTGGGGTTTCCAGTGTAACTCTCAACTTCTAAGACTGGGATTTTAGGGACCGGTGGCTCACTCCTGGCCTCATCGTTCCCTGGAAGGAAGGCTTCCGGCGCACAGGGAGCCACGGGTGGGGAGCGCCAGTCTTCCGGCTGGCTAGCTTCCTGCCTGGTGGCTCCCGGAGGGTGGGCGCCCAGCGCATGGGGAGCCATGCAGTGGCGAGCACTGTTGCGCGCCGGCCCTTAGGCCGGCTGCCGCCGCTCAATTGAGATCTATCATGACACAGAGAAACAGTGACACAATTGGCCCACCATGCACCAACTGCAGTTGCCCACCCACAGATGTGTGTGAATCATTGAAACTTTGAACAACCCCTGGGAATACATGCCATACAATGGGCCACTCTTGCTCCTGCCATTGAGAACCAGAAAGGTCCAGAGCCAGCGGAGGAGCAGCTGCTGAACAAGGACTCAGAGAACATGAGAATGCAGACTAAGCCCACGGAGTCAGAGGTCCAGTGGACTGGGGTCACGAGAGCCGCTCAGAAGCTGTAAACCAGGAGGACCTTGCACAATACCTGCAGAGACTCATTGGAAGCCATTCTTCCCCTGACAGTACAGGCTGTGGTGGAGCTCCGGAGAAGTCTGCAGCAGGATTCCTGCTGCCTGTGCTGACAGTTGGGGAGAGGACACTAACTGGTTGTGGGGTCCCAAAGCAATGGGAAGCTGGAGAGAAAAAGCTACAAAGAATGGCTTTCACCCCAGACAGCTCACTTGAGATGTTAGTAAGAATTGCCTCCTCAGTATTCTATAGCCATGATGAGGAGGAGGCCAAGGAGAGAAAACAAAGAGACCGAGAAAAAGCAGCTGCTTTTGCTGCACCACTAAGAGAAACAGATCCCAGGTCTGATTCCCGGGGCCCCAAGAAGAACTTGACAAACGCATTCATCTGCTACCATGGTTAAAAGCCAGGCCACCTCACGAGGAACTGCCCTAAGAGGCCCCATGGGCCATGCCCTGGATGCAAAGGAGACCACTGGAGATCAGTCTGCCCTCTGAGGTGGAGGCCCCAGAGCTCAGACCCACGCTACCAGTTAGTCCAACAGGAATGAGAGGGCTTGGGGCATGGTCTGCCTTCTCTCTCTGGCCAGACCGTCATCTCCAGCGAGGAGTCCTGGGTAATCATGACTATGGAGGAACAAGAAAACAGCCTGTTGCTAGACACAGGTGCAAATCTCTTGGTCCTTCTTTTCAATCCTGGCCTTCCTTCCAGCCATCATACCTCAGTGAAAGGAGTCACTAGTGAGGAGGTAATATGCTATTTTTGACAACCCTTAGGCTGTAACTACTTATTAGATCCTTCTTGCATATCTCTGTCTTCCTGAGAAACCACTTTGAAGATACCACCATGTATTACAGCAGCCATTGATATTTTCCTACTAATCTATCCATAACTGTGTAAAGTTTGTAATGTTCCTATCCTATTTCATAAATGGATGTCTGTTTATTATTATGTGTTTCCTACAACAACCATTGAGAATAGTTAATGATTTTTCAATAGGTCACTCATGTATAGCTCTATTTATTTTCTTTAGAAGCCACTTCGAAGATACCAAAGTATAGTACAACAACTCTTAATAATCTCCTACCTCTTTTGTCTCTAACTCACTATTATTTGTCTATTTGTTTTCCTGAGAAACTATTTTGTAGATAACAATATGTAAAACAATAACCATTGATAATTTCCTACCATTTTGTCTGTAATTTGCTAAGTCCCCCCTATTATTATGTTATCCTTCTTTTACTCTTTAAAATAAAAAAAAAAGACTGGGATTTTAACTATGCAATTTTTGTGAATTCAGCAAAATGTATATATATTTACACAGTATATATATATATACTGTGCTGAGGGTTTCATCTTCCTGAGGCTATGTTTATGGGCAGGGGAAAAACAAAATCACCAGTGGAAAGCTGTCATTATCACTTGGTCATGAGGGACGTTCCCAGACTTCCCTTTTGCTCCTCAAACAGGAAGTTAGACTCAAGCTTTCTTCGCAGACCAAACTTCACATATTGAAGATAAAAACTGCCTAAACCAAAGCCTTCTTGATATCTTCTTTTTCAGCTGCAAGTTCATTTCCCCAAACACAGCAAACTACATTCATTGTATTTTATAAAGGAGCATGCTTCCTATGATTTTCTGAAAGAGGCAAAAAATAGATATTTTCACAACAGCAGTATTTGAAGGTAAATGTTTTCATAAAAAAAAAAAATTAAGAACCCACAGGCTCTTTCTTTTCTCAGGATTGTGCTTATAACTGTCCTTACTCTTTGGGGAACATTTCTCTTTTTTTTATTTTAAAGAAAATAGTACCAAAAAAAAGAACAATAGCAAAATACAAACAAAACGAAGCAAGGACATTAAAAATGATACAAGGTTTCAAACCAAATGATAGGGATTAACAATATTGCATATTGTTATCTTCAATGAAGTTGCTCAGATTACCAGATGTGGGAAGAGAGGGTTGATCAAATTATTAAAGGGAATAAGAAAATAATAATTTAAAGGAACATTAGAGACAATACATAGTTTCACTAGGGCTGGGGATTTAGCTCAGGGGCACAGCGCCTGCCTGGCAAGCGCAAGGTCTCGAGTTCAATTCCGGGTACCAGAAAACAATACAAAACAAAACAAAAAACCCAAACATAGTTTCACTAGACAGGATTGTAGGAATTCACCAGTGCTTCTTATATTGCAAATTGTTGGCTTCACATAAGTTGCTCAGATTACCAGATGTAAGCATGCAAAATTGGTCAAAGTATTAAAAAAAACTTTTAATCACTAACTCAGGGGCATTTCTTGCCCTGCTTTCTTAGCCTGCTTTTACCCATTTTTTATATTCCAGTTTTCATATCACCTGCTTCACTAGGCCTTCTTTGACTACACTATATAAATACCATAATTTATTTGTAATTATTAAATCTGTTGGCTTGGATTGTGCTTTTATTTTGTTTTATTTTTTACCTTTCCTCCCTGGTCCCTCTCACTGAGAGGGAGAAGGATGTCGGTCCTATGAAATGGAACATATTTCAGGATCTTAGGTAAATAAGAGAGGTACTACATCTTCTGGGATGCCCCTGGCACAGCTGAGGCCTCCTACCATCATGGAAGAGACGTCTTCCCTGCGTATCCATGGCAGCGCATGCAGCCCATGTAGCCATTCAGGGAAAGGGAAGAGCTGCTCATATGAGAGCTTCCTCTCCCTCTACCAGCTCTGTGCTATTGCTCTCCGATTGTCAAACTCACTGCTGTTGCTATGTGCAGATTCTCCTCTCCTCTGTTCATAAACTAGTAAATCCATCCAAACATTGTAATTGATCACATTGACCTTAGCTACCCTGGGCCCTTCATTCTTGCAGAATGGTACTCATGTTCTCAAGGTAAAAAGACATCTAGCAGTAGTAATATGGTAGCAATGTGTTCATTATATACACACAAGCTGGGTAGAGGCAGCATGAAAGCTTTGGAGGTCCCCAGCCCATCTCCCCCTAGGCCCAGGCACATAATGACCGTTCTCTCTCACTGCTCTTACTCTCAACCTTATGCTTTTATTCTAGCATTCTACATAGCACTCTAGCATTGCTGTATAACCATCTTTAATAAATGTGCTGTGCTATGCACTGAATATCTGAAACGGGTACATTAAACCAACCAAAGGCCAGAGTTGTGCCTAAGTTCTGGGAGGAAGAATCAGTGTGGAAATACAGCCTGTGATTGGCATCAAGTATCACAGGTAGATGTGTGGATTCGCTATAAAGAAGCAAAAGTAAGATGCACTTCCATTTGGAGCTTTCTGGCTCAAAGTCACAATGCTATACTTCCTGTCTATCCTAGAAGAATAATGCAGCTGTCTACCAATTGGCATGTCATCGCACTCCAGCCCAAGGAGTCAAGCAAGAGGACAGCGCCACCTTATTTGAGTCAATAAGCATTAACTTGGATCTGGGAGGGACACGACAAGAGATTCCCTGCAGGTGAGTGCACGGTAATTTACATTTTCCTATACCAGAGCACAGTTATAAATAAATGTTATCTAGCCTGTTGTTTTCAATTTTGTTTCCAGAGCTGGCACATAGGAAATACTGTGTGGGCCCTGCCACCCCTCCAAGTCATGAGGGTTGGCCTTACAGCCTCTGCAAAGTGGCTGTCCCAGCAGTGAAAACGACACACTGGAGGTCCACTCAAGCGTGCAGCTGGCAGCCTTTACAGCTGGGTTATTTTTTACATGAATATCGGAACCACCATCCACCAGAAGGAATTTTCTATCAATTGTTTTCCTATCTTAACTATTCATTTTATTTTAAAAACCAAAAAACTGACAAAACAGCAATGAAGACAAAATCAAACAACACAAAAACAACAAAAATGAAACATGACCTCAAAACAAAATGATAGAAATTTACAACAGTTGCTAAATTACATACGGTTACCTTCAACAAAGTTGCTCGATCCGTTAGATATAAGAATTGATCAAACAATCAAGGATAAACTACTTTTAAAACTTTCATTTGCACTTCTTACGGAAAAGGTAATGTTGCCCAACTAGGACATGTGCGTATTTCCCGGAACGTTTCATAATTTTCCACATGTAAAGAAAAGTCTTTTGACTTCAATGAGCCAAAACCTCTCCAGCAACAGAGGGAACATAAGGTGACGACTAACACAGCATCACCAGGCGTTTCCCAATGTGTTGCTCACCCGAAGGCGGGGATTTTATTTTGGGACATGGTTCCCCAGTCAGTTACCGTACTTTCGCTGCCATTCTGACACACACTCGAATTTCCCTCCATCAAGTATCTGCTGACTCTGCTGACAGCATGAATTTCATTTTTAAATGTCTCTTCTATTCCTGCCTGTTTGTTGGTCTCCCCGCTGCCACTGTTTTTTCTTCTTTTTGTCTGTGAGATAAAGCAAGTCATAAGGCAGCACAGATACCTATATTTAACGGGTGTATAACTCTATGGATTAATGTGAAATGCCTTTTCCTATGATTTGTACACATTCTAGAACCACAGGCATCATTTCGGAGAGATAATAGCATATCATTTCATGGACGAAAGCACTGCCCTAAGCATTTGGACTTGGGACATTTAATATTTGCATTTGATGCCAGGAAACAGTGACTTATGCAAATTCTAAGTCAAGGTTTGACTTTGCCGAAGTCGTTACGGAGGTTGTCAGTGATTCCCTGGAGTCATGCGTGCTGCACCTGCCTGACTCACTCCACAGGAGTCGCCTCCTCCCTGCCACCAAGTCTGTGCTATTGCTGCCTGTGTGCTAAGCTCACTGCTTTCACCATAAAATATTTCCTCTCCTTCACTGCAAACAGTTCCCCGAGTGGTTGGGATTATTGGCATTTACAATATATCAACCACCATTTCCTGTGCTTATGAATGATTCATGATTTAATGCAAATCTCTGAGCTGCATTAACAAACTTCAGGGTTATGAGCAGAATCTGAGAATGTGAGCTTAGTCTGCTTTTACTGTTCCTCTCAAAGAACACAGTCACATTGTGGGAACCTACACTGTCTTCCTGCGTTCTCGCTGTACCACCCAACTCCGTTTTCTCTTTGCACCTTTCTTTATTCTCTTTTCTGTACACATTCATTTTAAGAGTTTTTGATCTACAAAAAGGAAGGAAGGAAGGTATAGCACCTTCCTTCCATAAAGAACCAGCAGGTTGCTTGTGATCACAGGAACAACGAAAAAAATCTTGGCATTTCAGGATGGTGCTCCACTGGCCAAACAGTCCTAAGAATCTGGAAGCAGCTGCACGGCCTCTGGTCTGGGGCACAGCAAAAGCACTGGTGCTAAAGGAAGAGTCATTGATTTATTTGCTTGACATTCTCTGAAGAGGGTGTCAGGGACAGAGGAATGTGGCTCCTTGATTTCTTAATATTCTATTTAAAATTCTCATGCTCCAGCTGTTCCCCTTCTGGGTATTTTCCCAGAAGAACTGAAAACATTGTATCACAGTGATATATGTGTGCCCATGTTTACAGCAGTGCAATTTGTAATAGTTACATCATGGAAGAAACTCAAATGCCCATCCACTGAGGAATGGATAAAAAAGTTGTGGTATTATTACATAATGGCATATTACTCAACTATAAAGAAAAATAATCTTGAGGCTTTTATAGGAAAGTGGACACAACTAGAGACCATACTCATAAGTGAAATAAATCAGACCTGTATGTGTAAACACTGTATTATCTCACTAGCATAAGAACCTGAGTGACTAAAATCTAGGAGGTACAATAGACATTGTGAAAGGGTAGGAGAGTGCTCAAAAGGAAACAACAACTGGGATGAGGGAAAAGAGAAAAGAAAGAAGGGGAAAAAATATATTATGTATATTCAGGATAGCTAACATAGTTGTACTACTGACTTTGAGGGCTCTATTGAAAGGAACAGGTAATGTATAAGTGTGTGATCAATCTTACATGTCTATATTTGTTTATCCAAATTGAGGATATCCATATGTAATACAACAACCATTGTTAATTTCCCATCACTTTGTCAGAGATTCTGTATTGTTTGTATTGTTTTTATGTTATTTTCTAAATGTATGTGTGTTTGTTAAAATGTTTTCACTCTTTTGTCTTTAAAAGAAAAAAAAGAAAAAAAATTCTCATGCTCTCTGGATCAATTAAAGTCTAAGCAGGAAACTAGAAACTATTTCAAGTATATAGGACAGGAAGAATTTAACACAAGGCATTGATGCTGTGGACAAAGAAAGACTCGGAAGTCAAACAGGCTCAGTGGGGCCACAATTCCAGGGAGCCACTGCCACACCGCTCAGGGACAGCACTAGAGCTCAGCACCTGCAGGCCTCAAATGAAAGAGACATGGGTGTGGAAGAGATGCTGTAGATGCAGAGAGGAAAGAGAACACCCAGACTTCTCCCTTCTACCTGCGCACCTTACGCCTGCCGGTACCATTCAGTGACTGAAGCCAGCCAAAGGTAAAGTGACCGGAGCAAGTGAGGAGGACAGAAGGGAGGGCTGGATCTGCGCACAATCAGGCCCTGATCATTTGCATGCTCCCATGCTGTCTTCTGAGCCTGGTCACCATTTCCCCATTGCAGAGCTGTCACTCAACTGAAAACGTAGGAATTTTAGGCCTGCTGCAGTAGCTGGTAAGTCATTCAGTGATGGTATGTCGTGGGGGAGAGCTTCAAGAACAAACGTGTGCAAATGCAAAACAAAATCTATTAAAATAGTGTATGCTGGTGCTTGACTCAAATGCTTCCTGCTCTGAGATTCTTGTTGAAATTTAGTTATAGACTATTTATTTCCTTGTTTTGCCTTTCCACTTTCCTGGAATATAATCATAAAGCCAAATTTGGCAAATTTATACTGGTAAATCACATTCTATAAAATCACATTATCTCTTTAAATTCCACAAAGTTATTGCGAAGACTATTTCAGACTAACAGGAAAGATGATGGGGACTTTTAAAGCGATGCAATCTTCAAACTCTTAAGTGTTTTTTTAAATTCCTCAGTTTTAAAAAAAAATACTGTTAAGTGTTCATTATATCTTATTTTTTTAAAAAACCTGAAGATGTGTTAAAAACCACCTTTAATAAAGGCACAAAAGTTGAGGAGCTGGGGCTGGGGATTTAGCTCAGCGGCAAAAGCGCCTGCCTGGCAAGCGCAAGGTCATGAGTTCAGTTCCCGGTACCGGAGAAAAAAGTTGAGGAGCTAAGAGACATTTCCAACAATCTCTGCTTTTTATGAGACTTAGCTCTTTCTCACTTTTAGTCATCCCCTAAAACCTCCTATTACAAAACTGACCAAAAAATGTTGTGCTTCTTGAACACACGGCTAGAGCCTTGTTTGATTTTCTATCTCCACCTGGTCCTGTACCTCACACCAAACAGACATTCGTAAATATTTTTAATGGATTAATCCTTGGATTGGAAAGGGAAGAATGAGGATCTTGAACTATCACAGAAATTAATGAAGTAGGGACTGGTACTTTTTTAACTTTAATTTTATTATGTAATCCTCCTGTTCAAAGAGCCTGCCCTACTCTTATCATTGACCACAAAATAGGATTGCCAGTTAGAATCACACCTAGTTAAATACCGGTTTCAAACAAAGAACAATTATGTTATGTATATGTTCCAAATATTGTATGTACAAAATCATTTGTATACCTAGGACATATTTGTATTAAAACATTATTCATGATATGTCTGAAGTTCAACTTTAACTGGATGTCTTACATTTTATATGTTAAATCTGACAGCCTTGATGGTTTAACCCATTTGTGTAACTATAACAAAATACTGGAAACTGAGTATTTTATAAAGAACATAAATTTATTTTATTACAAATTCTGGAGACTGTGAAGTCCAAGATCAAGGCACCAGCAGGTTCAGTATCTGGGGACAGTTGTCCCCTACTTCCAGGGTGGCACCATGTAGCAGCATCCCCTCAAGGGAGGGTTGCTGTGTCCTTACTCGGAAGAAGGCAGAAGGGCAGAAAAGGGCAGAGTGCCTCTGTGAAGCCCTGGTTAGGATTCCTAATCCCATTCATGAGGGCAGAACCCACATAGCACATATTCCACTGAGGCCTGCATTTTCATTTAAAGATGTTGGATCTGTACTTGCTTTTATGCACTTAATTTCACTAAATACATGCTCTTTGTAGTGATGAACTCTAAAACAGTTCTCAATGGTCTGCCACTCCTGAGCTTGAGGCCCTTGTGAAGTTCCCTCCCCTTGAGTCTGGGATACCCACCTCCTTGTTCTAGGCGATAGCATATGGCACAGATGACAGAACGACTCTTCCATGATCAGGGTATCTAAAACCTGGCCTCGGTTCTACTGTCAGACTCTATTGCCTTCCTGGCTTGCGAGCTTTGATAAAGCCAGCTGTCCAGTGCCTACTCCAGCTCTGTAGGAACTGAAGCCATTAGATCAACAATCCTCAAGGGACCACATCCTGCAGACAACTCTACTCTGAGAAGCCACACTTCTGCAGCCAAGCCTTCGGATCCCAGTCCAGGCCCGGAGGACACCTCAACAGCAGCTTTGTGAGGGACTGGTACAGAGGACCCAGGTCTTTATCCTGACCCACAGACACTCAGGCAATATGTATATCACTTTAAGCTGCTAAGCTTGTGCTAATTTGCTACTCAATAATCGATAAACTGCACACACATGGTATAAATATGTGAAAGCTTTAAGTTATTTTTGTGGAATTTAGGTCTCTCTCCCATCCCTGTCCCTACCCAACCAGATCCAGTTCCCAGAAGCAAGCATTGTTACAAGCATTAATTCTCTCAGTCAGTCAGAAGGCACTATAAATTTTTAAAGAATATACATATAGGGTTTTGATGTTGTTATTGGTATCAATACCCTAGATTTACAATTGATATGGGGATATTTGAGTTAATGAAAGAGAAAAACAGGGACAACTACAGACTTATGAGGGACTGTAAGAAAAAAGCAACAAAAGTGGTGTATCAGATAAGTTACACGCCAGACTCAACTGGGGAGAAAGTTCAAGTACATTAGTAAGAGTTTATATAATGCGCTATTACTCATGACCAGGAAAGGGTCCAAGGGTTCTTAAATACCCAAGCTGTCTTTGACTTAGTGTCCTATGCAGACTGAAATGCAAAGCATCAGCAAATGAGTGAAAACCAAACAGAGAGTATCCTATTGCATGCTTGATGCCTCCAGAGGCATCAAGATCCAGATGTCAAGGAGAAACTTCCTAGTCCATAATGTCAACTCTAGTACATCTTTCTGAGTACATGAATTGATTGCCATTGAGGACATCCCTTTTTATTGAGCCAAAACTTCTGCTCTGATCTCCATCTTTTGAAACTTTCCACTCTTCTAAAACTTGAGTTCTTCTGAGTTAAAATGGAGCCACAAATCAAAAGCTATCTCTTCTTTTCCCACTGTTATTCCTGCCTTCCATCTCTCATCCAGTTGGGAGATTCTAGGAATGATAACACAAGGTTTGGGAGTGCCATTTTAAATGGAAGTCTCTTTTTTCAAGGATGCCTCTGGATTACAGGAAAAGATACATAAAATGCCTATTTTAAAATTATAACAACTTAGAACTGGTGTTTTAGCATTGGATACTAAATTATGCTGTTTCAAAGTGAATAAAATAAGTATTTATAACCCAACAGATAGGCCTAAATGCTTTATGCTTTTGTTCAATATCTACACAGGAATTGTATTGATTGTTTTACTTTTCCTTTCAAAGACTTTTTAAACTGCCTGCTATATACTTTTATGTCTCATAAATTTTTGTGGAAAGTACTCAAATCCTTTGAGTGAAAGATCTATAAACAAAATAGCCTTGTGTTCAATCGCTCCTGGAACAGTAGGACAAAAGTTTAACTGGTTGTTTCTTATTCTTGATCCTCCGGCTCACCAGGCTAACACTCAGGATGGAAGATATGACCACAAGCAAAGGGTCAGTAGCTCAATTGTACAAAAATGCTGTGAAAGTATGTTTTAGAAAAATGGATTTAATGTATGTAGGGTTTTTCTTTCTTGTTAAAAAAGGAAAATATTTTTCATTCATTTACATATCAAAGAATTAAATGAAAATTTGTTACTCTTTTCTTTCTCAATTCAGAATACCATCACCTCCAAGACATAAACTCTATTTTTAAGAGACCAAGCTTGATGAAACAAGATATATGTTTGAAATCTTAGAAGAGGTTAGGACACCACAACTTTACTGAGGTCTGAGCCAACTCCCCATAAACAAAAATAAAGCTAAAACCCCAATGTGAGATGCTCTGGAAATGTCTAAAAGCAAGACGAGGACACTCTGTGACCCCAGCCTCCACTTCCTCCTCAATCCAGACAAGTGGGTGTTCCAGCTCTGCTGACGAGCCACAGAGGACCTCTGTGCTGCCTCACAGGAACTTTGGCTAACCCCCTGGCCAAGCTGCGATCCACAGACCAAAAGTCCTCTGGAGTTAGGGAATACCAAGGAAGTATCAGGAAAGGGTCAAAACTCCAGCTTCCAACCATAAACTGTTTCCTTTAATTATGGTCATCTCCATAGTAGGAAAGTAGAATGTTGTAAAATTCTTCAAATTTCCTAGAATTTGTCACCCACACATTATTTGGCCCAGTGAAAAGCAACAAAGACTAAAATTAATTTGTAAGTACAACCCTACTAGCAATCAGAAGTCATCCCAAACCTGCAGAGAACATGACATTTAAGCTATCAAATATAGCTAGATGTGTTGATTTTAACTTCATCTCTCTCTTACCTGAATGCCTGGTGAGCAGGCCAAAAAATTAAAGTACCTTTCCAAAAGGAAGCCTGATTAAGAGATAAAAGCAAATGATACTGTGAATAATATATGAATGAACATGCTGCTAGTTCATATAATATACATATATTATATAATATACAATATCAGAGTTGTATATAATATACAATATCAGAGTTCTGATCAGCAGACAGCTCAAGCTGTTCTATTCCATTGATAACAGCTGGTCACATAGCCACATCTAAGGGCAAGGGTAGCTAAGAAATGGAGCCTCAGCTAGGCAGCTGCCTCCCAGAAACTAGTACTTTGAATAGGATGAATCTTTGGTGTATAGCCAGCAGTAACTGACACAATTATCATGGTAGATACTATATGGAATTCAAATTTAGTAAGACATAAGGCTATCAAATGTGCCTTTCTCTAGGTATATGGTGCCAGTTAAAATAGGATGAGCAATGTACTCAAAGTTTAGATATTCAGGATGATGCAAATGATATTCACCCATGGGTAGGTGTGTGTGTTTGAATTGGTGGTTCAGGGAAATTTGAGAAAACTTTTCAATTCGCAATAATCAGGCCTCAGAGAAACTGCATTGGCTATGATACTGCCACTGTGCAAAGTGCAGGGCAATTTGAGAAGAGCAAGAGATGTATTGACCTTCTACAGTGGAAGGCTCATGACCCTATCATGACATTAGCTGAGAGGGCAATGTGGGGGAAAAATAAAGCTTTAGGTTTTTATTAGATTTTTAACTTGTTAGAGGTAAGTTTTTTTTATTTTAAAGAGAAAAAAACTAACAAAATAACAACAATGAAGACAAAAACAAAAGGAGGGGAGAAGAAAAAGAAAGAAGAGAAAAAAATATATATGCACATAAAATATAGCTAGGATAACTGTACTGCTAATTTCTATTGGTTTATTGAAAGGAACAGTTAATGTGTAATTGTTTAATCAATCTTACATGCCTATATCTGGTTATCTGAGCAACCACTCTGAAGATAACATTATGTAATATAATAGCCATTGTTAATTTCCTATCACCTTGTTTTGAGACTATCTTATAATATAACTTGAAGCGAGAGCTTATGGTGCCTCCCCCTCTGTTTTTGTTGCCCAGGATTGTTTTTGCTATTCTAGGTCTCTTCTGATTCCACACAAATTTTAGGATTATTTTTTCTAGTTCTGTGAGGAATGCTATTTGTATTTTGATTGGGATTACATTAAGTCTAGATATCATTTTTAGTAGTATTGGCTGACAGTTTGACAATATTAGTTCTGCTTACCCGCGGAACAGGGTATACCTTTCTGTTTTCTGATGTCCCTTTCGATTTCCTTTTTTAACGTGCTGCAAATTTTGTTATGGAGGTTTTCCTCTTGGCTAGGAAGGCTAGGTTAACTCCTCAGTATTTAATTTTTCTTGAATCTATTGTGAGTAATATTGTTTTCCTAATCTCTTTCAGTGCATTCATTATTGGGGACATTGAGGCCATTTACATTGAGTTATTACTAAAACGTATTGACTTGTTCGTGTCCTTGCATTATATTTGTTGTTGATTTCTTTATTTTTGCCTTTTCTTTAACTGCTCACCTTGCTTTACATATTCATTCCATCAGACTTTTTGGCATTTTGGGCTCTATTACCTCTCTCTAGGGTACCCTTGAGAAGGTTTTGAAGTGTTGGCTTGATGGTTATGAGTTTGTTAATGTGTCCTTTGTCATGAGATGTCCGCATTTACCCATCAATTTTAAAAGATAGTTTTGCAGAATATATTAGTCTAAGCTGAATGTTATTTTCTTTTAGAGCTTGAAATACTTCACCCCTAGCCTTTAAAATTTGTGTTCAGACATCTACTATAATCCTAATGGATTTACCTTTATAGGTTAGTTTTGGTTTTCTTTGACAGCTTTTAGGATTCTGTCCTTATGCTGCACTATTGAGATTTTGACTGTGATGTGTCATATGGAGCTTCTGTCATTGTAATTATTTGGAGTTCTATATGCCTTGATTATCTGTATGTTGAAAAACACATAAGAGAATTATATCAAGTCAAGGTATACATTTAGATATATGGTCTATGCAGGACAATTGTTTCTATTTCTTTGGTAAATTTACCATTCATATTCTGATTATTTTGGGTTAGCTCTTCTATATTTTTATCTGACTGTTCTTTAAATCTATTGATCAGTTTGTTTATTAATTCCTCTATTTGTTTATATCATCTTTGAAATCAAGTTTCTTTGGTTCCTCTTTGATCATTTCGTATAACCAGCAATTTAGTGTGTGATGTCCTCTCCATTGATGCCCTTTGGATCTGCTGTGGGGGACTAGGGAGTTCTGGGAGGAATTTTGTTGCTTTTTTATGTTTCTCTCTCTCTCTCTCTGTATGTGTGTGCACTGAGGGTTGAGGTCAAATAGAGTAAAGAGTTTTCATTATTAGTATGTAAACGTCTTTGATCAGGTTCTGTTTTCCAGTAATGTGATCTTGGCTGTATCTGTCAAGAGTAATTGTCTACCACTTCAACCTGTTCAGTTTAACTGGGTTGGATCCAATCACTTTTCTTCTTTGAGCCCTTCTATCATTGAGTACCCCATCACCAAAGCATTTCCTCTTTGCAAAAGGTATATCAAGATCCAATTCATGGCTAAGGACCCAAGTTTATCTGTTTGGCAGCTGGTGTGGGCACTGAATAAATCCTCATGAGCTGTGGTACCTGGGCTCATGAACTTAATTCATTCCATGATTCTGGGGAAGATGGCCACCGCCATGTTTGTCACCCGATGCAAAGTTTGTAAAGCAAAATGGTACTGAATTGTTCATGAGCAGAAGCATTTGTGAATCAAGGTATTATTGCAAATGGACAAAAAGCCAATGCTTCACCCACAGCCTGCAGTTCCATTTATTGTTTTCTTTATTTGTTTGTTTCAACCAAAGGTGGTCAAAGTTCAATGCTTATAAATTTGATTCATAGCTTAAAAATTGTACCTTGGACAAACTTGGTTGATAATAGCAAAATAGTAATAAAATATTTTTATGAAACACTTGTACATGATTTTAAAACATATATCATGTCTAATATTCCTAACAGTTGTTTGAGTTCGGTATTCTGATCAGTCCTCAGCCAAATTGCCTCAGCATCCTCTTGGTCACTTTCCTGAACCTTGGTTGGTGAGCAGAACTAACCACTTCCTCCTCTAGGTCCCCACCAACCCTGTAAATATATACTTTGTTATTTTTCCAAGAAGTGAATAAAATCAAACAAATAGATGTAACCAGCAGAGGAAATGGCTTCTATCAGTATTAGCTGAAAAATTCAAATCATAATACCAAACATGCAGTTGTTAGAAATATTAGACATGAATTTTTAAACCATGTACATTATAAGTATCCAGTAAAACTATATACAGTTACCTTTATTGTTGTATTTATCATCACTTTGAATATCTTTCCATTTAATGGGCAAAATCAGGTGGATTGGATTTGTTGTGTCACCACAGATAAAGTAAGTGTTGAAGGTATAATAATTACAAGGAAATATTTCCTATGGTAAAAACAAGCAGCAGATACTGTGTGTGCAGTGAGTGAATAGTACAGAATTTGATCACAGACTTGGATTCTGAATAACTCTAGAATAATTTCATCAGACACAAACTGAAATTAGTAGGTTGTCTAGACCAGTGGTGCCAACGGTGCTTGGAAATGAAGAGGATGTGAATGTGGGAAAGAGAAAGCTAAAAACATCTCCAGATTATGGATGGGCCTGATACGCCTGCTCTACTTGGCAGTGGAACTGGCCCCTGAAACCACAAGAGGCATTTTCCAGGAAAGAAACCAGCCAAACGCTTGGGTTTCTCCTCAGTCTCCCCCTTTAGGCTAACACAGTCTGACCCCTATTGAGAAAGCACGTCTAGAAAACCTATATTGCAGGAAGTAAGGACAAAAATTCTCAGCACATCACAGGTTGACTTATTAAAGTCATTCTGAAGACTGATTGCCTTGCTTTTAAAAATGTATTTTTTACTAATATTATTACAACAATGCTCATTAACTTCTTACGTATGATTAAAATACAGCAAAACACACATGCAATTTTACTAAGAAATATCTTAACTGTTCAACTTTTACCTGTCTACTAGTCTATCAGAAGTTTGTTTGTGTTTGTCAAAATCTTCCCTTTCTGGTTAATTTGAACTTCTCATACTCTGGATGCCACCTCTATTTTGAACATTGGTTGCTTTTCCTGTTGTAATGTCAATATTTTATTCCTCATGAACTATAAAAAAAAAAGAACCAAAAAAAAAATTACATCACAGAATTTTACAGCTAAAACTGGCCTTAAAAATCATCCAAGTTTATTCTATCAAGGAAATTTAAACCCAGGCAAGTGAAAGAAATCACTGGAACCCCACAGAAAAGGGGAGAAAAAAAGAAAATCCAGACTCTTCAAATTCTGTAATGACATTTTAAAGTAATGTATGTATACATTGTTTCAAGAATCAAGAGTAGTTCCAGATCCTAGGAATTGATACTAAATACAAATTTACATCTAGATGTGATGGAGACCACTGCAAAGCAGCCCTGAGCAGAACTTAACCAATTCACTTTTTATGTTTACTTGTGAATCTGTCCAAAGTCTAGGCCACTTGTCTGGAAGTGGGTGACAGACTCATAGTAAGTGAACCTCTGTGAGTTACTAATCACTACTAAAACCTGTAATGGTGGATGAAGCTGGAAAGCCTCAAAGGAAAAGACAAGATCACAGCCAAGGGCACTTGGATCTGATCTCAACTAGATAAAGACTATAGCCTCAGGCATCTCACCCCTGGATGGATTAATTTAATACATTATTTGGAGAAATCCTTGAGTGGCTCTGCCCTTCTTGAATACTCCCCTCCTTCTTCTGATAACCAAATAAAATATGGGCCACCTACAGAAGGTCTTGGTCTTAACCCTGAGAGAATCTCAAATTCTGTGAGAGGGCTTTGATCCTCCTGGAGCCCTGAGATCATTCCAATTGCATTTTTTTTAGTAAGCCTTCACCGTACACTCATTCGGGATATTGCAGCACTGATCAGGCTGCAATAACTAAGGGATATTATTAACCCAAAATAGACATCATTGAACAGAGCATTATTAAAGTAGTGCTCCTTTCACTCACTTGTTCCCCTGAATATTTATTGAGTGCCTGCCAGGAAGCTGTGGATATAAACATGAATAAGCCCCATTCCCTGCCTGCAGGGTGTTTACTTTTTAGTACAAAGAGATCAACATTTAAGGCAACAGAAGTACTGCAGGTGCTATACTAGATCAAGTTCAGTGTACATGAAAGGCAAAAGATAGAAGTAATTACTTCTATTTATTTAAGTCAGAAAAGGCTGTAGAAGGGCTGGTTTGATGCTTGATGTGAACTCACTCTAGAGAGGTGTGTCAACATCTCAGAGGCAGTTGTGGAAGGGACCAGAGGGATAGTCTAGAAATGAGGACCACACAATACGACCCAAGGCATGGAGACTCGAACTGGGATGGTGACTCTGTATGCATGTTTTAGAGATTATAAAGCGAGCAACCAGTGAAAAACAAGGCTACAAACACAGAGGACACCAGCCCCCAGAAACCCTTCCACAGAATAAGAAACAGGCTTCACCCAGTCATCCCCCTTCTGGCCCAGGAAGCTGGCCTGAAGTTCTCAGGTGTGATCCATTCTGCCTGAATGCTATTTCTAATGGCATCTGGAGGAGATGTTCAATTTGGGTCATCATGAAAACAACAGAACACAATCAGGAATGACTCAGCTCACATAAGAATTATATACACCTCATGACAGGGTTTCTTCATCCACTGAATAAATATTTGTTGGCACATAAAGTGCCTTAGGATGAGCACATCACCGATCTCACATTCTACTGAGAAGTTCAAACACTAAAAAAGAATTTAACTGCAATTACAGATTATTTTAAATTATACATTTTTAAAACATGAATGTTATGCCATGGGATAAGGACATTAATGTAAATTATTCCTTACTAAGAATTGGCAAACACATAAATCACCTTAGCCAAGTATGGCTAGTAAAACGTTCAATTTGGCTGCCTTGTGTATTGCCTAGATTTTTTATTTTCTTTTCTGGTTGCACTGAAAGGGTCACCTTTTCTTGGTGGTATGGGCTCACCCATCTAGGAGAGGGTTCTACCACTGAGCTATATCCCAAGCTCAATAGTCCCTTTCTCATATCAACTTTATCATGGTTCCTCTAACAAAAACATCTTGAACATCAGATTTTCAATGACAAATCTTATGAATTGATTTCAAAGGATGCTTCTTTTCCCTCAATTCTGTTCTGCAGAATGCCTGTCATTGTAATTTATTTCCACAAAGTGTTTCTTCAGTAGAAACATGGCCCACAGATGCTATATTTTCTATTGTTATTTTTCTGCAGCTCTTACCTCCCTCTTTAGTGCCTCTTTGATTACAGGCCTTCGTATTATTCCCCAGGTGTTATAAGGGTAGAGTTCTATGCTGCTGTGATGGTTATAGCATGCAAGGGTGACTTCCTGTCTGAACCCAATCCCATAATGCTGTTCGGCTCCAGTGTAGACACAGGGTCTCTACCAAAAGTCATCTCTGTCCACACCATACAATTTCCTGCTTAGCCCGGAAACTCATTGGCTTGACCTCACTGACTATATAAGTTTTAAATTTCTTAATTCATTTTTATATGAACTCTTTGAGAATAAGAATGATGTCATTTTTAAAAGTTAACAATTTAAGCCCACTTAAAGAATTTATCATTTAAAGTGTATTGGAATGCCTTCAGAGATAGTGGCAATGCTTTAATTTTTTTAAAAAAATGCTAACAGCTGGATGAGTAGCTTGTGTATACATGAGACCCTAGGCTCAATCCCCAGCCAGGGAAGGAAGAAGGTAAGGCGGGGGGAAAAGAAAGAGAAAAAGAAAAAGGGAAGAATGGAATCTTGAGTACTGGCAAACATTAGATATCAGTACATAATCTATTATAATAGATTCAAGCATAGCATCTATACATTGTATTCATAAACAAAAATTATATGCACAGAAACTGTTATTACAGAGCTGAGTGGGTACCTAACAGTTTATTGAGTACAGCCATTCCTTGACTAACAACCTAGCTGTTTAACAACTGGACTTACAGCCCACCACTCGGACTTTCAACCTGTCATTCTTTTTTGAACAGTGTTCACCTTTTTTATAGAGCCTCAGTGTCTTTTTCTTGCGCAGAACACCTTGTTGATAGTGCTGTTATTCTGCAAAGTGTACCATGCAGTACAGTACTATAGTTTTATGTTCTGCTTTACCTCACAGTACTATATGTAAGAATTATGCAAATAAATGCAATGTCATGGAGTTGGAATTTCCTTTGTTCTGAATAGTGTAATGTACATATTATGGACAATTCCTCATTTATCAACCAATCCAGCTGACAACCTAGTTGTTACTTATTTACTCTGGTACAATTGTGGGGGTTGAAAGTGAATTTTGTTTTCATTTAAGTGGAAGCCAGTGTTTACCAACGATAAGATCACTTTCTCAGGAGGTGAATGTTGTTGTACAAATTGTTGAGCAATGGGGTAAAAGGTCCAATGATATTTCTTTTTCGAATTTCTGAAATGTTCTGATTTCACACCTGAACTTGATGTAGCTCCTTCTGACCTTGACCTGTGCTTCCTCCCTCGGACCAATAGCACCTTTCCCAAGGCTTCCTGGGACAAATACCACATGCAGCTTCTGATTAGCTTAAGCTGATTAGTGGTGCCATCAACATAATCAGAGACATGTCTGAGCCTTGAATCTGGGGGAAAATAATTTATGGAACTGAAAAAGTTGAAATAGTTATACCTTGCTAAGTAGAATATAATTTGAAATGTCCAAATAAACTTGAAGTCAGTATAATAGAGTTATCCAAAAACTTAAGTCACATTTGCACACTTAAATTTTGTTTTATGGAATTTTAAATATTATTTTTATGTTTCCATGTGTCTCTTTATGATGTCTGTGTTTTAAGATCACAAACCACTCCTCGCGTTCTGGTTTAACAAGGAAAGTATTTTCACATTCAAGATTTACAAGGCACTGGGGCATTTTGACTTTTTTATTCTAGCAACCAACCATGAGCCTGACCAAGAATGGGAACAGTGGAAATACTACAGCTCAAGAGAGTCTCTGGTTTAAATTATTTAACACATGGTTCTGACAATCAAAAAATCTGACTCAGAAAAGATGTCAGCAGCGTATTTGAGTACAGAAAGCAAGAAACACTCGCCTCCTCCGCGGTCAGAAGGACACACTGTCTTTTCCTTACAAATCACTTACCTTCTCAACTCTGAAGAGTCCCAGACACATTCTTTAACCACCGTGAATTGACGGGGCTTGAGTCTGCCTGAGACCTCAGTGTTCCTAACCTTTTGAGTGACTTCAGGAAACCCTGAAGCAGAAAATAGTGTCACCCTGGGATTGCTGCGGGGGTGGACAGAGGAGAACAAGAATGCTTTGGTTGCTTGGTCTCTGTCCCTGACTATATACCGGTCATTCTTAAGAAATACTTTCTCACTTGGAATTCCAAGAAATGCCTCCACAACCGTGCTAGAATTTTGTCCTTATATGCATGGATGTTCTAACCTACTGAAATCAGAAAATGTCTAGATGTAGCCTGAAATCCCTTTCAGAAATGCTGCCACCGTGTGGCACTTCGCAGCTATGACAGAAGAGCTCGGGGAGGGTCACGGTTCTCAAGACCAAGGCTCCAGTGAAGTCTATTGCCAAACTCAATCCACACTGAGTCATTCCCGTGGGCACAAGGCAAACGACAGCAAAGGCTCTGGAAACCTTGTTTTTAGACCTCGTGGGCTTCACTCTACTAAATTAAAAGCATGACGAGCTTATGTGGGTAATGAGTTTAAAGGGAAAAGAACGGTTTTCAAGACAGAAGTCAGCGTTGCATTTTTACAACTTGGGTATTTTAAATTTTAGAGAGTTGGGTTCGATTTAAATACAGTGTGTGCTAATACTACACATCAGTAATACCAGTTCATTTGGATTGCGTGCAACTCAAAAGAGACAAATCCCCCCGACCTGTTTCATAAAACATATGGATTAACTAAACTACCAACAATGTAGGGAATCATTTACACTGTATCTATACTAAAAGCAATATTTGGCAAATAGGACTGACACCTTAGAACTAGTATAAGAGGGGACCAATTATCTGTAATCTTAATTTACGCATAAGTCTTACAATGCAGGTGTAAGGTGAACGAATAATGTGATACCCATTTCATAACTAAAGAAGGTAAATGAAGCGGGTAAGAAATCTTAAGGTAATATCAAATATTTAAGATAGATCTAGAGCTCTGCAATCCCTGAATTCTGCTGTGATACTCAGACTCCGTCTGTAATTTTTCTCTCACTTACATACCTTTTAAATACTCGGTGAAGGGATTCTTTTGTAGACATCAACTTTCTTCCCAGTGAGTAACTTATATATCCTTGGAAAGAAACCAGAAAAAGACAATTCAAAAATAGAGCCTGCTCCTTTGGAGGTGTGAATTACTCTTTAATATTCACAATTTAAAGATCTTACATGTCCTTCCTCACTATAACCTATTCTGTGTAAGGATGCAACAAATCATGATTATCTGCTCCCCTAAAAACCTCAACAGCAGTTAATACACAAGTACAGTCCATAAACTACTCAGGGTATTTGCATCTAATACTGCATGTGCCAAGTATTTATTGTTTTCTGTATATAATTCACTTAAGCTTCTGGACAACCCTGCGGGCTAGCTAATGAGATCTGCATTTTACAGATGAGAAAATGAGTGCAGACAGTTTACGCGATGTGCCCAAGGTCACACAGGTCGGTAATGACAGCAGGACTGAGAGCCAAGGTCTGATTCTGGAAGCTTTGCCCTCCAGCAGGCCTCCTGCTCTTAGCTAGAAACTGCTTTCTGCCTCTGCAGCTTCTAAACTACCATCCTCCTGTTTTATACAGCTGAACAGTGCACAGGTAGAAGGCTCTGATTCATCACCTCTGAGCAACTGAAACAGTGCCAGGCAGATCCTTGTCTTTGAAAGGTCCGTGGAACATCAGCTGAACAGGCAGGGACAGGAGCCGCAAGGTCACTAATGCCGTTTGTCTAAACAGCAAGCGGCCATAGACTTGGAATCACAAAACCGAGCTGCCGAACAGCCAAGGAGACAGGGAGGTTTGTGAACTCATTGTGCGCCTGAACAATAGTCTTCTAGTCCTCAGAACACACGGCCGCAGAAGCGGATGTGGCTGCAGATATGGCTTTTATCTCAACTTGGACAGAAAAGAAATTCATCTTATTTAATTGTGTTAGGGCTGCTTTACGTTAATAGTTTTCTCCTAACCAGAAAAGACAGCTGAAACCTTGGTGAGAATGATAAGCTTTCTTCTGGTTCCTTATGGAGCCCCTAAGTGCTCCTCAAGGATGCTGAGTGCTCACCTCATCCATGAAAAAGCTAGTTAGTGATACTGTACATAAGGAATGTTTTAACTGTAGAGTGAGTGAGTGTGTGTGTGTGTGTGTGTGTGTGTGTGTGTGTGCCTTTGGGGCTATTTTTTCTCTTCAACCACAAAACCAGAGAGGGAAGTGTGGGAGAAGGTGGGCTGGGCATGGCAGAAACCTCATGACTTTGTCCCCGCCTCCCTGTGCTGGTGGAGGCGTCTGGAGCAGCATTTAAATTCCGCAGGCCTGGCCTGTCAGCAGCAGCAAGAGGAAGCAGGAGCATAGCATCTTCTGGCACCAGACTCCTGGGCAGCCGCAGCCTTCTCCACCAGAAGCCAGCAGAGGTAAGCACACCCTTCTCTGCCCTGCCGCTGACACCCTCAGCTGGCTCTCAGGGGGAGGTCCAAGCTGTAAGGAAAAGAACTTCCACTGTAGAGCTGTTAGACTTGAATTGTGACAGTCGTGAGTAAGCAGGTCGGACGCAGCGCAGCTCTCCTGGATCATAGGTTTCTAGATATTCTGAAACCAGTCAAATGTAAAACTTACAAATACGTCCACTGGGTCCTAAAGAACTAAAACTACTGCTTCTGATCAGAAAAAGGTAAAATTCTTTGAAGTGATCATTCCTGCATAATTTTCAATGTCTATATGATTGTGGAGGCAATAGAAAGGATCTCTTGTGCTAAAGTAAACCAGTGATGATGTTATTTTTTGAATGTCATAATTTATCTCATGTTTAATGGGGAAAAGCCCTTTCTGAATACAGTATCTTACTTCTGGAGTTAGCTATTAAAATGCTAACCAAATAGCTGTGTCACGCTGCCTAGGCTCATTATCACAAAGAGGAAAGCTATAGACTATTTTCAATGTTCTCTTTTTCTTTTAAAATTTCTAGAGTACCTTACTTAAATAACCAACTTCCAAGATAACTTTATTTTACCTAATAACCATCCTCTTGATTTTAGGTAAAAATCATGTCTGAAATGCATGTTGGAAAAAGGAAGAAGGCAAATTTCTTTCATAGTTTAATTTTCTCCATGTGGTTTTCTTCCCTGAAAAATAAGACCCCTCACACAAGTTTATTTTAATTATTAAAATTGCTGTTGACTTGTTTTAGAACAGCCGGTGATAGCAGACAATAGTGGGTCCTCTAAATTTTAGTCAGTAAGTACAGACTTATTAAAATTCCCCTCTCCTTTCTTAGCAAAGATGGAAGGAGGAGTAGCAATACAAATATTAACTTAAAATACCAAAAAGTTAAAAAGAAAAGTTGTTTTTTTTTTTGTTTTTTTTTTTTGTTTTTTCTAAGAAGTAGACGTGATTCCACAGAACATTTGTTACTTGTGATTCTTCTGAGATGCGGCATATAGGAACGGCATGTTTTAACCTCTGAGGGTGACAGATGTTCCTTACAAATGTTTTTCAGGTAAAATCACCACCATGAAGATTGCTGTGATTTGCTTTTGCCTCTTCGGCATCGCCTACTCCCTCCCAGTGAGTACAGCTGAATCGTAACAAAAGCTCTTGAAAATAAATGATTTGCGTGTGGGGAACACATTCACATTATAATTTTTCTTCATCTTTCCTATTTCAAAGGTTAAGCAGGCTGATTCTGGCAGCTCTGAGGAAAAGCCGGTAAGCATCTTTTAGGTTCACCAGACAGTTAAAATTATTTCTGTATCTATTGCAAGAGGTGCTATAAAAATTTGTTGTAATTTTAATTATCTGTCACAATAAGCCCTGTTAATTTCTAAGTATTTATTGATTGCCTGCTATAGATCTATGATAGTATCAAATACAGTATAGTTTTTCATAAATATATTCTTTTAAAGTCAAATTCTGTGTGTGTATGTGTGTGTGTGTGTGTTTTACAGGGGATTGAATACAGGTCATTCACACTGAGCTACATCTCCACACCTTTTGTGCTTTTTATTTTGAGACAGGGTCTTGCTAAGTCTCTAAGTTGCCCAGGCTGAGCTCAAACTTGCAGTCCTCCTGCCTCAGCCTCCCAGAGTTCTGGGATTATAGGCATGCATCACCAAGCCCACTTGTAATCTTTTAATATAGTAAAATAATGTCCCAGTTCATTGTCGCTTACCTAAAATGAGTTATATGAATTTGAGCGACTTTTTCTTTCCATGAACCAACATGCTGCTTTCAAAGCAAAAATTTCATCCTCTGATGTATTTAGAGAAAAGCTGAGTTTAAAGTACACCTCAGCTGCTGGTCAGAACCGCTTGTATAACCATAATGCTCACAATATCGCCTAAGATATTTGCTAAGAAGCCCATTGTGAAAAAGCAGTCTATGCTGTTTGCATCTATTGTGCTTGTCAGCTGACTTGAGGTCACATTTTCCTAACCAAGCATAAGACCAAACCAAACTCTTTATCACAATTATTCCAGCAGCACCATAGATGTACCTGCCCCTCCACCATAGATGAAACAGGGCCAGCCACACAACAAATGGGCCTTGTCCCTAGAGCTTAGACAAAAAGGCACACAGAGTTCAACTCCAGAGGCACAGAATAAAGGCCAGTCTAGCACTGCCTGGGGTTGCAGCAATGAGACTGCTTAAAATGAAACAGCAAGAGAGGTGTTCCTGGAACGTGTGTGTGACCTTCGTGTCTCTGGTGCGGGCAGGGGCGTGTGTCTGTTTTCCAATTGATTTGAAACACAGGTGTTGAATCACAATAACAAGCCAGAAAAAATAGCATTCTCAGAGAAGATAGGGGCCCCAGTAGCAGGAAGAATGAGTGCTACTTAAAAGGAATAAAATACAGCAATGCACTTTGCGTGTATTTCTATCAGTCCACGTTCGCAGTACAAAATGTTTCCGAGTGTAAGCTGGTACCTGGACATCACTCATCTTAATTCCTTTTTTCATCCCCTTTCCCTCCCCTCCTTCCCCCTCTCTCCATGTCTTTTTCCCCCTCTCCTATGAGAGAGATCCATCTCCCTACTTTGTATTATCTATCTTTTATTTTGCTCTTTATTTATACTTTGGGTTTCTTAAAAGGCACAAGAAGCGGTGATACAGTAAAGGTCATTCCGTGATACTAGGAGATATATGCAGAGCTCAAGGCTCGCCCTTCTAGCACCCCAGAGATTTAGAGCACTAGGAAATCTGTTAAAGTCTAGGATACACAGCTGAGGATGAGCTGTGGTCTGCTGGGATTCCTGAAAATGTTTCACTCTGTTCATTTCGCTTGTCTACATTGTCTTCATGTTACTTTTAAGTTAGAAGTTTAACCTAGAAATGCTGTCTTCATGAGCCTGCCTTCCATGTGCTCCCCGGAGAGGCAGCCGGGAGAAAAGGGCTGAGCCTCACTGCCTGCTCCCAAGCCCACCCCGTGTCCCGCTGGGGCAGCTGTGGAAGGGACTGTGTGGACCTGCTAGGATGCTAGTGCTCAGTGACCAGGGTAGGACATGATTGGCTCAGACAGTGTACCTAACAGATGGTATTAATTCAGAGCCATCTCCACCTCTCCATGTGAGCACACGAGCATTTTCCGGTAAATTAACCTAGTAAACAAAGGCCGCTGTGTTTCTGTCTACAGCACCATCGTGCATAGAACTTCTGTGCCATGATGCTGATGCTGTATTTCTCCCTGTCTGGGGCCACAGCCACTGGACAGAGGTGGCAGAAGAGGACGCACAACATCACCAGTGCTGCTGAGGAACTTGATTTTGTTAATTTTAATTACCTTACATTTAAATAGCTGCATGTGGCTCGGGGCACCATAGTAGACAGCACAGCTGTAGAGCTCCTCTTTGTTCCATGGAGAGGGGAAGGTGCTTCCTGCACTGAGAGGAAAGTTCAGCCAGCAAAGGTAGAGCAAGAAAGCAGTGTGAGAATCTGAGTAGAGGGCCGGGGCGCTCAGGTTTGAACCCTGGCTGTGTCACTTGTCAGCAATTAAGTATACCAAGGCTGTGCTTCCTGACCAGTACGATGGGGAACATGCTGATACCTGTCCCACTCAGGGGTACGACTAATGCTTGTAAAATGCCTCAGAATTCCTGGTCCACAGTAAGTGCTATTAACAGTTCAGTAAATGAACCTAAAGATAAGCTAAATGATCAAAGAGGTTCTAAAGTCCTGGCATTTGGTGCTTTGCAGCAGCACTGCCAAAATATACTTGTTTTTCCAGCTTATAGCTTTGAGATCCCTGTTTCTTTTCTTAAAAGTGACAAATATGTGACTTTTTTTTCTGTAGCTCTACAACAAACTCCCAGAAGCTATGTCCTCATGGTTAAAGTCTGACCCATCCCAGAAGGAGAATCTCCTAGCACCACAGGTATTTTCAGGGTTTTGGGGTTTTTGGGGTTTTTTTTTTTTTTTGTCTTTTTTGAGACAGGGTCTCGCTATATAGTTCAGGCTGGACTTGAGCTCACTTTGTAGCCCAGGCTGGTCTTGAACTCACAATGATCCTCCCGTCTCAGCTTCCCAAGTGCTGGGTTTTCAAGTTTCTTAAAACAAAACCACCACAATAGATTACCATGCAGACCATCCCAATTGGTTATGTGGACCCTTCCTACCTCTTGGTAAATGTGTTTACAGCACCAGTAGATCCGCTTTGTGGGCTTTTCCCTTATTAAGTCAAAAAATAAGATCAGCTTTGGATTTAAAAGACACACTTTGGAACAGAAACTGCGCATGTACGATGTGTGCTAATGGGGTCCTTCCTTTTTCAGGATGCCGTGTCATCTGAAGAAACTGATGACTTGAAACAAGAGGTATATTCCTACTTTCCTTCAAAGAGTCACCAGGGAGAAAGCTATTGCTTGGGCTCTCTTCTGATGAAATTCCATTAGCGAGTTTTCCAACTAATTGTCAGTCTAAAACTTGCTGTACTTACTAAATGTCAGAAATACAAGGCTTGTTTGGATAAGTTTAGTGTTGTAGTAAACGTCTACTGATGCCTGCTATTTGAAACATTAAGATTCTTACAATTCATGTAAGATATTTTCAAAACATCTAATATCTTCTAAGCATATCATTAATCATACAAAGATTTTGACATTAGGGTGTCTTTGTTCTTAACGTAATAATTTAGTAAGTATTATTAGGACCATTAATATATTTGTTGACCAGAGATAAATTTATTTTCTTTAAGATTTAATTTGACTATGTACCTCTAATAAGGAAAATTAGATAAATGACCCATTACATTTGCTCACTTGAAGTTTGATAGAACTTAGTTGATTACTTCAAAAAAAGATTTGAGTTGCAGTGTGTACACACATATACAAAAGCCACATTTTGCTTACTGATAATAATATAGGGAAATGGCTATAGGTTTTGGTACACACAATAAAATATGGGTGTTCTGGTATCTTGAGGATTTTTATTTCAAATAGAAAAATCAATCTCACAAATACGTATCTGTATCTCACAAATAGGTATTCATATCATTAAATTTAGTAAACCTTGGGCCTGGGATATAGCTCAGCAGCACAAGCGCCTGCCTGGCAAGCACAAGGTCTTGATTTTGATTCCCAGTACCTAAATAAATAAATAAATAAATAAATTTAGTAAACCGAATAACGTAGGATGTGCAAAGAAAAACAATATTATTGTATGAATGTTTATACTTATATAGTTCACTTGAAGACATCTATGAAAATGATTTTGATTGGAAACTAAGAACATTTCAGAGTGTTGTTTCACTTATCCTTGTTGTGAAAGGGAAATTAGACGACACTTGCATCCGCTCCCAAAAGCCTCGGATTATACTGTGAATGCAAAGATTGTGAAACTAAACAAAACAAAGAGAGTAAAAGCCTAAGGCGGCATAAAAGATAAGGGAAAGTAAAAACACACACACTAATTTGTGGTCATCCTGATCGTCAGACCCTCCCGAGTAACTCCAATGAAAGCCACGACCACATGGACGATGTGGATGATGACGATGATGGAGACCAGGACACCGCTGACTCCGCTGACACGGATGACGCTGACGATTCTCACCATTCCGACGAGTCTGACCACTCTGACGAGTCTGACGAAGTGGTCACTGAGGCTCCCACTAACGGTCCAGAAACCCCCGTTTTCACTCCCATCGTCCCCACTGTAGAAACATACGATGGTCGTGGCGATAGTCTAGCTTACCGTCTGAGGTCAAGGTCTACAAAGCTCCACATTTCTGATGCCCAGGTAAATCCCTTAGCAAACGTACCCAGGGGTTATGACTAGAGCTGGATTCTAGGAAACCAGTCTTCACTCTCATTCGTCATTCAGCATCCAGGCAGGCATTTATTAGCCATCTACTTTACCACCACTAACTACAAAAGCTGGGTCTAGCTGTTTTTGTGTGAGTCCATATAATTTCTTCCTAATCTTATCTCTCAAACAGAATTCTATTTTTCAAGCCCTGACTCTAAAGCATTTGTTTTACTTACAGTCTTACAGAAAAGGGCCGGGGGTGTGGCTCAGAGGGACAGCTCTTCCCTTGCATGCACAAGGCCGTGGGTTTGATCCCTTACCCTACCAAACAAAAACAAACAAAACAATTTTACAGAAAAAAAAAAACAAAAGAGATTTGACAAAACACCAGTTATTTGCAAAGTAGGATGGTCACACTTGGAAGCTAAATACCTAGGAGGATTTGTAGAGTCGTAAACTATTCTGCACCTAGAGGGAGAGGATCTGGGTTCCACCCAGTCTTGCTGTTTTCTACCCACTTCACACTTTAACTTTTAATTTATTTTCTCTTTATGTAACTCAGAGATAAGGAGATCTACCTCATAGTTTTCATTACATGTAAAAAGTAATATACATACTAAGCTAGACAATTTATACAAAAAGGATTGGTTAAGTACAAAATACTGCACATGCTGCTGCTGTTTTTTTCTTCAGCCAAATTTAGACAATATTCAGTATGATTTGGCCTAAAAGTTAGAGATTTAAAAAGAAGTGTAATTTCCCCATTGCTCGTTGTTCATGTAACTAACGCTTCTCCCACTTTGTTCAGGACCCGGATGCTACAGACGAGGACCTCACCTCACACGTGGAGAGCCAGGAGTCCAGCGATGCACACAAGGCTGTCCTTGTTGCCCAGCGCCTGAATGTGCCCTCTGACTGGGACAGCCATGGCAAGGACAGTCATGAGTCCAGTCAGCTGGATGACCCGAGCGTGGAGACCCATAGCCAGGAGCAGTCCAAAGAGCACAAGCGGAAGGCCCGAGACAATAGCAGCGAGCACTCTGATCAGATCGACAGTCAGGAAAGTGCCAGAGCCAGCCAGGAACTGCACAGCCAGGAGTTCCACAGCCACGAAGATCCCCAGAGTAGGGAGGAAGGTGAACACCTCAAAATGCGCGTTTCTCATGAGTTAGATAGTGCATCCTCTGAGGCCAATTAAAAAGAGGAAAGAAAGTACAATTTCTTACTTCGCTTTTAGTAAGAAGAAAAAAAATTCATTGTAGAGGATTAAGAAAGAATATGAAATGCTTACTTAGCAGGTGAATGTATATGTGTGTGGCTTTGGAAATTAATGTTTTCAATCATTAGTTCAGTGTGTTGCTTCATGGTAATACCCTTGTAGCCTAAAACATTAGCATTGTGTCTGTTCTTTCCATAGAAGAAACGCAAGCCATCACTGCATTTTAATGTTTGCTATTCTTTTATGAATAGAAATGTATGTAGAGGCAGACAAAATACTTTTACACACTTATAAAACAGACTATAACATTTTATGTCACTATAATCTTTTGTTTGTTAAATTAGTGTATATTTTGTTCTGATTATTTTGTTGATGTGAATAAAATCTGGAATGTAACAAATTTGGTGGTACCTATTTCATTTCTCTTTTAGCGTCTCATATGCTACGGTTTAAATGTGGGGTGTCCCCCAAAGGCCTCCTATGCTTAGAGGTGGAGGTTTGCAAGGTGATTGGATCATGGGGCACTGTGCTTGTCAGTGGATTAATCCAGAGATCCGTTCAGATCTGACTGTGCTGTTGGAAGGTGAGGTCTGGCTGGAGGTCTCATTGGAGATATCACCTGGATAAGCATATTCCCCTTTCTCACTCTACTTCCTGTCTATCATGATATGAACAGCTTTCCTCTGCCACATCCCTCTGCCTTGCCTGTCAGTCATGGACTGAAACTTGTGAGCATGTGAGCCAGAACAAACCTGTGCTCCTCTGAGTTATGGGTGTCAGGTATTTTAGCCTAGTTAGGAGAACTTACCTAAAACACCATAGTTATGTTGCAAAGAGCCAAGTGTTACCATTACAACCAAGAGGTTGGACTTAGCAGAGACCATGTAGTGTGTGCAGGAGCCAGTCCACAGTCTCTAGCTGAGCTAAAGTTCTCCGTGGATGAGACAAGGGTTAAGTGGGAGCTGGTATTTGGCTAGAGCTCCTCTAGCCACTTAGGCTTAGAGGGATGCCTTTTTCTAATTTTCACATGGCTATTATAAAAACCAGTGAAAACCTAGATGCAATCACAAATCCATTTCATTGTTTCTCATCACTGCCCATTATCTTGTTCAGTAAACTTGTGGGTTTCCCACCCTTCAGTAAACTTGTGGGTTTCCCACCCGTCCTATAGCTGCTCTGCTCACTCTCAGATAAGAAACTAGTTGTCCTTTTGTAATAGAAAAAAATTAAATGCCTCAGGTGATAAAATACTCATAGAGACCCAAACATTCTAGAAGATTTAAGTTGAACAATCTTCAATCCCTTGTCTTATTCTTCTGCTCTTTCTAGACACACCTTTTAGAAGTCTCTATTTTCCCTCATGAAAACTTAAGGTTACAAGGAGAATTTATAACTTTAAATTCCTGCAAAAACAAAAATAAATAAGTAAAAGAATAAAAGTAAATAAATTGAATCTCCACCTTAAAAATTAGAAAAGAGCTATAAAGTAAAGAAAAACAAAATGGAAGGAAATAACATCAGCAACAAAATAGATAAACCACAACTAATTAGTGAAGGAAAAGGGTAGAAAGATTTCTTTTATAAATCATAAAATAAAAACAAGGAAATTGCTAGTGAAACTTAGGACACATTAAAGATTAATAAAGACTACTTTGCACTGTTCTATCCAAATTAAATGGAAAATTTGGAGCCTTTTCTTAGAAAATGTAATACACATGCTCCTTGATTTATGATGGGATTACATTCAGATATATCCGTTGTCAGTTGAAAACATTGTTAGGTCCAAATGCATTCAATACACCTAACATCAAACGTCACAGCTTAGCAATACAGTACACTGCAGTCAGTCGTTCCCTCCTGACCATGTGGCTGACTGGTTTCTGTGGTACCTGCACTGCCCAGCTTCAGGAGAGAGTGTGGTACTATCCGTGACCATCATGGCAAGAGCTGAAAATTCACACCATGAGCTCCATCGTACTCTGCAGCATGTTCATATCATTGTGGAGTACAAAAGACATAAGTCAAACCTCAGTAAATCAGGAAACTTGTAGGGAAATTGTAAAATGTAACATAGCCTGTGACAAATTTCATCATTCTCCTTAATTTTATAAAATGAAAAAGAATGGGGGTACTTCCTTAACATGGTGAAATATTTTATACTTTCGTCCCCAAGTCAGCCTCATACTTAATGGATAGACATTAGAAGCATTCCCATTAAGATCAAACACGAAGCAAGCATGTCCTCTATCTCCACTATTTTAGAACCATGTAGAGATTAAAAACTAATGATAGTAAGATTTTTAAAATACCCTTTTAGGCACATAAGTCTTGGAGAATAATTAAATTACATGTGAATGATGTAGTATTATATTTGGCAAACAGAGAATCAATAGTGCAAATGACAAATACTAAATCTGATAAAGTGCTAGCATATAAAATTTACATAAAACACTAAAAACTGTGGCTATTTAGAAATATATATTCTCAATATTGAAACAAAAACTGAAATATTTGACAGGACATGAGCAAAAATTGTACTAGGAAAGCTGTAAAACACTCTTATAGCCAAGAAAGAAGACTTGAACAAATAGAAAAATAGAATTTGTTTTTGCAAGGCACTATTCAACACCATAAAGATGCCAGTTCTCCCCTAAGTAATATATGCATGTAATAGTATTCCAATAAAAAAAATAAACATTCCCTGGAACTACAGAAGCTAATTCTAAAATTCATATGTAAAAATAAGTATTGAAGAGTATGAAGGGATATCAAAAAAAAAAAAAAAAAGAACCAGCAATAAGGCAGGACTAGCCCTAATGAATATCAAAACCAATAGAAACAAAAACTCTTTAATAAAAACATTATGGTACTGGTACATGAATGGACAGACCTGCAGAGGGGAGCCGTGAGTCCAGTAGTAGTTCCAAGTACATGTGGAAGTCACTGGCACACATCTAAGAGCACTCGGGAAGCCAGGTGTGGTGGTGCACACCTGTAATCCCAGCACTCAGGAGGCTGAGGCAGAAGGATTGTTGTGAGTTTGAGACCAGCCTGAGCTACAAAGTGAGCTCAAGGCCAGCCTGAACAGCATAGCAAGACCCTGTCTCAAAAAGACAAAAAAAATTAATAATAATAAGAGCACTCAGGGAAAGATGAACTTTGTAATAAATGATGTAGAGTGACTTGATATCCATCTGGACAAAGACAAAATTCCATCTGGATTTTATGCCATACATCCAAATAACCTCCAAATAGACCATAAGGGAAACTATCAAAATATTAGACCAATACATGTGTGAGTTACGTAAAATCTGGATATCTAGAAGGCTCTCCTGATAGAAGAGACGCTCCCCACCACCGACCCTGTAGACACCATTGGTTAAGTGCAGTGGCCCTGTGGACTCCCAATACACTGCTTCAGGAGGCTCGTCTTCACAAGGTGGTAGGTTAATTGTGTTGTCCCCACATGCCATAGAGTACAGGCATCTCATTTTCCACTGTCCAGCAGCTCAGCAATGTATTTAAATCCAAGGATGTGACTAAGTTAAACCTAAAATTTCATCTTTGAACTGTGGTATCATTCAAACACCATCCTTGAACCACTTCTCCATCCAGCTGAGTTCATTTAGCAGATAGAAAACACACCAGTAATTGAGCAGGGAAACTGATGTAAAGCATTATCAGCTAGCAATGGGGTTAATGAGAGAGAATAAACGACAACTCCGACAATGCCATAGGATTCAAAGTATCCAAATAAGGAATAGTTTGCAAAGAGGTGCCCTGTTCTCAAAACTCAGGCTCATGCTTCACTGGGAAGGGTGCAGCTTTTGCCCAGGGAATGGCAGAGAAGTTTGTTGTGTTACTCTGGGTGAGGTGGGCTGAAGTTAGCAGTCAGGCTGACAAGCAGGAAACCATGGGAAGAGACTGCTGAGCAGGAAACAAGCTAAAGAGTAAGCAGCAAACACAAAATCCACCGGGTGTGTGTACAATGCAGGCAACCTTGACTTAGGAGCAAGGAGCTGAGCAGGCTGAAAGGGCTTCTGCAGTGTCCCTCCAGCGCCCTCTGCTGACAGAGCTCACTCGTGCCAGCTGGCCAACGGAACCAGGTTTGCAGGGTTCCCCTATGGGACCATAAGGCAGCCAGAGGCCACGGGTTTGCAGCAGGGAGGCAGTAAATTTAGAGCTGGATAGGCTCATCAGAAAAAGACTAACATTTAGTGTACAAAAGGAGTCTGGGACATATTTTTATGATAGAATGAAAACAAGCACTCAGGGGCTGGGGATTTAGCTCAGCGGCACAGCGCCTGCCTGGCAAGAGTGAGGTCGTGAGTTTGATTCCTGGCTCCAGGGGAAAAAAAAAAGAAATAAAACAAGCACTCAAAAACAAAATAAGGACACTTCCCCAGGACCAAAGACCAAACCTGAAGAGTGCTTCTATTGGCCAAAAGTGGGCCAATGAGAAAACAATAAAGTGCTCACTTCAGCAGCACATGAACTAAAACCTGAACGATACAGAGAGGATGGGCATAGTCCTTGCTTAAGGATAACGTGCACATGTGTGAAGCATTTCCTATTTTTTCAGAATTTGAATGACAGAGTCAAAAAGAATATGGAAGCCTGTAAAAGATGTTAAACAGAAATGCCTGAAATAAAAAACTGTATAGAATTCATACACTGTAGAAATGACCAATAAGAAGACATAGTGTTTGACATTGAGGACAAAATATGAATGATGATAAAGAGCTCAAGGAGCCAAAAGGAAAATAAGAGAACGAGAGAAGAAGACCAATCTAAGCCTAATTGGAGCTGGAGAAAGACTAGAAGATGGCACAGATGGATTTACTAAGGTGCCTGCAGAAATCATAGAAGAAAATTTCCCAAATGTAAGAAAAGAATTTAAAATACAAGTAAGTGATAGAACACCAAACAAATATGAAAAAAGAAGTTCACCAAGGCATATCCTCATTAAATTACCAGGTATCCAGGAAAAAAAAAAAAAAAAACAACAGAATTTTTAAAGCAGCCAGAGAAAAACAAAAAAAAATCACATAAAAGGGTAAAGCAATTAGAAGCACAATGGACTTCTCAACACAAACCATAAGGGCCAGAAGAGCTTGGGGTGAGGTAGTTCAAGGGCTAAGAGCAAATAATTTCCAACCAGGATTAACTTATCCAGCAAAGGTATTCTTGAAAATAGATGGTTAAACAAGGTATTTCTGTGAAAAAAGCTATATGAGTGCTAAACCAGTTATAAAGAAAATACTTAAAAAATACCCTTGAATGAGTAACAAATCAGACCCAGCTAAAAATGGAGAGGAAATTAGTGAGCTCAGTGGATAAACAGTAACAAAAAACATAAGGAAAAGAAAAGCAAAAGCAGATAAAGGAGGCAATGATAGTAAATAAACAGTATATTTCAGTACTATCTGTCAATGTTAACCGCCTCAGCTCTCCAAATAAAAGGCACAGATTGGGAGACCAGGTCAAAAACAACTTTCAACAGTCTGTTGCATTCAACAAACTCCTGTAATCCAGAAAGATACTCATAGACTAAAAACTAAAGGATGGAAAACAATATTTCATGAGCCAGGACCCTGAAAACAAGGAGGGATAACAATTTTAATATGAGACAGGGTAAACTTCAAGCTAAAACTAATAAGAAGAGACAGAAAAGGTCATGACATGCTAATTAAGGGAACCATCCAACAAGAAGAGACAACACTGGTAAACATATATGAGCTGAATACCGGAGCACCTATCTTTATAACACAAAAACAGCTAAAATTAAAAGATCAAATTAACCCTAACACAATCATAGTAGAGGATTCTAACACACTACTTTTGCAATGAGATAGATCAACTAAATAAAAAATCAATAAAGAAAGGTAAGAGCTGAACCACATCCTTGAACATATAGACGCTATATAGAGCATTCCATACCTCTACAACAGAACATACATTCTTTTTAGCAACATAGGGTACTTTTTCCAAAATAGATCACATACTAGCCCACAAAACCTGCTTAAGTAAATATAAAAGAAATGAAATTACCCCATGCATACTATCAGGCCACTGGGCAATGAAAATAGGAATCAATGACAGAAAAAATTTTGGAAAAGGCAAAGGCTCCTGGAAAATTAACAACACTTAAACAACCAACGGGTCACAGAAGAAATTTTAAAACGTCTGCAAGTCAATGACAATGATGGTACAACTGAACAAAACCTCTGGAACTCATGAAAGTAGTTCTAAGAGGAAAATTCATCACTATCAATGGTCACATTAAGAAAACAGAGCAAGCTCAAACATACAACCTTATGAGAAATCTTAAGATAATTGAGAAACAACAATAAACCAGCCTCAAACTGAAATTAATGAGGGCAGTTATAAAGATGAGAGTGGAAATTAATGAAATTGAGACTTTAAAAAAATATAACAAGGGGTTGGGGAATTAGCTCAGCCACAATTAGCTCAGTGCCTGCCTGGCAAGCATAAGGTTGTGAGTTCGATTCTTGGTACTGGAGAAAAAGAAAAAAGAAAAAAAAAAGTACCAAAAAATCAATGAATCAAAGAGCTGATTCTTTGAAAGAATAAATGTAATAAGCCCCTTGCCAGACTCACCAAGAGAAAGAGAGAAAAGATTCACATCAATGCAATTAGAAATGAAAAAGGTAAAATATCAATAGACACTATGGAAATCCAGAAAATAGTAACTACTTCAAAAAATTACATTCCAACAAATTAGCAAATTTTGCAGAAACTGACAGAATTCTGGACACATACAAACTACCAAAACTAACCCAAGAAGACATAAATAGGCTTAACAACCCAATAACAAGTAAGGCAATTGACACAGTAATAAAGAATCTACCAACTAAAAAAAGCCCAAGACCTGATTGGTTCACTCCTGAATTCTACACAACCTTTAAGGATGTAATATCACCAGTACTCCTCAAGCTCTTCAAAGAAATTGAAAGGGAGAAAGTGCACCCAAATTCATTTATGAAAGTCAGTTGCTATGGCTTATGTCTATATGTCCCCCCAAAGCCTCATGTAGTGAAAGGTGGGCTTTTCAGAGGTGGCTGGATCTGGAGTGCAAGGCGCTGGAATTAGGGTGTGCTGGAATTAGGACTAAATTAGTCCACTAATTGGTTTAGCATAGTTCTGGATGTGGATAATGAGATGGCCCTCCCTGAGTTCATGTGGCACAGAGCCAAAGTGTGGGTAGCCTGGAAGGGATAAAAGCAGAGCTAGGTGGTGGCTGCTGCTGCTGCTGCTGCTGCTGCTGCTGCTGCTGCTGCTGCTGCGGCTGCGGCTGCTGCGGCTGCTTTGCAACCTTGCTGCTTGCTGCCTCACTGCCTTCTGTCTTCTGCCTGCCATGAACTGTTGCTCCTCTGCCATCCCACCCTGCCTTAGAGCCAGCCAACTATGAACTGAAACCTCTACAAACTGAGCTACAGTAGACCTTTCCTCCTTTAACTTTGCATTTGGGATATTTTGTCTCAACAATGAGAAAAATAACTGACACCAATACCACCCTGGCCCCAAAACCAGATAAAGGCACAACTAAAAATGAGAACTATAGGCCAATCTCCTTAATGAACATAGACCCCAAAATCCTCAACAAGATACTAGCAAATAGAATACAGCACATTATCAGAAAGATCATACATCACAATCAAGTAGATTTCATCCCAGAGATGCAAGGATGGTTCAGTATATGTAAGTCAATAAATATAATACATCACATAAACAGAAGCAAGGTTTTTAAAAACCACACAATCATATCAATAGATGCAGAAAATGTTTTCAACAAAATCCAACACACTTCATGGTAAATATCATGAAGAAAACAGGTACAGAAGGAGTATATCTGAATATGAAAAAAGCTATCTATGACACACAAATAGCCAGCACCATACTAAATGGGGGAAAATTAAAAGCATTCCCCCTAAAATCAGGAACAAGATAATGATGTCCACTATCACCTCTGCTATTCAACATAGAACTTGAAACATTAGCCAGAACTATTAGGAGAGCAAAAGAAATAAAAGGGATACATATAGGAAAGGAATAACTTAAATTATCATTATTTGCAGATGACATGATACTCTTCATAGAAGACCCAAAGGACACCACCCAAAGAAACCTCATAGTATTAATAACCAACTTCAACAAAGTAGCAGGATACAGGATCAACACACAAAACTTATCAGTATTTGTTTATACCAAAATGAAGGGGGTGAGAAAAATTACGAAAATAATACCACTCACAATTGCTTCAAGAAAAATTAAATACTTAAGAATCATCCCAACTGAAGAAGTGAAAGACCTCTACAAAGAAAACTACAGTCTCTGAAGATGATTAAAGAGGAAGCCAGAAAATGGAAAGATGTCCTCTATTCCTGGACAGTCTTAACCAATATTGTCAAAATGGCCATACTCCCAAAACTGTTATACAGATTCAGTGCAGTCCCAATCAAAATACCAAGAGCATATTTAACAGATCTAGAGAAAACAATCCTAAAATTCGTATGAAGCCAGAAGAGTCCCTGAAAAATCAAAGCAATTTTGGGCAACAAGAGCAAAACAAGAGGCTTAGCAACACCTGACTTCAAGCTATACTACAAAGCAATAGTGATTTTTTAAAATGGTATGATACTAGAATGCAAACAGATACATGGATCAATGGACCAGGATTGAGGATACAGAACTGAGAAAATTTCCCCAGACACATTCCATTATTTGATCTTCAACAAAAGGGCCAAAAGCATATGTTGGAGCCTATTCAATAAGTGGTGCTGGGAAAACTGAGTGTCTGTTTGCAAAGATTGAAACTGGACCTTTATCTCTCACCATGTGCTAAATTAAAATAAAAATGGATCAAAGATCTAAACAAAAAAAGAAAAACTATATCTAGTGGAAGATAAAATAGGTTAAACATGTGAAGACATAGGAAAGGATTTTCTAAACAGAACCTCAATTATGCAAGAAATAACAGCATGGATCCACAAATGGGATTATATCAGATTAAAAACTTCTGTACAGCAAAAGAATCAATCAGTGAGTGAAAAGACAGCCTGAAGAATGGGAAAAAAGTTTGCCAGCTATTCCTCAGACAGAGGGCGAGTGCCTAGAATACACAAAGAACTAAAAAAAAA
>NW_004955474.1:1889156-1904640 GCF_000276665.1 Chinchilla lanigera | reverse complement strand
AAGAAGAAGAAGAAGAAGAAGAAGAAGAAGAAGAAGAAGAAGAAGAAGAAGAAGAAGAAGAAAGGATAGGAGAAGGGGAAGGGGAAGAAGAAGGAGAAGAAAGGATAGGAGAAGGGGAAGGGGAAGGGAGATGGAGAAGATGGAGAAGCGAAGAAGAAGAAGAAGAAGAAGAAGAAGAAGAAGAAGAAGAAGAAGAAGAAGAAGAAGAAGAAGAAGAAGAAGAAGAAAGGGAAGGAGAAGGGGAAAGGGAAGGGAGAAGGAGAAGATGGAGAAGAGAAGAAGAAGAAGGAGGAGGAGGAAGAGGAGGAGGAGAAGAAGAAGGAGAGGAAGAAAGGAGAAGGGGAAGAAGAAGAGGAAGAGGAGGGAAGGGTAGGGGAGAGGGAGGAGAGAGGGAGAGAGAAAGAAGGAAAGAAAGAAAGAAAGAAAGAAAGAAAGAAAGAAAGAAAGAAAGAAAGAAAGAAAGAAAGAAAGAAAGAAAGAAGCTGTGGTATGTATATGTAAGCACTCCCCAGGAAGATTGTAAACTGCATGAACTGCAAATATATATATACACACATATATATGAGAGAGAGAACAGCAAGCCAAAGCATAATAGCAGCAATTAATTAATTGCAAGTAAACTTTTTTAATTCCATTAGTATATTGTGATAATATAAGGGAGAAAGAATAAAAGAAAGAGAACTCTCTATAGATGAATAGAAACTAGTAATGCAGAAGAAATGGGAAAATCAGAAAATCTCTTCACCAGCCGCACTGTAATTGCTTCGGGAAGTAATCACTGACGAATGTTAAAATCACGGCACCAAACGTGATTGTGAACAGGTACTCGGCTGACTCAGGAGAAAGGGCTAGGCATGGGGCTCAGGGATACTGTGTTTGCCTAGCATGCATGAGCCCGTGGGTCCCTAGCACTGAAAAAACAAAAAAAGAAAAGTGGGAAAAAAAGAGGTTTTAACAACAGAGTCCTGGTAATCACTATCCTCAACTAGTAACCCAATTTAGCTTCACTAATTGGGGCACAAGATATTGCTCTCTTAATGTGACAAAATATGAAACATCCAAGATGAAATATTTCTGTAAAAAATATTGAAAAGAACCAAATCAGTGGAAAACAAACAAACCCAGAACTTTAGCTACTTACCTTATAACACAACTGGCTTGAATTTCTAAAATGTAGGGTTACCAGATAAAATATAAGATGCCCAATTAAATTAGAATTTCAGAAGAACAACAAGTCATCTTTTAGTATAAGGATAGGGCATATTACACTAAAAGATGATTCATTGTTTATCTGAAATTCAAATTAACTGAGCAGCCCATATTTTTATTTTCTCAATTGGTCAGTCCTACAAAAAGATCGATTTAATGAGAGAAAAGTTGCAAGGGAGGAGATAGAATTCTGGATTCAAAGTTTAAACAGACATAACCAACCTATGAAGACTTACTGCTTTCTGGATTGGAAAAGACACAGAGTTATTAAAACATTTAGTGGACAATGTGGCAATCTCATTATATACAGTAGATTAGATAATGTTGTGGGCTATTGTTAATTTCTTTCCTTTTTTTCTTCCCTTTCCCCTTCCTTCTTTTACCGGACTAGGTGCTAGGAGTTTTGTGGGTTCACTGACTCTGGTCGCATTAATCATTTTCAGGGCATGTCAGTAAGAGGTATAAAGGAATTTATTAGGCAGGAATCTAACAGGGCACAATAAAAAAATAGGGTTTGGGCCAAGGAGGGAGGGAGGGAGGGAGGAAAAAAAGGGGTAAGGAGGGAGGGAGAGACAGAGAGAGACAGAGAGAGAACTTAGGATCTGAAGTTGTGTATATTTATGGAGCTTGGAGGTATCTTCAAGGGAGATTGTTTATAATGTGTATTCCTATTGTCTGGTAAAACATTTACATGTGTTTGAAGTTGTGATACTGATACAGGAAAATAAAAACTCCCAACCTGGACGCTACCTGGGATGAGTTCGTGTTCTCTAAAATCGAAGAATGAATTTTAGGAACAACGGAGGTTAAGAGCAGAATATATTTATTGAGGGAAAGAAAGCTTCTGTCCAAGAGAGGGACAGAGGGGGCCCGAGTGGGTTGTTCAAGACTCTGTCTTTTCTAGGGACTTTTATAGAGCAAAACCATGAGGTGAGGAGGGTCCAAGGTAGGAGAAAATGAAAAATCACAAGGTGGACATGAGGTGGGACAAAACTATGGTCAGTCAATAAGATTACAAGTATAATTATTCAGGTAAAATTGATTAAATTGGGATCAAGTGGGGAAGTGAGTCACGTAGCAAGCGGGCATGAACACAGATCAGGGGCTTTTCCTGTAGGGGTGGGGCTAGTGACCCTTTCTGACTTTTTGAAGGTGGTTGCTACCTATTTAGAATATCATCCCTGATGTTTACACCTAGGGAGGTATGTGGGTGCACTTGTTTAGTCCTTTGTCTTGAGGTCTGGCCCACAGCAAATACGTCTCTATTCATAAGGTATCTTGTCTTTCATGTTGGCTCCTTTGAGGACTTAGCCCTGTCTGGCTGCCTATAATATTTCTATCTAACTCAGCTGCCTGTAACAATACAATCTATAGGATGAAGTGTAACTTACAGGTACCTATTTACAGTTGAAAGGGCTGATTCAAAGGTGAAATAGAATTGGCCAGACTTATGTCCTGGGAAAAAAGAAAGTAAAAATTTTAACAGGACTTGAGTAACTTTTCTGTCCTAACACTGCAGTTTTCCTTTTCAAAATTATGATTTTCCTTGTTTCCTTTTTACCTGTCTTTATTGTTTCCTTCTTTCCTTCTTTGTGGTTCTTGGAACTGAAACCAGGATTTTCACACTAAGCTGCATTCTCAGCCCTTTTCCATTTTTTATTTTGAGACATGTCTTCACTGAGATGCCCAGACTGGGCTCAAACTTTTGATTCCCCTGCCTGAGCTCCTCAGAGTACAGTACTGGGGTTACAGGCATGCACCACCACACCCAGCTTGTTCACTTTCTTAAATGAAACTGCTGAGCTGTTCATGGAAGCGAATCTTCTTATTCCTCAGTACAATGAAATACGTAGGGACAGAGTGCCATGGCTATTGTAATTCACTTTCCATTGATTCAGGAAGAAAGTGGTAGGAAATAAAACTGGGGAGATGCAGGTGGAAAATTACAGAGTATGGGATGTGGGTGTTATAGCTTATATATACCTTTATGAAAAAAAGGTAAAACAGAATTTCATAACAGAATATTAGGAGAATAACAATAGTTAATACATTGCATATTGTCACCCTCAAAATAGTTATTTGGAGTACAAGATGTGGGCATAAAAAAATTCTCCAATTGATATTAGCACAAATCTTCCTTTTTAATGAACTAAGACCCTAATAGTATAGCTAACTTGTATTTTTCTCCCTTTTCTCTTCCAACCTTTCCCCTTTCTCCCATCCTAGTTCCTTTTTCCTTTTAAACAATTTCTTCCTATTTTGCAATATCTATTGTGCACTTTAGGCATTATTTACTCTTTTAGTTTCTCACACCAGGGAGGCAGTACAATATTTACACATGCGAGTCTGATTTATTTCACTTATGAGTATGGTCTCAAGTTGCATCCATTTACCTATAAAGGTCTCAAGCTTATCCTTCTTTATTGTTGAGTAGTACTCCGTTATATAAAAATACCACATCTTTTTTATCTATTCCTTGGTTGATGGGCATTTGGATTGTTTCCAAGATTTAGCTATTACAAATTGTGATAGTTTGTATTTAGATGTCTCCCCCCCCCCAAAAGCCTCGTGGGGGTCATAGGTGGAGCTTTTCAGAGGCAGCTGGATCTATAGTGTGTGATACTAGGATCAAGGATGTGATGCTGGGATTGATTTACGGCACAATGCTAGGATTAAGGCTGCCCCACAGTGTGTGTGAGTGCTACCTGCCCTAAGGAGAGCCTAGATAGAATACAAGGGACAGAAAGGGGGTTGCTGCTGTCCCTGCTTGTCACTCAGTGGTGTTGCTTCTTTGCTACTTCACTGCCTTGCTGTCTTCTGCCTGCCATGAACTGATTTCCTCTGCAATGCCCCTCTGCCATGCCACCCTGCCTTAGAGCCAGCCAACTATGGACTAAAATATCTACAAACTATAAGCAACACCTTTCTTCCTTTAACTGACCTTCGGTGTCATATTTTGTCTCAGTAACAAGAAAAGTAACTAAACACATGGGGGATGAGTCTAGAGATCTATTTATGACATGAGGACCTTGATTCATAAATTATACTCTATTGACAATGCCTGCTCAATATGTAGATTTTGGTCCTTCTTGCCCCTGGAAGAAAAGGTAACAATGTGAGACAATGGGGATGTTAACCTGCATCACTACTGCAGCATCTTCTTGTTTTGTTTTGTTTTGTTTTGTTTTGTTTTGTTTTGTTTTGTTTTGTTTTGTTTTTTGGTACTGAGATTCGAACTCAGGCCCTTGTGCTTGCCAGGCAGGTGCTGTATCTCTGACCTGTATCTTCAGCAGCCTCTTCCCTGGCTCAGTGAATCCCACAGTGTGTTATACAACTTCATTGTACGCAATGAAACATATTTTCTAAAAACATTGTCAGAAAAATAGTATGTGACAAAGAGAGAAAATGAATGTGGTAAAGTGCACTATTCTTTCAACTTTTCGCATGGTTTGAAACTGCCTCAAAAACTGCATGGAGGAGGAACGAGCAGGCAGAATTGAAAGGACAATGAATAGTCCGTGAAATAATAAGTCAGAGCAATCCCTTCATTATTCACCCCAAAAGTTATGGAAAAAGCATTTGTGGTTGTTATCAGTTAAAAACAAATGCTTAAGCCACTGTCCCAGTCCCTGGGTTTCCCCACCAGCCCTGTGGACACTCAGTTAGATGAAGACTTCTTTAGTTGGAGACCTTCACAACCTTCCTGTGGCAGTCGTAGGACCTAAGGGTGACACATACTCTTTTTTTCTGGTCCCTGACACAGCCTGTCCCCTGTACTGCTCCCAGTATTGTCTGACTGCCCTGCAGCAGTAGCAGCCAAGTGCCATGACCTGTACAGCTCTCGATGGTCTGGGGGAAAAACGGTGAAGGGATTTAGAGAAATAAAGACAAGAGAGGAAAGCTGAGGTCAGGTGGAGGCCTCTTTCCAGATGGGAGAAGAGGAACCACACAAGCTCTATAGGGGCATTTATTTATACTTTTTACAAAGTTAACATCACGCACACAGGGTTGCCTAGCAACTAATGACTGGAATTGTTTCAGGCAAGATGTTTTTCTCAGGACTGAGGTCGTTCGACTGCTTTAGGCATTTTGGCCTTTTCCTGCCCCCACACACGTGACCAATTTCCTGCTTCAGCTGTTCCCTACGGCCAAGTCTACCACTGGGTGTGGTTTTGCCATGGAGCAGGGCATAGTCAAGAACCGTGAGGAGCAATTCTGATATTGAGCTGTGCTGGCCACACACAAAGGACTTGAACACTTAGCTGGGGGGATGGACGAAAACACTACTTTCTACTTTGTAATTTCATGAGGCAATTTTTTATGTTTCTTCAATTTCACAAACTCACACACCAGTGCGTAATTATATTCTTCACTCAAAACCTCTAGTCCTGAAGCATAAATTCTTTAAAACACTGCAAGTTCAATTTCAGGGTTATTTCCATGTGGTCACTCTGACTTACCAACGCTATTCCAAATACCACAGTGGCTTATGTCTAATCTACAATGGTTACTTTAATCCAACAGGCATATAGACATTGTATGTTAGATACAAACCTCCAGCAGTGCACCCTCCCAGGACACAAGCAAACTAGTCTCCAAGGGCATGCAGCTGGGCCTACTCATTCAGTCACAGCAAAAGAAGACAAAGCTGCTGGAGACGCAAAACCATCTGCTCCCTCTAGGGACACACTGAGAGACAGACAGTGGAGCAGCCCTAAACGGAGCATCCTGTTATGGTTTTGGGGTTTTTTGCAAGGTGAACAATATATTACAGGACATATTTTGAAAGATTATTTATAGTAGTCACCCAAAGAATCGTATACAAGAGAGTGCAGGAAATCTGTCCACACACTAAAGGCCAAGGAATCCAGCTAAGGGCCTGGATCCCATGATGTCATCCTACATGAGTTTATCTGAGGACCTACAGCCCATAACAATGCCTCCCGTGAGTCCAGCTGGAGATCAAAGACCCACGACAATGTCTCATGCAGGCCTGTTTCAAGGATCTGTGCTGGGAAGGTCAGTGGTGGAAGCTAGAAAGTCTGTGCCAGTGGGATGAAGGATCTGTGCTAGCAGGCTGAGGGATCTGCACTGGAGCCAGGAAGTGACACTCAAAGTAAGAACCAGAGCTCCCGCAAAAGGTACCACAGCCATCCTCAGCAACAGTGAGGCCTGAGCTCCTCCGATGATCAGGAAAGCTGAGTTCCTATCAGGAAAACTAATGTGATAAGCTTCTCCAGGAGACTGAGCTATGCAACTTCTTCCCCTCCAGGGCCAGGAAGTGATGCTCAGAGTGAGGACCAGAGCTCCCCCAAGTGAACCGAAGCCATTCTCAGCAACAACAAGGTCCCGAGCTCCTTGGAGGATGAAAACAGCCAAGTTCATCAGGAAATCCAGCATGACATGCTCCTCCAAGAAAACTAACAGCTCCTTACAGCTCTCTCCACTTCCAACAGGCTCCCCACAGCCTCTCTCAGCTCCCAACAGCCTTTCTTCTTCTTCTTCAGTTCTGCCTCTTATGCTGCTGGCAACAGTCCTCAGGAGGGCCCCCTAGTCCCAGCACCACACTGGTTAAGTTCAGCTGGGTACTACAAGTTGACCACCAGTTGTCAATCCACCACAGTCCTCAAGGTATCACCAACATCACTTTTAACATATCGAGGTTATACTTTGAAAATATTCTTTAGAATTATTGAGTAGAAGTACAAAGTGTTATATGGAAATGATTCGTGTAACTTGTTGAAGGTAGGAAGAAAGTGTAGGAAGGAGCCCTTTCTCTAGGCATAGGTCACACACTTGAACTGGCTATACATCATTTTCTTTGCCTGTCCAGACAAGGTCAGTAGAAACCAGGACATTACACGCTGGCACTGCAGTGTACAGACAGACCAGACACAGCAGTGCCTCCTGAGCAGAAACCATCATCTACATTCTTACCCCACCAAGCTAGAAAAAGAAGAGCAAAGCAACTCCAATGAAGTAGAAAGAAAGAAGTAGCAGGGTAAGAGTAGAAATGAGTGAAATAAAAAAACAGGAAAACAACAGAAAAAATAAACAAAATGTTAGTTCTCCTCCTTCTCCATTTTTTTTTTCCTCTGAGACAAGGTCTTGCTATGTAGCCCAGGCTGGCCTCAAACTCTATGCTGTTTCTCTTGTCTTGAAAGGATAGAAATGACATTATAGGCCTGGGCAACCACACCCACCTAAATTAGATCTTTAAAAAAATAAATAATTGAAAATTCTCTAGCAAAAAGGACACCAATGAAAAGTGAAGAGACACAAAATTTCTATATCAGGAAATAGATGGGAGAGGTCACACAGATTCTGCAGCCCCTGAAAGCATAATAAAGGAGTGCTACTGTTATCCCTCTGAAAACAATATATTGAAGTCCTAACCTCCAGGAACCCAAACTATGACCTTATTTGGGGATACAGTCAGAGCAGATATAGTCAGGGTCGTTGGTGTGAGGTCACACTGAAGCAGAGTGTGCTCCTACTCCGACTTGACTGTCACCCTTGAATAAAAGCCCATATAAAGACAGAGAGGCTGGGGGTGCTCGAAGCAGTGCATGCAGGGTGGAGGTCTGCAGCTGCAAGTGCAGGAAACACAAAGCCTGCCGGGACCACCAGAAGCTGAGTAGGGGCAAGGGAGGGTTCTTCCGGCAGATGCCAGCAGGGGCACACATGGCCCATGGACAAGCTGACTTCAGACTTCCCACCTCTGGAACTGTGAGACAACAGCTTTCTATCATTTCAAGCTACCAGGTTTGTGATACTTTCTTACAGAAGCTGTGGAAAACAAATGCAGGCGTGAACAACTTTAAGGTCATAATTTCAACACCGTAGAAGAAATCCACCACTCCAGAACTGTGAACTCACAAAACTCAGTGAAGATGGAACTGATAGCCTAAATAGCCTTGTACCCACAGTATTATTAATTTGTAATTCAAATTTTCCTGAAAAAAGAACCCCAGGCCTAAATGATTTTACTGGAATATTTTTATCCATAATTCAAAGAATTAATACTAATTTTTCATAATCTTTTCCAGAAAATAGAAAAGGAGGGAATACTTTGCAACTCACTTTGAGACCCGTATTACTCTGATACTAAAGCCAGACAAAGATAACACACACACACACACACACACACACACACATACACACATAACATGACCGACCAGTATCTCTCACAAATTATAGACACAAAAATCCTCAACAAAATGTTAGCAAATCAAATTCATCAACAATATACAGAAAGAATAATAAGGGGCTGGGGATTTAGCTCAGCAGCAAAAGCGCCTGCCTGGCAAGCGCAAGGTCGTGAGTTTGGTTCCTGGTACCGGAGAAAAACCAAAAAAAAAAAAAAAGAATAATAATATACCTCAGCCAAGCAGATTATAAGATAGATAGATGATTACTTCATATTTGAAAATCAATGTATTCCATCATATCAAGCTAAAGAAAAAAATTGTATGATAATATCAGTGACACAAAGTATTTAACAAATCTAGCATCTACTCATGGTAAAAACTCAGCATATTAGGAATAAAGGGGAAGATTCTCAATCTAATAGAGAATTTCTGTGAAAACTGATGGCTAACATCATTCTTAAGGATAAATACATAAGGCTGAATACTTTCTTTCTAAGATTGGCAACAAAGCAAGAATGTCCCTCTCACATTCATTCAACATAGAACAAGAAGCTGTACTTACTGCAATCAGGCAAGAAAAAGACACAAAAGTCATACAGATGGTAAAAGAAGAAACAGAAACGTTTCTATTTGCAGATGACATTATTGTCTATGTAGAAACTCTAAGAAATCCATACAAACTCTGCTAGAACTAATAAACAAGCTCAATAAAATCACAGGACACAAGTCAGGCAAATTTCTATATTCTGAAAAGTAACAAATATAAACCAAAGTGAAAAATACAATTCCATTTACAATTACTGTGGAAAAGTGAAACATATAGGTATGAATCTAATAAAACATGTGTAGAACCACCTAAATGATGAGTTTTTTTTTAAAAAAAAGAACTCTCTTTTTGATTAAAAAAAAAAAAGAAAGAAAAGAAAAGTCAAAAACCAAGACAAAGAAGACCTGAGCACTTGGAGATATTATATTCACTCATCAGAGGACTCAGTATTGTAAATACGTCAATTCTCCCTCAATTGATGTGCAGGTTTAACACAATTCTTACCCAAATATTAGCAACTGTTTTTATAGATATAAGAAGGCTTACTTTGGGGCTCCCACAGTGCTTCTTAACTTGGCTGCAAATTCAGTGGTTCCCATGGCTTCCTTTCAGGTTCAGTAACTCACCTCAACAACCCTGAGAACTTAGGAGAGCACTAGCTATTTACTGGCGTGTTATAAAGGGCACAACTTAGAAACCAACCCAGAACACTCCAAACATATGCTTTAAGTGTTTTTAATGGTTTTATTATGCAAGCATGATTGGTTAGATCATTTGACAATGGTGATTTAATTCAGTCTTCAGCCCCTCTGCCTTCCCCAGAGCTCAGGGAGGACTGGGAGTTCCTATCCTCTTATCACAGCTTGCTCCTGCAGACAGCCAGCACTGACTCAGAGGCTACCCTGTGGCTTCTGGCACCCGTCATCTCATTAGCATACAAAAGGTTTCTGTCATCACTCAGGAGCCCTAAGTGTGCCAGGAACCAGGGACCCACATCAACTTTGTAAAATTATTATTATTCCACAGTGGAGCGTTCTGAAAAGTTGAAATCATGCTGGGTGGAAGAACTCTTAAAAGTACACGTGCTGGATGATTTCATTCATTTAACATTTGTGCAATAATTATACAGGTGGAGAACTGCTTAGTGGATGTCAGAGATTAGGGATAGAGAGGAAATGAGTGTGGCTATGAAGTTATAACATGAGACAGCTCTTAAATATCTTAATTGACACTTCAAGCTACATGCATGATAAACTTGCCTAAAGGACCCCCCACACACACACAAATATCCACTGATGGGTTTCTGCTTTACTAGGATTCCTGCTGAGTCACTATGGCGCCGCCCACTGGAGGCCATGTGCTAAGCCCCACCCTTCTTCCTCTGAGTCAAATTACAACTTCCTACTTCCCTTTTTGTAATATCCTGTTTCCTTTTCCCACGCTCATGCCTAAGCCTGGTCTGCCACATCAGGCAATCCACCCCCTAAATCCCGCCTCCAGCCTGGATCTATTTAGCCTTTGTCCCTAGGCCAGGCCTTCAGAAGCTCCATGTCCCCCCTTTCTACAATGGTCTTCTCCGTGCCAGCAATAAACACATTTTTATTCTGTTTTATTTCTTACTGCACCAGAAAACCTATCATCCACAACACACGTGTGCAGCAACTGATGAAATCTGAATCAAATAGTTGTGTTGCACTGATGCCGATTTTCTGATTCCGATGTTACACTTTGGTCTTTGGTATGGTTTAGTGTTCACAGGACCTCTGTGTATATTTCAAGATAAATGACCAATCTCTTAAGGTACAGCCTTTGCTAACTTTCAGTGAAACACAAATGAAGACAAAGAATAAAGATGAACATTCACACTACTGCATAATCTGAACATAACCCATCTTAACCATAAGAAAGAAAAATGTGAAGAGTTTCTTTTCTTCTTCCAGACTTCCACAGATTTCACCTCAGGCAAAATAAATCAAGGAAAAGGAGACGATGAAAGACGAGGATGAATGGAAGGAGAACAGTGGGATGAGGAGGAAGGAGAGAGGGTATAAAAGGAGGAGAGGAGAAGAAAAACTGCTTCACTCTGCCCACCGTGTGGGAGCTAACCCAGAGCCAAAGACCTCAGAACTTGTACCAACAAGAAGGGGATACAGTAATTCCTCCTACATCAACAGATGTCCAAAAGACAGCAGCCCACCGTACTGTGTTCCAGATATCTGTATATCAAGCAGAGGCGTAAAATCTCAGAAAACAGTGGAGCAGAAAATAAACCTAAATAGAATTCTGAAGATTATTTTCCTTTCAGGTGAAAGCAAAATAAGTGAGTCAGAGATGGAAATAACCCTGAGAGTGGTATGTGCTGAGATTATATGCAGTCACTTTATGCTGACAAATCATTTCTTTCCTGGAACATTAGAGAATTATGTGCCAAAGAATGCTTGAAGCTGTGCATTAATAGTTTAACAGAGGCTCTGTAGCTTGCAAAAACACTGAAGATAAAATAAAATGGTACACAAAGCAAACAGCTAATCACTGAAATGGATAAGACCAATTTTTAAGAGCAAACATTGAAATATCAGAAATAAGATGAAATTATAAAAATATATGGAATTATAAAAATTATAAAAAATTATAAAAATAAATGTAAATATACAAAGCCTCTCTGCTCAAGACAAAGATTCACATAACAGAAAATAAAAATATTCAGTCTTAACACCATCTTTTGTTTCACTTTTTAAAGATGTTTCCTTAGAAACAGATTAAAACTTTTAAAGAGTTGTAATATTACTGTCAAATAACAAACTAGAAAGGAAACACAAATAGCATGAAATGAAACTTCATTCTATATCATTCAAGTTTTAATATGTAATTATAATAAATCAGTATGTACCAGATAAAATTAAAATGAAATAACAAACCATTACAAAGCAAAAACTATCACAACAATTAGTGACTGCCTCTAACTTGAATAACTTGATGAAAACATTAAAGCAGTGAAGAATTTTAACTGTTCACTTAGACTCATATAGACAAACTCGACAAGGCTATTTGCCTAGCAATTACACACGACAAGCCATCCTTTATTCCTAGATTGTTTGGCCCTGCTGCAGCCTTATTACGCTTCTGAATATTCTACGCATCCCCACCCCCCATGGATTATGAGATTTCTCCATTTGAACATGAGGTATTTTTCCATTTGCCCCTTCTGGTTTCTGTCTCCTGATTCAGGAATTCCTCAAGAGCATGCTCTGGAGAGGAAAAGGCAGCTCTGGTGAGCCCAAGGCCTTTCTGAGTACAGCTGTCTTCTCCTTTTTTGTCCACTTTGACCCCCCCAAATTCCCAGCCCACTCTATTTTCTCCACTCTGCGAGACCTCAATGCAGCCTACAATTTCTCTCTAGGGAACTGGTGGGGAGGCCCTAGGACTCTCTAGCTTTGTTTACCTTCTTTCTGGAAATACTGTTCCTCAATGTGTGTTGTTCCAGGGTTGAAAAGCATTCACTGTAAATTGTGTGGGTTTTTGTTTGTTTAAAATATTAATGTGAATCCATTCATGTTGCTGCCTCAGAGCCAGGAGCAGAAATCCTGTAAAAATAATTTAACTTTTAAAAAAAGACTGAATATATGAAGTAAAATAAATCCATAAAAACAGGAAAAATGACCTGGCAGAATTCTCAGGCAGAAGTACAGATTGAAAATACATAACTAAAAAAACAAAAGCCACATTCAAGATCACAAAAACATGAAATGTACAGTAACATGGAGAACAAGATTTATAAAAATCCTATTAAAGGCAAAAGTAGTAAGTGAATAGAGAAACCGCTAGAAAAAAGATAATAGAAAAATCTGACACAGTGGCTCAGCACATACATAATTGGAATTCTTAAATTAAGAAAACAAAAGAATGAAGTAAATTATTTAAAATTATAAAAGAAAAAATACTCTGCTAAAATAAATGAAAACTTCAATAGAACAACCATTGGTGAATTCCTACCATCTTGTCTAGTGAAATTCTGTATTGTCTCTAATGTTTTATTTAATAATTTTCTTTAATTATCTTTAATGGTTTGAACAGTCTTCCATTCTTACAGCTGGTAATCTGAGCAACATGTTGAAGATAACAATATGTAATATTTTGTTTTATATTTTTTTTTTGGTACTGGGAGTCGAACTCAGAACCTTGCACTTGCCAGACAAGTGCTCAAGCCACTGAGCTATATCCCCAGCCCAACAATATGTAATATAACAACCACTGTTAATTCCTATCATTTTGTATTGAAACCCTGTATCATTTTTAATGTGCTTGCTTTGTTTTGTTTATGTCTGTAATGTTGGTATGTTACTACTATTCTTTCTTTTACTACCCTCTTTAAAATAAAAAATAAAAATAAAATAAATGAAAACTTGAATTTGTGGATTAAACCTGTGCAGTATTTTCCAGGTAAATTATTATTTAGAATATTCAACATAAAGATATGTTGTGGAGTAGTATTTTTTAAAAAATCACTAAGCATGTACATTTTGGGGTGAAAAATGAATTAATCTGCTAGAACTAAAGGACAAAATGGGTTTTACCTGCCCTCCTACTTCTTCATAACAATGTTTAACAACACTGAAAGGTAGAAGAAGGAGAATGTTTTCAGAATCCTGCAAAGGAGAAAAAGAAGAATGAGTCAAGAATATTATGTCCAATCCACTTGTTGGCCAAAAAAGTCACACTTAATTCTGCACAGAATCTAGGAATAACTGGCCACTAATGAATTCTTCTTTAAATATGCTGCTCAAAAAGAACTGAATCAAGAGGACCAACCCAGCCAGGCTGGTGTGCACATCTACAGTCTCATCTCCAGAGGCTCAAATAGGAAGATTGCAAGCTTTAGTCCATCCTGGGCAATTTAGAGACACCTTGTCTCAAAAAATTAAAATGTAGAAAGGTCTGGAGTCGTAGCTCAGTGGTAGAACGCTTGCCTGGCATTGCATGGCCCTGGGTTTAATTTCCAGTATAAAAGAGAGGGGTGGCGGAGAAGGGGCAAGAAGGAGAAGCAGAGGGAGCTGTCATGAAAGATAATTTTTTTTTTTTTTCCATTACCAGGAACCGAACTCACAACCTTGCACTTGCCAGGCAGGCTCTGTGCAGCTGAGCTAAATTCCCAGCCTCAAGATAAACATTCTTAAGGCAAGGAAATATGTGTTTTTAAATGTACTAGTACTGAAAAATGAACATATTTATATTTGAAGAAAAATGATTATTTTACAACAAAATGAAAATTTATAAATTTATAAACTATCAGTATAAAATCATTTATTTTAAAATGTATTTTGTTGACTGAAAGTATACATTTGCTGGTATTTTAATCTTGAAGAAGAGTCAAAGGTTGCTGAAAAAAATGGATAAATTAAACCAAATTATTGCACACAAGCCCCAGACTGGGAGAGAATATTTGCAAAAGGCATATCTGATAAGAGACTCTTACTCAAAATGTATAAAGAACTCAAAAGTCATCATAAAGAAAAAAATCTTGAGTAGGTGAAAACCTGAACAGACACCTCACCAAAGAAGATATAGATGAGAAAATAAGCATTTGAAAAGATATTGTGTGCTGTACACCATTAAGAAATTGCAAAGGAAAGCCACGATGAGGTATCACTATACACCATTAAAATGGCCAAAATCCAAAGTGACAACCCTGAAGTGGGGAAGGGTGTGAAACTCTCACTTATTAGTAAGAATACAATATGGTGCCATCCCTTTAAGACAGTTTGGCAGTTTCTCACAGAATTAAACATAGTCTTACCATGCAATCCAGCAACTGTGTTCCTTTGTAGTTACTCTAAGCAGCTGAAAACTTAGATCCACTCAATAAGTTGTACAAGAACATTTATAGTAGCTTTATTCATTATTGCCAAAACTTTGAGGCAACCACGCCACCCCTCAGTAGGTGAATGGATAGACTGTGCTACAGCAAAACAATGAACTATCACTCCACGATTTAAAGTAATGTGCTGTCAAGCCGTGAAAAATGGGGATGGAAGAAACTTACATGTCATTGTGACAAAATACCTGAGATAATCAACTCACAGGGAGGAAAGGGCCACATCGACTCATGGCTTCAGAAGTGTCAGTCCATGGTCCCTTTGCCCTGTGGCCTTGGGCCTGTGGTGGCACAGGTCATCACAGCAGAAGCACGTGGTGAGGAGGGCTCTTCACCTCTGAGTGTCCAGGAAGAAAAGAGAGAGAGGAAGAGGCCAGTATCCTAATATCTCCTTCGAGGGCAAGCTCACTAAAGACCCAATTCCCTTCAACTAGGCCTCATCTCTGAATATTCTATCAGCTTGTGAGGGCGCCAGAGGCTGGGGACCAAGCTCTCACATATAGAACTGTGGGAACACACAAGGTCCAAATGATAGCAATTAATAAGTGAAAGAAACCAACTTGAAAGGTTAAATATTGTATAAGTACACCATGAACAGGCCTCACTGAAGTTGGGGAAAAAAGCAAACTATGGAGACAGAAAAAAAAAAAAAAAAAATCAATGGTTACCAGGAGACAGAAGGAAGGGAAAGAGGACTGGGCAAAG
>NW_004955474.1:1878020-1889056 GCF_000276665.1 Chinchilla lanigera | reverse complement strand
AAAAAAAAAAAAAAAAAATCAATGGTTACCAGGAGACAGAAGGAAGGGAAAGAGGACTGGGCAAAGTACAGATGTCTGAGCAGTGATGCTACTCTGCAGAATAACTGTAAATTTGTCCACACCCATAAAATATACAATGCCAAGAGTGAGCCCTAATCTAAACTGATTATGTTGTGTCAGTTAGGTTTATCAATTATATAACAAATGTACCACTTCAGTGAGGCCTGTTCATGGTGGGGAGCTATATGTGTGTGAGGACAAAAAGTACATGGGAAATCATGGTACATTCCACTTAATTCTCCTGTGACTCTAAAAGTGCTTTAAAAAATAAACCCTATTTTTAAAATTTTGCTTAATTTAAACATGCATTTACAATCCAAAAATGGGCATCTGAGATGAATACACATGTCTCACATGTAGAAATAATATATGAAATAAATTATATGAAAATAAGTATATGAAAAACTGTTTGACATCATTCATCATTCGAGAAATGCAAATTAAAACAACACTGAGATTCCGTCTCACCCCAGAAAGAATGGTTATCATCCAGAAATCAATCCATAGCAAATGCTGGGGGAGCTGTGGAGAAAAGGGAACCTTTCCACTGTTGGTGGGAGTGTAGACTGTTGCAATCACTGTGGAAATCAGTGTGGCTATTTCTCAGAAAACCAGGATTGGAGATCCCATTTGATCCAGCTATTCCCTTTCTGAGTATCTTCCCAGAAGAATTAAAAACATCATACCACAGCAATATATGTGCACCCGTGTTTATAGCAACACAATTTGTAATAGCTAAATCCTGGAAACAACCCACATTCCCATCAACCAAGGAACAGATAAAAAAGATGTGGTATTTTTACACAATGCAGTACTACTCAGCCATATAGAATGATAAACTTGAGTCTTTTATAGGTAAATGGATACAACTAAAGACCATATTCATAAGGGAAATAAATCAAACTCACATGTGTAAACACTGTCTTGTCTTCCTAGTGTAAGAAAGTAAAAGAGTAAATAAGATACAAAATCTACAATAGATATTGTGAAAGGGAAAGAAACTGCTCAAAAGGAAAGAACAACTGGGATAGGGGAAAGGGGAAAAGAAAAAAGGGAAAAGAAAAGTATATATATATATATATATATATATATATACACAAGCTAGCTAAGATAATTATACTACTTATTTCTATTAGTTCATTGAAGGCAACAGTTTGTACTTATATTGTTTGATCAATTTTACATGCCTATATCTTGTAATTTGAGCAACTACTTTGAAGATAATATGCAATATAGTAACCATAGTTAATTTCTTATCCCCTTGTTTCAAAATTCTGTATCATTGTCTTTATTGTTTTTTTCTCTTTAAAATAAAAAAATCTCAAAACAGAGCATATACCTCAATGTATAACCTACAATAACAAACCTTTTAGAATAAAATATGGAGAAAGTGTTTGTATTTTTATTAAGTTAATCACAGAGTTCTTAATCAAAACCATAATCCACTAAAGAAAAATTCATAAATTGAACTTTATCAGTTATAACCTTCAAAAACTACTGTAAAGAGAATTAAAATATAATTTTTTTGGTCTTTTTGAGAAAGGGATTTCACTATGCTGTTCAGGCTGGCCTCGAACTTGCAGCAATCCTCTTGCCTCAGCCTTCCGAGTGCTGGGATTACAGGCATGCGCCACCACACCCGGTTAAAAATATAATTTAGAACATTGTTTGAAATGCTATTTACAGCAGAGATTCAAAGTTACAACTTAATGATGTTTGAGAACAAAAGTAGAGTTCATATCGCTTCATATCTCTACCTTCCTAAACTTGCAGAGTGGAAGTCCAAGTCAGCCATCTGCAAGGCCTTCTTTAGCCCAGTCAGCTCAGACAAGGGGCCCAGCCATGTGTTGACAGAGCCTATCATGCATATGACTAATGAGGCCCAGCAGTCTATACGATGCATGTCATAGTTTAGATCTCAAATGCGCCCCCAATTTTCATGTGTGCGGAAAGGTGATTGGATCATGGGGCACTATAATCATCAGTGGCTTCACCCACGGGTGAGCTCAGAAGGGGAAGGTGCTGGCTGGGGGTGGGCCTGGCTGGAGGTGGCCCTGGGGCGGTCCCCGGCTCCTCCCTTCTTGCTTACTTCCTGGCTGCTGTGGGCTGAGCACCTCTGTTCCACCGTGTCCCTCTGCCATCCTCTGTCTCTGCCTCGGAGCCATGAACTGAACTGAGCCAAAATAAACCCCTCCCTTTAAATTGTGACTGTCAGATATTTTGCCCCAGCAGGGAGAGAGTAACTGAGACAACTCACTTCTATGAAGATGCTACCTAGTACAATTTCTTCTGCAAGTGACGGAAACTGTAGCCTAAATAAATTAACCAAAAGGAAATGTTTTGGCTTATGAAATCCAGAGCAGATCTAACTCCATTTAGCATTGATTCAGGGGTCAATGTCATCAAACAGTCATTCCAGCCATACATGGTGGCGTACACTTATAAGCCCAGCACTTGGGAGGCTGAGGTAGGAGGATCCTTTCAAGTTCAAGGCCAGCCTGGACTACAAAGTGAATACAAGGCCAGCCTGAACTGCATAGTGAAAGCCTGTTCCAAAAAAGACACACACAAAAACACCCAAAAAATAAAATAAAACAAAAAAAAAAAAGCAGTCTTCCCCCATCTCTTTGCTCTGCAGTCTTATAATATAGATTCTTAGGATTTACCCACTATACAATAAATAAGAATCTCTAGCTGTTAGACTCCAGAATTTATATTTAAACACAACACAAAAGCTGGATATGGTGGCTCAAGCCTGTAATCCCAGCACTTGGGAAGCTGAGGCAGGAGGATCACCATGAGTTCAAGGCCAGCCTGGGCTACACAGTAAGTCCAGTCCAGCCTAAACTACATAGCAAGACCCTGTCTCAAAAGAAAAAAAAAAAAACAACTAAAGCCAACACCTTCCAAAAGAGTGTTATAAAACACTTATTGGTTAAATGTTTTATCTGTGTACAGTAAGCTAATTACAAACTTCTTGCTAATTTTGTATCCTAATCATATCTAAGATTATGTGGTGTGAACATAAAACGTGTATTCTGCAAAGCCTGGTAGATCCATGAATGTTATAAGCCTTGTTCATACAGGTATTAAGATGCCTTTGAAAAAGAACTCTGATAAGCTTTGAAGAAAGTCTGAGCTAGTAAATATACAGTTGAATTCAAAGTTCTTTTAACAACCAAACCCAAAGGATGTTGATGAATAAATTAGAATTCTGAAGAGAAAAGCCTTACATGGTGTCCAGAGAGCTCTGTACTTGGCCTTACCTTGTTTACAGTTCTTTTGAAGTTGAACAAGGATACAGATTATGGATATAATACTGGCATGTGAACAATGTAGGAGCTAGTACATGATAAAAATGTGTATTATAATGTTCTTGAAGAACCTGGCCACCCAAACATTAGTTCAATTTTGAGTATCCTTCTAGTCTTCGTATTATATGTTCTTTGTGGTATATATACAGTTGGCTTTGTTTTCTCACTTGAATGTCAACATTTTGGTTGCCAGCTTGTCTGGACCTACATCTTTATAAATTTAAATCTAGTGAGAAGAAAAGCTCCTTTTTTCCCAGTAACCGGAAAATAGTTCTGGCCTGATTTTCACTGAATAAAACTGGATGCCAGAGTCACCGTTAGGTATCTTTTTTTTTTTTTTTTTTTTTTTTGGTACCAGGAATCAAACTCAGGACCTTGTGCTTACCAGGCAGGCATTTGTGCCACTGAGCTATATTCCCAGCTTTGTTAGGTATCATTCATACAGGCCAACGGGACTCATGCCCCGACTGGCCACACATGAGGTCCACACGCTCTCCTTGGGAGCTGGTGGTGATGTCAGCCACACCTGAGTTACACACAGACTCAGGATAGTGAGCATGGGTCCCAAAGAAAGCTTTCGTACTATTTTCCCTAGGAGACCTGTTTAGCAGCTGGGCCAAGGTCCCTACTCACCGAGAGCTACATGACACTTAGGAAGACAGCTAAGAAGAGATACTCCTAACACGGGGTGTCCATGTAGAGATGAAGATACACAGGAGCAAGTAAATTCAGGATGGAGGTCAGCATCGTGGCTTAAGAAGACTCCAAGTAGAGGAGATGTCTGAGCTTAGAAAGGTTCCTATGTTTTTGTGTAGGGTAGAAGAAGGATATAAGGATGCTTCCAGGTAGTCTACTTGAAAGATAGAATGTAAGATTTGATCCCCTTGAAGCATGTCTTATCTTTGTCCCCCCAGAATCCAACATGGTTCCTGAAGTCTAGTGGACACCGGATAAAAGTTTGATGAATTTAATATCCCTTCATTAGCCTTCAACACACATTCCTCGGGGGGATCTGAAAAACAGGCATATTTAACCTCAGATCTTCTCGAGATGGAAGCTAAGGTTAGGTCATCAGGACCAGAGTGCAAGCAAGTCATGATGCCGAGATGACCCCGGAGAGACAGTGGCACACAGGTCAAGCCAAGCCTAAAACTTGGACACAAAAAAGAACACTGCAAATCCTAGCCTTGCCTTGCCTTATTAGGGAAGTCAATGAGAAACGTTATGTATTTGTCACATAGAAATGCAGTTACTTTTTTTTCTGGTACCAGGAATCCAACTCAGGACCTTGTGTTGGCCAGGCAGGCACTTGTGCCACTAAGCTATATCCTCGGCCCTGAGAGATGAAATAAAGTAAATTTTACATTGGTTAGCAGTTCTTATAAAGCCCCAAACACCCAACTTTCTTCTAATGATTTCAGATGTCAAGGAGTAAAAGTTTATTTTACAATGTTCTTGAATAAATAAGGGCTGGGGAAAAATTGAGAGGGAAATCTATTTATTGGAGTGAATTGCTAAGCAACACCACACATGCCAGAAACTCCTTTTAGATTTCTGCCGGAAGGTAAAGACAGCAAGACCAATGGGTATTTCACGTTGTGTCTGTCTCAACAGTTTTCACTGGAAAAGAAAAGCAACCCAAGAAATAGACGATTGTAACAATACAGAAGTTAGAGACATGGGAATCACTAAGTATTAAATTGTACTGCCCTGTTCGTAAGACTGGCTTTTCATTTTTAAAAGGCTGAATGTGCCCTGAAACAGGGGACACAATGTGGAGTTTGCAGCGCACGATCCCAGAGAAACCTACCACACAGATGAAAGGAAATCAAAGAGCGCTCTGGAAGTTTTCTGCCACACGCACAACACCCCACACTCTGCAGTAGGGAAATTGGTGGCATGACGTTAGGATCATGGCAGTCAGAGAAAGAAAAATACAACTTTGTGCGTTTCACTCTGTAATAAGGGAATAGTTTTTATGAGAAGTGGATTTTTAAGATGAATATTAAAAGAAGGAATTCTATGTACAGGAAAAGAAACTTAAGCCTCAGGCCCTGCTTGAGCAGAAAAGCTAGGCATTCTGCAGAGAGAAAATATGTTAAAGTAAGAGCACAAAGGGGAACATTAGGAAACCAGGAGGAATGAATAGATACTTGAGCAAGAAACATATCTGGTAACAGTGTAGGGGGCACTGAATCTTGGCATACTATATTAGATAAAATAGTTTGGTAAAAGCCTGCATGGTGCCTTGGGAAGCCTCCCGGGACAGTGCAAGAGCTAATTCCCCAGATCAACACTGCCCAGGAATGTCTCCCCAAGATAAGGGGGCACCTAGGCCTAGGTGACCCTCCATGACCCCGCCTGGGTAGTGCCATCTCCTGGCCCTAGGTAAACATTGTAACCCTAAAGGAATGCATAGGTTGTAAAAAAGGAGATATTGGGGGGGGGAAAACATCTATCATGGTTTGACATGCGACCTGCAACTGACCTGGGGTCCAACAGGATGAGAGAAACACCATATGCCCACTGGGGTCAGCGAATGTAACACCCCAATCTGTTGTCAATGGAAACCAAAATGTATATAAGGGGAAACAAAGTTAGCCATTGGCCCGCTTCCAGATTGGCAAAGGAAGTGAGGGTGGCTAGCCTCAAATTAAACTCTGATTTTGTTCTCACTGGTGACTGGCGTCTCTTGTGGAATGTTTGGGACAAACGGGAATTTCTGCCATAACAACAGGAGCTGGGTCTATGAAGCTTAGATTAAAATTAATAGTGAAATTCTTAGAATGTAAAATTTAAGATGCAACAGACTAAATATTACTCAAGTTATGTTACATAAAAATCACTGAGAAGGGGCTGGGGATTTAGCTCAGCGGCAAAAGCGCTTGCCTGGCAAGCGCAAGGTCGTGAGTTCGGTTCCCGGTACCGGAGAAAAACCAAAAAAAAAAAAAAAAAAAAAAAAAAAAAAAAATCACTGAGAATCTCTTATATTACATTTCTTGTGATAACTTGCAAATAAAATTGTGGGTAAGAACACATCTAACCCTAAATTTACAAATGGACACATTTTCAAATCACTACTGTAAAGGTGAAAGTGTAGTCTCAGGAAGACTGTTTCAGATTTTGCTTTAAATAATTGACACTGTTATACATACAAGAGATGACAGGCAAGGGAGAGAAATTGCTCAAAGGAAGGAACAACTGGGATGAGGGAAAGAAGAAAAAAGAAAGAAGGCAGGCAAGATATATATATGAATAGCTGCAATGACTGTATTGCTGATGTCTGATGGTGTATTGAAATGAACTGCTAATGCTCACAATCTTTTATGCTCTGATCGACTTTGCATGCTTGTGTCTGGTGGCCTGAGCAACTGATTTGAAGGTAACAATATGCAATGGAATTACAATGGTGAACTCCTACCATCTTGTCTAGTGAAACTCTGTATTATCTCTAATGTTTTATCAAAGAATTATTTTCTTATTCTCTTCAATGGTTTGAGCAATCTTTAATTCTTACATCTGGTAATCTGAGCAATGTAGTTGAGGGCAGCGATATGTAATGTAACAGCCACTGTTGATTTGTATCATTTTGTCTGGAGACCTTGTATCAGTTTGAATGTTCTTGCTTTGATTTGTTTATGTTCATGATACTGGTATGCTGATACTGTCCTATTTTTGTGTTTGTTTGTTTCTCATTTACTACTCTCTTTAAAATAAAAAAAAAAATTGACACTGTTACAAACAGACCTCTTAATGTTACTAACTACAGAATAAAATCTGCATTCGCTGACATGTATCTGAGGCCTCCATGACCTGGCCCAGCTGCCTTCCCTGCCCGCTCCACCCAGGGTAATCTCTCTTTTCAGCCACCTCTGGTGTTATAAGCCTTTGCTATAGAGCTGATACAGAATGTTATGTGTCTCCTGCCAGTGAAGAACCTGCCTAAATAGTATGTTGCTAGTTCTAACTACGTGGGGTAAAAGTGCAGAATTTAAACTCAGTAAATAGACATTAAATGAACTGATTTGCTAATTCCAGTATTATTCCTTGATGTATCTGTTTTTCCGTCAGTTCTCTCCTCCCTTTGTCTCTGGACAACAGACTACTTAGCAAAACGCTAACAGCAAGCAAGAAATGGCAATGCAAAGCTGAATCTGCAATCAAGAAATCTTCCTGAATTGCGAGGAGCAAAATCACTGCTGGGGGAAAATATCCCAACATTTAAAATAGTATCTTGATCAGTGACTTTATAGTAGGTTCCTGAGGGCATAAGACCTGCAGAAGGCTCCTGGACTCAGAGGAGAAGTGGCCGGCTGTAAAACTTTAAGGAGTTGAAGAGTGAATTTTTTTTTTTTTTTGGTACCAGTAATCGAACTCAGCACCTTGTGCTTGCCAGGCAGGCGCTTGTGCCACTAAGCTATATCCCCACCCTTTTTCTGAGCTATATCCCCAGCCTGAAGAGTCAGGAGATCCCAGTTTCAGGCAAAGGTCCTGCCTTGCAGGTGAAGATGACGGCAGGGTCAGAGTCTTCGTTCACTTGATAAATCCCTGTGGAAGCTGAGCCCTCCTCCATGAAGGCCAGGCTTTGTACCTGCTTCATGGCTTCCTCTCACTTCTAGTGTTGTATTTGATACATAGTAGGTGCTCAGGAAGTACCCTGTCTTGTGCTGGGCATGGAGCACCTGTCCTCAAGAAGTTCATAGTATAATTGGAATAAAGATATCCAAATAAGCAGTTATAACAATGAAGTATAAGAATCAACACACCCCTAATACTACTAGCATGTACGACATTCCAGGCAGGGTTCTCGAAGCCTCACTGATGTAGTCTGAATGTCTGTGTTTGCCCAGACTTGATGCATTTGATCTGTAACACCCACAGTGAAGGTATTAGAAGGTAGCACCTTCGGGAAGTACTTATGTTGTGGGGATGAAGCTGTCATAGAAGGAACTAAGGTTCTTATTTTCAAAAGGCCCAAAGTAGCTTGTGTTAGCCAGCTTTCCACTGCAATAACAAAATGTCTGAGTAAGTCCAGTTAAAAGGAAGAAAAACTTATTTGGGTGCATGGTCTCAGGCTTCAACCCATGTCCCTTGACTGCACTGCTGCTGAGCTCGAGATGAAGCACAGCATCAAGGAGTGGGGGTGGGGGAACACGGGTGGAGCAAAGCTGCTCAGCACGCAGTGGCTGGAGAGCAGAAAGAAGAGGCTGCCCCTTCCACATCCCCTTCACGCACGTGCACCTGCATGAGCAAACTTCCTCCCACCAGGTCCCACTTCCTAAAAGTTCCACCACAGACCGGCAACCAAGTCCTAAAAGTTCCACCCCTTCCCAATGGCACCATAGACCAGCAACCAAGTCTTCAACACATGAGCCTTTGTAGGACTTGTAAGACCCAAACCATAATGGAACTTTTCAGTCCCTTCCACCCTGTGAGGACCCAGCTCACAGGTGCTATCTGCACCAGAAGGTGGGCTTTCACCAGACACCACATCTGCTGGCATCATGACCTTGGACATTACAGATTCCAGAACTATGAGGAAAGAATGTTGTTTCTAAAATAATCTGTACAGATGGACTAAGGCACTTATATATATCAAGTCCTAATCCTCAGAACACTAGGAGATGGGCACTATCATTATTTCCATCTTTACAAGCAACAGTGAAAGAAGAAACATGCCTGACATCCTGCGGCAGGAAGTGGAACGCAAGCACTAAAGCCCAGCCACCTGCCTCCAGGGTCCCTGAAAGGAATGACCACTGCAGGTCCGAGCCCAGGAATCAGTCTGACTCCACCGAAGTTTCCTCTAGGTCTTGGATCCCAGATCATGGGACAGTGAAGCAGGGACTATGGGGGGAATTTGGAATACACTGATGCTCCTCAAACTGAGGGTACCCCCAAATCCTCTGAAAAGATCCAGGATCCAGGAGTCCTGGAGTTCTTCAACCAATAAGATTAGAGTGTCTTAAGATCGGAGGTGTTTTCAGTAAGTATTATGAGTGACAGTGGAGATCTTCAGGGTTGGGCTCGGATCAGTGCTTTGTTCATACCCAGCTCTCCTCCCGTCCTGGATCACCCAGGATGCTTTGACAATGCAGTGCAGGGGGTGCTGTCCCACCATCTTCCACAGTCTTTTCGGGGGGGCGGATGGTTTTTGTTTTTGTTTTTCTTCCGGTACCAGGAATCAAACTCACGACCTTGCGCTTACCAGGCAGGTGCTGTGCCACTGAGCTAAAGCCCCAGCCCCCCTCTGCAGTCTTTTGGATGACAGGCATTAGCACCCCTATCTCCATGATTTTATCCTTCTTTGATCTGTCTCCTCTTAAGGCCAAAAGCTGTATCACCCTCCGCTTCCCAAGCCTGACTCCTAGTTGGGTGTATCAGGAAACGTCTACAGAACGAGCCGGGCCGTGCTCTGGACCCACGGCCAGCCCTGCTTTTGAGAAGCTCGCAGTTTGGTAAAGGACAGTTACCTGGATAAATGGCAGGATCAGGTGATAGGTAAATTGATGAATACGAGCTGCATGTTGTGAGTTCATAGGAACCAAGAGATAATACCGCACGGGTAGATAGATATACAGCATGGGAAATCATGCTAGGAACGTACCTTAGGAGCTGTTATGGGCTGATTTGCGTCTTCCCAAAAACTCAGCTTAAAATCCTAGCCCCTAATTCTGTACCTCAGACTAGTACTCTACTTGGACTTGTCTTTTAAAAGGCAAGGAAATTAAATGAGATCCTTGGAATGGTCTCTAATCCAGTGTAACTGGTGCTCCCACAGGAGATTAGAAAACCACATGAGGGGAAGCCAGGACATACAAGCCAAGAGGAGAGAAGTTTCTCAGAAGAAACCAACACGCTTCGAGAAGATTCGTTTCTATACCGATCAAGCCCCCTGGCCAGTGGGAGTTTGTCAGGACAGCCCTAGCAAGCGATCATACAAGCAGATCGTCAAATTTTCTAAACCCAACTGCAGAGATTAAAGGTTACCCTCTGAGCTGCTCCAAGCCCACAGACGTGTCTAAGCGGCTTCGGTTCCGGAACATAATCCGGAAACAGTGGAACGCGTGGAGAACAGACAACAGGGAACCTCGGCTCGGATGCGGGATGACACACAGAGGCCAACGCGGCCCGCGGGAGTCAGCAGCAGAGCGCCGATCAGCGCAACATCTGCAGGCAGAAAGAGGGAGAAGGAGACACGGAGAATGGGGGAAAGCAAACAAATGCGGTCATCCAGAGCAGCGCGGGCGGTCAGGCCGGGCCCATCTCGGCAGAGACGCAGGAGGGGACGCGGAGAGGACAGGGCTGAGCTCGGGGAAGGCTGCGGAGCACCCGCTGATGTGACAGCCCGGGGGAAGTAAAGCTCCAGGAGTGGGGGAACATGAGCCATCCCATAGCGCCCAGGCCCAGTCCTCCGGGCCCGCGGTGTGGACCGCGGGGCACCAAGGCACACGGGCGTGGGGCGGCGGGGCCGGGCGGCCCAGGTGTGTCCGAGGTCTCGAGCTGTGGGAAAGGCGTCCCGGCCCTCGCTGGAGAGCCCCGCTCGGCCCGACCTCTCCGACGCGCACCCTCGGGCGGGGAGGCGTGGGTCTCGCAGCCTCCGCACTCCGGCGCACCGCGGCACAGGAAGCTGCGGGAGCGCGCGGCCGAGTGGGCGGCGCT
>NW_004955474.1:1765148-1877030 GCF_000276665.1 Chinchilla lanigera | reverse complement strand
GCGCGGGCTGCGAGGTGAGCGCGGCCCCGGGGAGCCCCGCCGCGCATCCGGGGCGTGGGCCGGCCTCCCTCCTAACCCTGTGTCTGTCCCGGTGCCTTGAAACGGTGTGAAAGCCGAGCGGGGTGCATCTGGGCGCTGTGCGGGGGAGACGGGTCTTGCTTGCAGGACGTGCGGTGCTTACAACTAACAGCATGTTTGCTGGTGTCGCAAAATCACAAAGCAACGTTTGTACCGTGCTAGTGCTAGCTCCCGCGCGGTTGCTCGTTTCCTCGCCTTGCCCGCGAAGAGTAACGATACAGTTATCCACATTCCTGGGAGGGGTGTGCCCCCAAGTTGTCGCTGATGATGTTCTGGTGATACTGCCTGTGATTGTTTAGGGAAGGAGGAGTTGTTGACCATACCACGAGTGGAATAAAATAATGTCTGTAAAGACAGATATTTAGCCATTTCTAGTTCTAGACATTTTTCACAGTTGCAGAGACAAGGTCATATTGTTTTGAAACCTTGCAAGTATGTCTTTAAAACTCAGGTGTTTTTAGATAACAGTTAATGTTTTGTGCAATGCAAACTAAATAATGAAGTCTCCGCATACCTGCTGGTCAGTGTGAGGAGCTCAGTCACCCAGCTCTGCACAGGGCGAGGGAGGAGTTTTCGAATTTCTCAGGGCCTAGTAAGAGGACGCAGACTTTCCAATAGCAAATGGGATCCTGCTTTACAAAATTTTGTCAGGCACATCCTGGTTAGAGTGTTTGTTTCGTTTGTTTGTTTTTTGGTGGCCCCAAGGGTGGAACCCAGCGGACACTACCACTGAGCTACACCCAGCCCTTTTTATTTTATTTTGAGAGAGTCTCATCTGAGTTGCCTCGGCTGGCCTCCAACTTGTGAATCTGCACCAAGGACAACCCAGTGAATCCCCGTTTTTGAGTTTCCATTCTCAGTTCTTTTGACATTCTCCCTGCCCTTCTCTGTCAGCTTTGAAAATTATGCACAAAACCCATAAAGGTGGTGTCATAGCTGCATAAATAAGATTTCAGTCCCAGTTCTGCTGCTCACTGGCCCTAACACCTTGAGCGTATGCCAGCTGAGGAGCAAGTTACTTAACTTTGCTCTTGTGCTCTCTGAGCCTTAAACTTTGCATCCATTAGAAAAGAGATAATCCTAGGGCTTAGTTATTGATTTGTAGGAAGAATTGAATAAGACATGAAAAATGGGTAGTGTCTTGGTTACTTTCTCAGTACAGAAATGAAATACCTAGGTGCCCTTGGGTTAAAGGAGGAAAGGTTTATTTTAGCTCACAGTTTAGAGAGGTCTCAGTGTGGAGTCGGCTGGCTCCAAGGCAGGGTAGCATGGCAGAGGAGAAACAGTCCATGGCGTGTTAGGCAGAAAAAAGCAGCAAGCAGCTGCCTTCCTTCTTCTCTTTTTATTCCATGCAGGCTGCAAGCCTATTGGTTGGTGCCACTCACACACGGGGTGGATCTTCTGTCGTCAGTAAATCCGTTCAGTCACACCCACAAGTGTACTAATCCAATTAGAGGACTGATCCAGGTATCACAGCTTTAATCCAGCATCACACTCATGATCCAGCCACGGATCTGAGTAACTCTGTGCCACGGTGTGTGAAAGTATATTGGGGCACTTCTTTTACGTTCATGCTTCTACTGGTGAACTTGATTTAGGTCATGATGGAAATCCAAGGATCCTTTTGATATCCCAAGGGAATAAAACACTAATACTTTGTAAGTACATTACAAAACTATGTTAAACAAGCCATCATTTTACGCTGCGTAAAATGTGCTTTTAAAAATATTCCCTCAGTATTCATAGAAGTGTCCCCTAAGTTCATAATGGCCAGTCACATGAGGCTTGTAACTCAGGTTTACCGTTTGACAGCACACTTAATCTTTACTAAACTCAGTGGAATAAAATGATATAAATATGTATTTTTATATGAGGTATATACATTTACTTCTTTTAAGGAAGATTTCCAGGAATAGTTACTAAACTTACAGTCTTGAAACCTCTTGTCCAGGGGCTGGGGATTTAGCTCAGTGGCACAGCGCCTGCCTGGCAAGCGCAAGATCGTGAGTTCGATTCCCGGTACCGGAAAACAAAACAAACAAACAAAAAACAACAAAAAAAAAAACCCTCTTGTCCAGCTGTATCTGGGAGCCTCCAGATTGCCGAGTGCTGACGGTCCCTGAAGCAGCACTGCCTGAGAAGCCACGGAAGCCCAGCTCTTCTCAGCCTGGCCCCGGGCAGCTCTTCATCTGTTTCCCCGATGATATCCTGTTTGATGATTGGTAAACATAAAAAAAAAAAAAAAAAATAGCACCCATCTCAGTGGTCTAATTCTTAGGAGGCCAGACTAAGTAAGTTTTTAATTATAGAAAAATGTTGCATATATTTCATTTTATCAGTTTCTGTCATCAAACTATAGTTGGCATTCTTGTCACTTATTTAAAAAGCAGCATCTATTAAATATTTAGAAATAAACTAGAGTAGTATATCACCGTTTTCCTTGGGCGGAACCCAGCAATGTGAGATAATGAGTGAAGAAGTTGGGGTTTTTGATCCCTCTTGGAATAACAGTGTGGAAATTCTGGATGCACATGCTAGTAGAGCTTAGGACCACAATAGCCAGCCATTTTTTGGAATGTGTAAAGTGGAGGAGCGTGCTTAAGTTTAGAGTGATCAGAAGTTTCCTAGAGATCTTTCTACAGCTGTTCAAACCTCCAGGTCTCTCCTCCTCATTGGTTACAGTGAAGGAGTTGAACTTAATTTCTAGGGTCCCTTCTGGCTCACCATATCCTGGTTGTTGCTTAGTAACACAACTTCCAAATGAACAACAGATAGTCCTTTCCATTGGCTGGACAGTACGTGGGTCTGCTGTCTTAGCAGAAGCAGGATAGTCAAGAAAGGAGAAATGCCTGAGCCCTGCGTCCCTGCACATTAAGAAGCAGATGCATGTTTCCGAGCGGCAGCAGAAGCAGGGCGTCTTGGTGGGGAATGAAGTCATCAGCATGGTGTCCAGGAGGCCTGCAGAGGAGACACCAAGGCAGGAAACCAAGTGACTGACAGCTGGGGAGGAGATGCTGGTGGCCTGGACCGGAGGAAGCAAAGCTAGCTCACGGGTTACAGGCAGTGCTCCAGACATGAAGATGTCCAATGATAAAAGGCAGCAGTCTGTCTATCAAATTGTCTGACTTTCTGAAACTGTGTATTTTATTATTAGTGTGTCAGCTTGCTATTTGTTGTTTTAAACATGGGTGCTGGGCCTTTTGTTGTTTTTGCTGTTGTTCCTAGAAAAATCACAAAGTATAACTTGATTATCCCTTAACCAAAATGCTTGGGGCTTGAAATGTTTTGGAGTTTCTATTTTTCCCAGATTTTGGAGTGTGTGCATATACAGTGAGATGGCTTAGGATGAGACCCAAGTTGACACATGAAACTCTTTTCCTTTCCACGTGCACGTAGTATGAAGAACCTAAACAGTGATTCTGACCGCTTTAGAGACCAAATGCCCAAAACCTAAAACCCGCTTATTTATCTTAATGTGTCAACACTATAATTAAACCTGAATACTGAGGTTTTGTTTAGAAAAAAACAGCTTGTACACCGGGCTGGTGTGCCAACTGAGAGGGTTCTGTGTGCCCTAGGTTCACCACCACTGGCCTGCAGGTATTTTTATACCCTATTTTGAGTGTACCTCCATTTTGACAGCAACCTGTCAACGAGCGGTCAGGTCTGGAACTTTCTACTTGAGGGGTCATGTTGGTGTGCCCAGAGTTTCAGACTTCGGGGCATTTGGATTTCAGATGTTTGAATTAGAAATGCTCAACCTCTATGAGCGGTGTGTTGGTCAGCGTGGGCTAAACCACAAAACAGATACCTTCCTCCCATTCAACGCCCGGCAGAGTAAGGGGTTCGATGCTCACTAACACTTAAGGAGGGTATTCCAGGGTAGCAGCAGCTCTGCTCCTTGTGCTTGTATATGGGGACATCAGCTCCTTCCCTCGCGTAGCTCTCCTGGGGCCCTGTCATCGTATGCAAGGTCAAAGCTGGACCTTGTTCTGGCAGGAGGAAAGTAAGGGAGGATTGCCATTGCTGTTGTCTTAAAGACCCCATCCTGGAAGCGGCTTTCACCCCCGCCATTCATGATCTGTTGGCCAAGTTGTTAATCACATAACGCAAGATACCTGCGGGGAAGTTTGGAAAATGCACTATAGCCGTGCATCCAGGCAGGGAGGCACGGATTTGGATGGCCAGCCTGCAATCGCTGTTACTGTAGTGGTAGGGCTCAAGGAAAATAGTAGACCTACTTTTATTTTTCCCAAAACAATCTGAGTGGACATTGAAATTCGCATGCTGTTTGTATCTGATAGGGGACCTTCAGCACAGTCTAATTCCCCATTTTATCTTTTTTTTAAAATTTATTTTAAAGAGTAAAAGAAGGATAACATAATAATAGGGGGAGCTTACCGAATTACAGACAAAGTGGTAGGAAATTATCAATGGTTATTGTTTTACATATTGTTATCTATAAGATAATTTCTCAGGAAAACAGATAGACAAATAATAGTGAGTTACAGACAAAAGAGGCAGGAGATTGTCAATAGTTGTACTATACTTTGATATCTTCAAAGTGGCTTCTAAAGAAAATAAATAGAGCAACACATGAGTGACCTATTGAATAATCATTAACTATTCTCAATGGTTGTTGTACAAAACACATAATAATAAACATGCATCCATTTACGAAATAGGAACAATACAAACATTACAGAGTTATGGATAGATTAGTAGGAAAATATCAATGGCTGCTGTAATACATGGTGGTATCTTCAAAGTGGTTTCTCAGGAAGACAGATACGCAAGAGGAATCTAACAAGTAGTTACAGCCTAAGGGTTGTCAAAAATAGCAGATTACCTCCTCACCAGTGACTCCTGTCACTGAGTCCCCGTTTTATCTTGGCATTCTCTATCTTGCCTTTTTCCTGCCTTCCTTTTTGATGTCTAAAGAGAAGTATATGCAGGTATTGGAAGGGTCACTGAGACTTTTGAACAGGTGTGAACTTGAGCATCCAACCCACCATTCTGGGTCATAGCTCCTGATAGTCCATTTGTACCAACTCATTAATTTAGTCTTGAGGCTTTAGCAGTCAGTCTGATTTCATCACTAGCAGAGTGTTTTCCTAAACTACAAGTTTTTAGCCAGGGTAGAGAAGCAGTTTGGCCTCTCAGGGGACATGGCCATATCCGAATACAGCTTGGTTTTCACACTCTGTGGTAGGAGGTCACTTATCTTGCCCCAAACCTGTAGGAGTATAGAGTTGGGCTGATCACACGAGAGGCTGAAGGACGCAGAGGTGGAGCGAGTGGGCTGGGGGCTGGGAGACTAGGTCAGGGGAGGGCTGACCAAGATGGGGAGCAGTGCCGAGGGCTGCAGCCGGGCAGGTGAGCTGAAGACAGAAGCTGGCAGAATTGCCAAACCAGCTCCACGGAGGGATAAGAAGAGGGCTCGGTCTGGGACAAACCCAGAGTTCTGGCTTGGGGCTGCTAACCCAAATCAGAAGAACAGGTTTGTAGAAAAAAAGAAAAAATATCTTCATTTTGGTTCTGTGAGTGTGCACCATGTGCAGAGGGGACATTCCTGTGGAGATACCTGTCAGTTCCCCAGGGGAGCTGGCTGAGAACATGGGATTCAGGAGTCGCTGAGTATTCTAGTCAGGTAGCCACTTGAGTATTCCAGAGAAAATGGATCAGTAATAGTGAAAGTCATGTCCTTTTTCTTTCTCTTTTTTTTTTTTTCTTTTTGTGGTGCTGGGAATTGAGCCCAAGACCTTCGCACCGAGCTATATCACCAGCCCTTTTGAACTTGTTTTGTTTTGTTGTGGGTGACAGAGTCTCATTAAGTCACTGAGTTGCCCCCTAGGCTGGGCTCTAATACGTGCTCCTCTTGCCTCAGCCTCCCAGGGAGCTGAGCTGACAGGCATGTGCCACTATGCCTGGCCAAACCGCTTCACTTTCTAGAAGTATTCCGTGCATTGAAATGCCCTACATGTAGTATTTCCAATTCCCAGGACAGCCCACCAGGAGGCACTCCTGCTCGGTTTTGGGGGAGGGAATGGAGAATGGTCGCATTCAGTAAGGTCGCACAGCTCACAGGTGGCTGAGCCCGCAGGGGCCATAGTTTGACTCCAGAGTCCCACATTGCGCCATGTCCTATGGTATCATTACGTCATGCAGAGTTAATGTATTTCAGATGGCACAAGATTAGCTTGACGCAAAAAGCCAACACCGAACCTTTTCACTATGGACCTTCTGATGATGAGTATTTACAGACGAAATGATAGCTGGGGTTAGTTTCAAAGTAATTGGGGAGCAAGGATAGGGTTTAGATGAATCAGAGTTGGCACTGAGTTGATAATTGCCGGAGGTGGGTGATGAATACAGAAGAGTTCGTCACGTCATTCTCTCTTTGTGGTGTTTTCAAATGTTTTCCAAAATGATAAGTTTTTGAAAACATTTGGATAAAACAGTTGGGGAAAGAATATTTGCTTTCAGAGTCAACCATTTATCCTCAAAACATTTGTGTTTGGATTTATCCTTTCCAGAGACCCCTGATATTCATATTTAAGAAATAGCTTGTTCAGGATGCTATTTAAGAAATAATACTGTTCAGTCAATGTGCTTTGCCTTTGGGCTCTGGATTAGCTAAGCACCCTTTTAAACATAAAGGAAGTTGGAGAGTTCTCCAGTGTTCCTCTCATTCCATATTTTCCTGAACGGCTAGAAGCAGTATATGTACTAAACACAAGTAAGTCCTGGACAGTACTCCCACTATGGTAGGACAGCTACGAGAAAAGGCAACCGCTGATTTTGAGCACTGCCGCCATTTTGGACCTGTACTCCACCCACATCCTGTCCGCTGTGCTGAATGTGGGACAGAGCAGCTCTTTTTCCTGTTCGTGGAGAAGCCATCTCTCACCTAAAATGGCATGAAAAATATAAAGGCCATAAACCCCCAGGAAGTAGATTGAATAATTTAGAAAATAAAACTCACAATTACATATAAAATTACAAATAAGGGGGCTTGTTTCTTTTTATTTGAAGTGTCTCATTCAGGGGCAAGAGTTAAGTTGTCATAGCCCTTTGTTTGTTTTTTCTATTTAAAGGCCAAGCGCTACGGTTTGTGAATGTGAACAGTTATGCCTATTCCTTAGTGCCTGGCTGTCCATAACCCATGGGGAAGAATGAAGTCACTGAGCAAGAGGGGAGGGAAGCAGTGTTTCCTAATGGTACAGACCAGCAGTCTCTACTTCCATGTGTATATATTGGGCCTGATCTCCAAAAGAAGTCTCCCCAAAGAAATGATGTGGTTGTGTCCAGGGCTACTGAGCCTAACCCGAGGCTGCCCTGGGTTATTCAAAGCTGTAATTTTCCATGTCATCTACATTTGTAATAATTCTTCAGTATGATAGAATTTCAAGGAACAAACATTCTGCTCACTGCATTTCCTCTGCATGAGTAATTCCCTGACAACTTCCAGATCTTGGCAGGAGCAACCCACTCATAAGTTATGCTCGCTTCCAGCATGGTGAAAACCTACGATGTGTAACACAGAGTCTTTCAATTCAAAGGCTGATTTTCCTAAAGGAAATTTGGGAGAAAGAAGGAAATGAAATACGCAAATTTAGGAGCAGAACTGAATGACTGTTAGAAGACCCAAACAAATGCATGAACACTGATGCTGAAATGATCTCTTCTAAGTGTACGACTCTTTCCCCTTCTCTCTCTCTGGCATGACTGCAGCTTAATGCTGTGTAAGCTTCGGTTGTTGAAGGGCTGAGGTCTGGAGAATGAAGGCATGAGGCCTTTTTGCAGGGCCCAGGCCAGTGTCCATTAGCAGCCAAGCTAATCTAACTGAAGGGACAAAGAAGTTTGTCTTTTTTGGAAAACATGAAGGTTCTTCCAAGGAACCAGCAATGTGGCTTGACCGCACTGTTCATTAACAGGGGTTTGGATGGCCGCCATGTCTGCCTGCTGGCTGAATCCGGAACTGTAACTCTGTCCAGTAGGCTCACATGGGGTTATGTCATCTTCTCTCAGCCAGCCCAGCACTTTATCCGTCTGCTAAAACATAGAACATGGCTGATCTTACTCTTTCCCCAGAGGAAGACAAGCTGAACATGTTGTTGCTTTTAACTTAGAAAGTATACATTAATTGGGATTTTACAAATCAGTTAAACAAAATAGACTTAGTGTAGGCAATCCCTGTGGAGTTCCTTATAGGACAAAGATGAGCACAGAGCAGCTCCTCTGCCGGTGAGATAGGCACTTGATGGATGTTTGCAAATGGCTGTGTCACACCGACCGGAGCTTTTTCATCAGGTAGCTTCTATGACCGTTTACAGTCTAGTCACACCACCGCCTTAACTGGGTTCGGTGGTAGGACAACAGGTCATGTCCTTGCTCACATAGGAAGAGCTATGTGTTATACATGGTGGCTCACTCACCACTTTCAAGGTGTCCTCATTTCCCACCCTCCTGCATTTTTGCTAAGACAGTTACTAAGACACTTTTACTAAGACATTTACTAGTGGTCTTGGGAGTTGAGTGGGTCCTTGTGTTTTGCACTTTTTGCCTGGTGCATTCTGAACTATAAAGTGTTTCTGCTATGCCAGTTTAGCAGTTGCGTTTAGAGTTTACTAAAATACATATCTTCTTATAGAATCATATTTCTAGATGAGAACCTCCCTTATGCCTTCCACTCTTTACTTTGTGGTGTTTTTTCTCTCTTTTGCTATTCATGAGCGTTCTTAAATAAAACAACACCTTTTTCTCCCATTATATTGTAAAGGTCTCTGGGGAACAAGGCTCATGGAAGAAAGCAGCACTAACCGAGAGAAATACCTTAAAAATGTTTTGCGGGAACTGGTCACGTACCTCCTTTTCCTCGTGGTCCTGTGCATCTGTAAGTAAACTGTTTCCTACCACCCGTGGAGACATTTGAAAATGTTTGGCCTGTCATAGTCAGAATTAGAAGGAAGTGTATCAGCACCTGAAGGGGCAAGTCAGCAGTTCTCTTCTTAGTTTCATTTTCAGTGTTGGGCAAAGGTCCTCCCACCACCACCTTGGCACATTCATGGAAAAATCAGTATTATCTGGCCGGCTAGTTCATCATCATTTGTGACTGTGAAAGCACACGGCAACCTGTCAGACACGAAGAACTCAAGTAAAAGGATTTTAGGGTTTCATAGCAATGACTAACCAGACCAGTGAACATAAAAAGTCAGTGTAAGAACTGTTTTCGGTAGCTTGACTTTCCAAGTTTAACTTTCGGAAAACACGAAGTGCCCCCAGCTTTGCTCTTATTAACGTGTCTAAGTCTCCTTCTGGACTTGGATGTGGTGTGTCAGTTAAACTTTTCCAGTTCATTCTTTCTTTCAAATCTTCAATCATCACGGGGCTTTGGCTCTGCAGGAGAGCTGTGCAGACCCAGAGCCTTCTGTGTGTGTGTGTGCACACCCTGGGGGAGGCAGCCACAGCCAGGAGCCAGTCTCAGAGGTGTTTGCCTCCAAGCCCAGGAAGTCGCAGGCCAAGGACTTGGTCTCAGGTTCAGACAGGTTGGAGGATGGGTTTCCCCCGTGTCCTCCCCGGCACCCTCTGTGACAAGAGACCAGAAGGCAGGTTTACGACGCCCGCCCTCCCCTGCTTTCACCAGACTCCTGTGCCATATACAGAGAGAACCAGAATTTAATCAACGCTTCAGTAACGCCATTCTTCATATATTATAGTCGATGGCCTTGAATTTAAGTGCTGAAGGAAGCTTTTAAAATTTACTAGATATATGGAAAAACAGTGATAAGTAGAACGTACAAGATCAAGGAGACATTTGGGTTTCTGTGTTTGTAATTGCAACCAGTTGAATATTGAAAACCCCACACCAGTTTTCACTGCATCAGTGGGCTCCTAATATGCCTTAGCAGGACAAATCTGCTTTTCACACTTCCTAGGATTTTGCCTACCCAAGTGGAAACTTGAGGAAAATGCGTTATTTAAACTAAAATTACGTATGTATAAACAATATCACCTTAGTTTTTCCTTACTAATTTTGAAATTTTCTGTTACTTGTGTAGGAAGAAACGTCTTATACTTTTAAAAATAACTACTTGTTTTAAAAAAATAAAACATGTTTTTTGTCTGTTTTTAAAAATAGCTTTATGGAGGTATAATTTACACATCCTAAAATTAATCTGTTTAAATACCCAATTCACTCTTTTTTAAATGTACAGAGTTGTGCAGCCCTGCAGTTCAATTTTATAGTATTTCAGTCACTCCAAAAAATATCTCCTAAGCCGTGCTCTGTGGTCTGCATCTGGTAGTCAGCCCCCTTTTCCTTCACATGCAGCCGTTGTCCATCCATCTCCTACCTTTCAGCTCACTGCCTTCTGCCGGGGTTTTTGGTGTGCTTTGTGGGGAGTTTGGTTTTTGTATCTTTTGCCTAATAACGCCTCCCTGCATCCCAGCTACTGGCCTGCGCTCCGCTTCTGTGAGTCCAGCTATATTAGGTTTCTCTTGCAAGTGGTATATTTCAAAGCATGTTACATAAGATAGAAATGCTAACAAGCTAGAAATTATCTACGTATTAAAAATTGCTAAGCAAGTGATGTGATACTTTAAACGTTCATACTCTAAACTCTTACAATAATGAGGTTGCATTTGTTCCCCAGTATCATTCCTGCATAGAAATGATAATTACTGATATGACACTGGAGGGCCTGAAATATTAACAGGTTGGTTAGGATTACTAAGCTTTTTAAAGCATTACATATATGTATACATATACATATCTCGTAGGCAAAATAGTTTACCACTATAAGTCTAGCATTTCAGTGGTCCCTAAATTGCCTGAGTATCAGAATTACCAAGAAAATTTTGAAAAATTATAAATTATAATAATTATAAATTGTAGAGTCTGTAAGATGTGGCAAAGAGAATAGGTTTTCAGATGCACCGGTGAGATCAGGAACTAGGCTAGAAAGGTAAAATGAAGACCTAGAACACGCATAGGAAACCTGCCAAAAGTCTCAGTGTTTTAGAATGTTTACACTTTTTTTTTGCACTAATCACATTTTTTCTTCTGTCAGTATCCATATATTTTCTTATATTTCCATATATTTCCAAATGTTTCCATATATTTTCTTGTGTCAGTAGCCATATATATAATTAATTTTTATTTTTAGAATATTGTAGCATCTGTGGTTAAGAAGGGGTCTTAGCAGTCACGTGGTCAAGCCTCAGCTGAATACTATAATCTCCCCACACACCCTTCCAGATGATCGGTTAGTCTTCCTACCTCTGACTGAGCAAGAGTCCTAGCTTTAAAGATGACTTCTTTGAAATGGTTCATTTCGTTTCATTCAAGTTAGATCTTCAAAAGCCAAAATCTATTCCTGGTAGCTTCCCTCCCGCCACCCTCCAAGCCCGCTTACGCCAGATCCTTTTCCACTTCTTTTCCAGTTCAGCCCTGAGGACCTTTGCAGACTGCCAACTCCCTTGTCTCCTGCAGGATAGACCTGTCTCATTCCTGCGGCTGTTGAGCGTGTGTTGCATGCCCGGTCTTGATAGCTGCTGGGTAACTTCCCCCAGCCTGTGTTCTCTTCATCACAGTCCTCAGCGGGGCCACACCAGGGGCCTCCAGCGTCTTCACCCAGACTGCACTGCCTCTCACTGCCTGCCACGCTGGGCAAGGAGGCCGCTCACCACAGCCGCTCCGTGGTGTCTTCACCCAAACCATGACACTCTGTGTCCCCAGCTGTTACCAGAGCGCTTTGCCATGGATCATTTTCAGGGCTTCCCTTTCTGCTGTTAAATTTCACCTCCCTCAGGTCTGCACACCATGCCAGTCTGCGGAAGTGATCCTAGATTCGCTCGTCTCACACGTCACCTCTTGCTCTTGGCCTCATGGGATTAGCAGGCTCACCATCCACATCCTTACCCGTGTTAATTAATAAATTTTAAAAGACTGGCCTAAAAAAGTAAATAAATAAAACTAAAAGACTGACTTAAGAACATCAACCCATTGATGAAAGCCCTTTGGGTGGACCCTTTCTCTTCATTATGTTGTCATACAGCCCAATATTGAAGAAACGCAATAATGGAGAAAGTTTTTCAAATGCCTATCTGAATAACTGCACCGTTCTTCTGCTCCCAGCTGCTGAGTAAACAGCAAGTAAGGTGACCAGGCATGACTCACTCCTAATGGAGCCTGGCTGCTCCTGGTGTTGAGTTCTTTCCTCACTGCTCAGAAACCATCTTTGTAATAATTACTAATTCTAAAATCTTGCCAGAAAAATCACCATCAAATGACCAGGTATATCAAAAGCTTCATTCCCTTTGCAGAACAACCCTGTCCATGTTTGCATGTTGGAAGCTCTTGAGAGCAAGTAGTTAGGGTTCTAGAAGGCAGGTGGATGTACTAGAAAAGGATAGATTTTTGTTTGGTTGGGTTTTTTTTTTTTCATCCAGTAAATCTGAGTTCAAGTCCCAACTCTACTGTTGCTGATGTGCTGGGTAAATGTGGGCATTATATAATCTGAGTGTTTTCTCATCTGTAAAATACTTCTTCTGAAAAATTGATATGATGCTGGATGTGGAGGTGCACACCTGTAATCCCAGCACTTGGGAGGCTGAGGCAGGAGGATCACTGTGAGTTTGAGGCCAGCCTAGGCTACCAAGTGAGCTCAAGGCCAGCCTGAACTGCATAGGGAGACTCTGTCTGAAAAAGAACAAAAAAAAGCATTGATATAAGGATTAGAAATAATACATGAGGAAATCCTGGGTTGCTGTCTGTCATAACAGTAATGAGAAGGAAATCTTCCCCCAAACTGATGACAGTGACTGATGTCTCCTCGGTGGGCCAGGTACTAAGAACTGGCTATCAGCTGTGACCATTTGGGTCCACACTCCGATTCCTTTGGAGTAGCTAAGCACCCATCAGTAGTATCTTTTTCATTTTACCAATGTTAGTTCTGTCTCCTCTGTTTTAAAAATCAGTCCACTTTACCAAGAGGCTAGAAATAACATGTGAACTAGGTAATCCCACTTTCTAATTTCAGATTTCTTATTACTTGAAACTTGAGGTGGCAATGAATTCACCGTCAAAGTGCTTGTTAGTATATGTGGGTTACTGTTATAATAGCAACGGTATGCCTACTGTGTGAGTTAGATGCTAACGTTAAAGTAATGAAGAGTGTTTTATAAGATCTTTTTAAAAAGCAAAAGATGGTGTTTGGTAATCTCTAATTAAAAACAATGTGCTCTTTACTTTCTCCGTGGTCTCCATTCTAAAGTTATTCAAACCTCTTGTGTATTATTATTAATATTATTTCTATTATAAACATAATAGAAATCAAAAAAGTTAGTTGAATCAGCATCATAGGATGTAGTTTTTCTGTAGATCAAAGAAACAGGCAAAATTAAAATGCAGAAAATTTTATAAACAGGTACAAGAAATATCAAAAAGGATTAATATTTTAACACATTTTAAACAGACACCACTGGGAAAAACAGTTCTGTAACTATTTTACAGAATAAAAATTGTAAGTTATTACACAGAATAAGAAACATGACACATTACCGTGGGAAAGTCTTTAAGCCTTCGGATATGCAAAAAAGTAATAAAAATGGAAAAGTAACAAAATCATAATATAGTATGATATGTTCTAGAACAGAGGAGCCCTTGTGGGAAGAAATCTGTGCCTCCACTTCTGTATCTCTGAAAAGAGACTTTACCTTGCATTCCTGAAGAAGAAAAGCATATTTTTATGTCACTTGTAAAAATCTCACAAGGATGCTGATCTAGAAGTAGTTTTCTTGGTTTGCGAACAAGTCCACACAGATCCAAGTGCTGATAACAAGATTCATTGACGTTGGGGGCAGTGGAGTAATTCTGTGTCAGGACAGATACCTTGGCAGCTGTCCACATAGCTTCCCACAACACCAGCTTCAGGCTGAAAAAAAAAAAATCACAGGTCACAGTCCATGGAAGTTAAATGTTCAAGCTTTTGTGGCTGGAAAATTTTTTCTTTTTGATAAGGTGACCAGACAAAAAATCAGCTTTACAATGATAATGAAAGGATGCATAAAAATTACTTTAAACATTTTTACTCCACTTGCATGATTTTTTATCCTCATGCTAATGTATATATAAACATTATATATCTTTCTCTGTTGCTTCTAAAACAAGGACTAGTCCAACACAGACATTCCTAAAAGCTCCCGTATCAATAGCCTCTGATGGTTAAAGATTCTCATCATGTTATTATTTACCATTTTCATTGAAATTTTAACCAAAACCAGATTAAAATATGTGGGGATTTTAATAAGTTTATTTCACAAACTTTGATGTTAATTCTGTAGAAGCTCCTGCTGCCTAAAAGGCACTCACCAGTGTCACTGGACATCTCGTTGCTAAGGTCTCCTTTGCAAAGTTCTCCTTAGCAGCATCTCATTGCTAAGTTCTCCCATTGGCCAGTTGTTCCCATGGGATTTGGCATTCTAGAATCTTCCCTGTTTGGCTTCTGTAACTTGCCCTATTGACTATCTTCATTTTCTTTTCTTGGAAACATTTGGACAGTGTATTTTCTGTGGTTGGGTCTTGGACTTTCTCTTCAGGTGATCTTTTCCACAACAAAGTATAATTAGTAGTCCTGTGTGGTGGCCATGATGTCCCTCTTCCCAGCCCCAGACCTCTCTCAGGAGCTACACCCTTGTGCCAATTTCTGCTGGACATGCCAATGGGATACCTCATGGGCATCTCATCCCTAACAGTTCTAACCGTGTCTCATCCTCTCCCCTCTCCAAATGCATGTCTGGATGAATGTCACGGGAATACCTCACCCAAACCCAAGTGACAACTGAGATGCCTTTTGCCTTTTCATGTCCTCCTTATGGCAGTATTCTACTTCCACTGCATCTCTCTAATCTTTCTTCGTGCATTACTTTTGTCCCTGTTTAAACCTTGATCATTTCTGTTCTGAATTGTTTGGTTTTTCATTCAGATAACAAGTATCTTAATCACAAGTTCAGCCCCGTCTTTAAGTTGTGGGTGATATGAAACAAAAAGACTAGAGAAGCGGGTTCCGTACAGGGCAGGGCTCTCTGAACCTTGACGTAAGAGGAGGCTAAGCAAATAAAGACAGCTGCATGGGTGGAGGATCTGAGGCAGGAAGACACTCAGAATATTCCAGAAGTTGAGTGAACATTCTCTAGTTCCTGGAGAATGCCATCAAATGAAGATGGACAGATACTCAGGGGCCAGATCCTGGGGAGCCTGGGTAAGGGGTGTCAGTGGAAGTTGGGTTTTACATAGGAAAGTAATCAGATTCATTTCAGTGTTAAGAGGGTGAGTCTGCTGTGTGCATCACAGATTGCATGGGAGCACTTCTCCCCGTGTCTGGACTTTTAGGACCTCCAGGCACTCCTGTTTCTGACACCAGGTTGATGCAGGCTTCTCTTCCCTTCACATGCTATGGTTACCACACCTTTAAGATAAACTAAAATCTTGAGGTAAAGGACTAGCATTTCACTAGTACATAGCCTTTGCATCCTCCCTCAACCCTCACTCCCTATAAACACCTGGTACTTCAGCCTCATCAAACCAACTAATGATGTGCAAAAGAGCTTCCTATAAGGATCCTTTCCTGTCAACCTAATTCCCAGTATTAAAAAATATTCCCAGTATTTAGCCATACTGGTTCAGGCTCAGTGAGTTAGATTTCACGCATCACCATCACTGGCGGTGTGGGAATCACTGTTCCAGGGCGTGGGCTCACCCAGAGCCCAAGGGGACTTAATCCAAGGAGCAGTCTGGGGCAGTGGATGGAAAAGGATTCAGGAAACACTGGGGTCAGAGAATTCTCGCTGTTCCCTCCTGAAGATGGGGGAAGACGAGGAGGAACCTGACCAGATATCCAGGGTGATCCTATGTGGGGGGTGACAATCTTACTAAATCAATTTAGCAGAGTTCTTTGCTAAAAATGGATTTTCCAAGGAAAATCCAAGATGGAACTAGGCCACATTGAGGAGCCTGACTAGGGTTAAGCCAAGCAAAATCTTTCTGTCTCCTCACTTTAGGACCAGCTCAGGAGCTAGATCCAGGGAAGTTCTAGTGTGCCCACTGCGGCAGCCCTCCAGGGCTGTGCTCACTTTCTGGACCCTCTCTGTCACCCGTGCCCACACTGGCCTGCATCTGCCACCCTCAGGGAGGGAGTAGGGCGCCACCGTGCACATCCCAGTGCTTGCAGGAAGAATGTCGTGCTTGATGCCATGGGACATCTCCACTCCTCCCTCCTGTTCTCTAGTACTCTACTGCTCCCTCCAAATACACGGAATGCCTCCTAGCAGCCGATCACAGCTAAATCTCTTTAGGCCTTGTCATTCTCTGCTTCCCATGTAGCCTGCTGCACTTCTGTATGACGCATTCTGTAGAGGTTTAATTTTATGTCCCTGCAGCTCTGTGAGCAGAGCAGGTGGAGCAGCTCCATTCCTGGGCGAAGGGCTGCCTCACATTGGGGCACTCAGCCTGGAATCTGACCAGGGCCTCTTGCTTCTGCTGTATTTACATCTGGCACAGTTACATTTTTGTGGAAATTTAGATCTCCTCTTTGGGCCACTATGGATTTACTGGTGCTTTCTCTGTGGTCTAGCCCATGACCAGTCTTTGTAAATGTGTCACAGGTGGTTGAAAAAGAGTAAAGCACAGAGTGAGTGTCCCTAATACTTGGGGCCAGAAGTGTTTCAGCTTTTGCATTTTTTCAGAAGTTGGTATATTTGCATATGTACGGTGAGATATCTTGGTGGGACCCAAGTCCATTATACCTTGTAATTATAGCCTGAATGTAATTTGACGCAGTGTTTTTGGTAATTTCGTACTAAAATAGTTTCATGGCGTAGAATTTTCCGCTTGTGATATACTGCTGATTGCTCAAAAACTGTCAGATTTTGGAGTGGTACCAGATTTTCTGGTTGGGGTACTCAAACTGGATACTGTACTAAGTCACGTGACTGTACTAAGTCACGTATTTGACTCAAACTCTTTAACATACCTACATGATTTTTGTCTACTTTCTTTGCCCAGTTATAGTATGGAATTAGTCCAGTTGCTAATACTCCTTCGACTACTAGCAGTTATCATTTTACATCTCTAGCTGCTCTATTGTTCATACAGAATTCATGATGGTTAAGTCTGTATAGGATCATTTACCCATATTCAATAACCTTTTTGTCAGACTCAGTAGACCAGTAATTCACTTTATACTCTCTTCTGCAAAATGATTTTAATACCGCTAACAACACCTTTCTGAAAACATTTTGCTCCTCATGTGTTTTCTACTTCCTTTATTTTTAACTTGATTTGGTATAGTTTTCTTATGAAAGTTTTAGAAATGGAATTTTTAATCAGTCACTTAAAACCTTATCATCTAGTAAGAGTATATAAAACCAATTCACATTTCATGTTTTTGTCAAATTTCTATCATCTTACTTTTTCCTCTTTTTTTATAATTTCTTGTTATTTTTCATTTTTATTTTTCCATTCTTAGCTGGGGATTTTTCCTTTGCTTTTTTATTTTAATAATTGGAATTTATACAGTAGACACCATTCCTCAGTACTCCATTTGAATCTATATTTCTCAACAATAGCAGCAGTAAATTAGGTATTTTGAAAAGACAGGCTGTGCCTTAAGGGCAGCTTTGGTTGTTCTGCATGTGGCTTTTTTGGTGACCTGTGTTTTAATGCCTTTTGCTCTGGCTTAGTTGATGGAAAAATAGCAACTCTTGGGGTTAGTCCAAGAGCTAAGTCCTACCTCACACACAGGGTATGCATGTGCATGTGTCCTTTGATACCCATTTCACCCAGAGAGAGTGAGCGCCCCTTCCGGGGAGCTTTGACCCTGGGAATTGGAAGGAGAAAGGACGGAACAGTCCCATTTCCATTGGACTTGTCTGTGTGTAAATGCATAGTGTACATTCCCTCAGTTAGGCTTCGTAGAAACCCCCCATAGTGTCATTATCATTTTCTAGATAACACAGTTCAAGCCCAGGAGAGTTAGCAGCTGTCGGATCCCAGGACACCAGACACAAGTCATCAGCGCAAAAGTAGATACTGGGGACAGAGCAGAGGGGAAACCCTAACCCGAGTCGTTTGACTCGAAATCCAGAGGTCATTTCGTTACCACTAACGTGGCCTTGTGGGGCAGCTGACTCCTGGTGTGTGTAAAAGTGTCACTCATGGACATCTGGAACAGCTCCAAGGGTAGCACGGAAGGAAGAGTTCATGTTTGTGGGCTCCACAAGTCACAGTCCTCATCCTTCCAAGCTGCGAGGCACTGGGCCCTGGCCGTCCAGCAGGTGGCAGCTCACATCAAGGGGTCTGCTGCTTCCCTCTGAGCGAAAACACGAAAGCCAAGAGGGCCTAAGTGTTAAAAGAGCAAAAGTCAATACTACGTCATAAAGCACAATAGGAAACTAAAGGAGATACATTTTTAAATCGGTGGCTGAGATAGTTACACATTTATATAACTATATGGCATGTGCAAGTAAAAAGGTTTAAATAATTCATCAGAATCCTTTACAACAATAACAGACCCACAGGTAAAAAGCTCTGGAGTGGTCTGTAATTAACCAGGGTGTCCAAGGGACAGTCTAACTTGATGTTAACTGACAGTAATGACCTGCTTGTTCAGGTGGCTGCGGGGAACTCAGCCCCTCATCCCTCTGCCGTCTCTCACCCACCGGAGCCCTCAGCAGCTGCACATCCCTGTATCCATCTCGCCTGGGAGCTGGGTGGGCAGCCAGCTCCTGGGGACGCAGAGCGCCTTTGAAGATACGTCACTTCCGGTTCCTCCGTGTCCACTGCCTGTCCCACAGATGTGGGTGGGTTGTGATCCTAAACCTTCACTCAGGTCCCATAGGGTGTGAGAGGTGTCAGGTCATGTGACCCTTGCAGAGGACTGTTCTTGTCCTGGCTGCTTTGGGTAATAATTGAGAGCCCGGAAGTTAAACATCACACAAGTTGTGCCTTGTGTGTGTGTGTATTGCTTAAGGGATTGCTAGAGACGAAATGCTAAATGCTCCATGCACCTTTCTTGTAATAATTTTAATTTTCTATAATGCTTCAGAGTGAAAGGGGGAGGTATGCAGAAGAGATTTATGAGTAGCATTTGTTCCCCCAATAATTTAATATGGGTTTTAATAGGTATTTTAAGATTAGTATAGAAGCAGGTCAGTATTAATCACCTGCTGGTGTTCAGAACTGTATTTAAAAGAAATATAAGCCGGGAGTATAGCTCTGGGTAGAATACAACATCTGCATAGAGTGTATGAGGCAAGAGGCCCTGGGTTTAATCCATAGCACTGCAGGAAAAAAAAAAGTAAAACATACTGTTTCCCCTGAAACTTGTACTGGATAATTGCAGGACTATAGCACATTGCACCTGTAAATTGTTAGAGTTCAACATGAGACGGTACTTGTCCTGAAATGCATGATAGATGTGCTGAAGCAAGCCAGTTAGGAAAAAACACCATTGCTAGATATTTGTTAAGGGTCAGCCACTGCGCTCGATAAAATTTTAGTTATTTTTAGATAAAAACCAAAAGCTCCATGGGTAACTAATTATCCATCTTACAGAAGAGGAAACCGAGGCTCACGAAGTTTAACCCCCTTGCCCAGCTCACAGTGACCATCAGGAGTGTGGTCAGGATGCAAGCCCTGGTCCCCGGGAATCACCTCCCACCTCTGTGCAGGCCATCCAGTCTGATGCCAAGTGTCCCTGGCAGGAGTGCAGCTGGGGTTAGAAGCTCTACACGGAATCTGAGTTTGGGTCGACAGAGGCAGGTGTGCCGGTGTCATCTGGCTCCTGGAAGGAAAGAGATGGTGACCAAAGGGGCACTTTCCAGAGGAGGGACTGGCGGGGCCAGACAAAGGACCAGGGGCACTCAGAAGGTCACCGCTCCAGACTTGAGAGACCAGGAGGGAAGGCATGGCGGGAGCCTAGTGTGGGGTGGGACGGAGATCCCCAGCAACTGTGGCCAGGATGGAGGATCCTTCCACCCTGCTCCAAATGGAGAGAGGGTGGGGTGACAGGTGAGGGGATGACCCGACCCCTCCCCTCTGGCTTGAATCGGGCAGAAAGCATCAGGCGGTAGAGTTCACGGTCAGCCTTGGGGACGGAGCAGGCAGACAGGATGGGGAGCGGGTCTGGGGGAAGTGGGAAGGCTGCCTGTGTCAGAGACAGCAGTGCAGGACAGTCACAGGTCACTGTGGGGCCGGCGGTGTCTGAGCCCAGAGGGGCAGTGACCACTGAGAAGCCTGTAGAATATTCAGCATGAACCACATTCATGGATGCCAGCATTCATTTTCATATAATTCTTTCATAAGCCAGAGATAGGCATGTCCCGGGGGGAGGGAGGCAAGGGTGACAGAGACCTTGTGTGGACACTTGCCCACCTCAGATGTCCCTCTGTAGGCCCAGCTCCTCGTGGAGGCGTTGGCTGTGTAGACCTGTGTGTGTGTCCCCGGCGGCTCACCTTTCTCTTTCTGTCTTCCAGTGACCTATGGCATGATGAGCTCCCACGTGTACTACTACACCCGGACGATGTCACAGCTCTTCCTAGACACCCCCGTGTCCAAAACGGAGGCGACTAACTTTAAAACTCTGTCTTCAACAGAGGACTTCTGGAAGGTATTTGCACAAAAGCCCATGGTTGTCCTGCAGAATGGTGCATTTGGTATCATAAGCTGAATTCAACAATACATTCAGGGTCTGCTGTGAATTTACCACTGTGTGTGGTGCTACAAACTGTACTGAACTGTTGGAAGCTACGACTCAAAGGGGGTAAAGTTTCATTTACTGAGACCCTTATGGGTCAGGTACTATACCATGCTGGGCAGTTCATGCCTTACCCTGTCCAATCCCCATGGGGACCTTACAGGCCAAGTGCTAATACTGCACTCCGTTTGTGAATGAGGCACACGAGCCTGGCACGCTCAGCTGTGCAAGGTCAGTAGCCAGCAATACGAGAGATAGATTTCTCCTGGTATGACAGCCAGTGGTTCATTCTTATTTATTATACAGACGTCCATTATTTACTGTCGACTTCACTTTGTTTTCTGGGACACCTTTTTGTGTTTTGTGTCTTGGTTGACAAGGGCCTGTGTTCCCACCTCCCAGAAGGGCACCCTCTTTCACAGATGTATTGATAGAAAAGTGGGCCCAGCCCCTTCTCTGCTTGTCACAAATGCCAGTGTCGCAGAGTGTGAGCAGTGACAGATACCAAGGGACAAATACTCTATGGCGCTTGGAATCAAAGAAAATAAGAAGGGAAATGGGAAAAGAAATGATTGTTTCTCCCTGGGAGACAGTTTGCAAAATTCTTACTAAACCCTACGGTCAGAGCTATGGATTTTCCGTGCTGAGAAAGCGGAGTCATGGGAACCTGTGAATGTTTAACAGCACTTGGCCTCCAAGGTCACATTCCTTACTCCTGACCTTTCTCACCGTGCCAGGCTGAGCCCATCCGCTCAGGACGACACCCTGAGTGGTGGCCGGCTCTGTCCTCCCAAGACGCAGAGCACATTGTACAGAGTAACAGGAGACTCCTCGCCCACTACAGCACCCTAATAACTGCTGTACTCTGAAGAGACAGGGAGGGAGGAACGTTCCCGGGGTAGACAGAGCCCAGATGGCAGGCTGGTGTCCATACCCACCTTTTCTCTGCAGTTGATTCAGAACCGGGCTTGTGTGGGACGCTGTTTTCATAAGGAAAGGTGAGCTTAACGGTGGGTGTGGATTGATACAACGCCCGCACCCCACTGCCTTTAGTCCCAGGAGGGAAATCAGAGTTGCCCTGCTCGAGTGTCCGCCCTGTTCCAGGTGCCCTGACCACACAGCACATGGATCCTCCCTCCAGATGTGGGAACATGTGTGGAGAGGATCCTACTGCAGGCCGCACGGCTGGCAAAGGAGAGAGTAAGATCCATGCCCGGATCTCCGAAAACAAAGCCCACTCTCCCAGCTCCGTCACAGTGCCAGCATTGGTCATACCGTGTTTCCAGGGAGTTTCGAGCGGGATGTCCTCAGAGCTTGTGCCTTTCCCCAGTGCTTCCTTTGCTTGCAGTTCACAGAGGGCCCCTTGCTGGATGGACTGTACTGGAAGGCGGAGCCCAGCACCCACTCCGGAGCAGACAACCGCAGTTTTATTTTCTACGAGAACCTGCTGCTAGGGGTCCCGCGCATCAGGCAGCTCAAAGTCAGAAACGGATCCTGTTCCATCCCTCTGGACCTTAGAGATGAGATTAAAGAGTGCTATGACGTCTACTCGGTCAGCAGTGAAGACAGGGCCCCCTTTGGGCCCCGAAACGGAACCGCGTAAGTGTCTGTGACTGCCTGCCTTAGCGGAGACTCCTGGGCAGGGACCTCAGTGCTGGCGTGGAAGCTTGGGCCAAACTGACCTTCACCATCTCCGGGCCTCTGTACTCTCAGGTGTCCTTTAGTGTCTGTACCTGTATTTTCAAAGGGCTCAGTCGTTGGCTGTGTGCCCCCCACAGGACGTTATATGATCCTTTAAATGCTTCATTTAGATGCTTGGGCCCTGTTCTCATAAAATCATCTATTAAGTTTCCTCAGTAGGAAATTTTCTGGTACAGAAAGCTTTTTAGGGGTGTTTCAAATAGATTTTTATTTAAAAAGCAGTGATTTAAAGTGTAATTATTCTTATTCACATAATAACAACACCTGTGTACACCCGTGTGGGGTCCAGTACAGTAACCGGAAACCTGTGTGCCATGTCTGCCGATCAAGTCAGGCTGGGTAGCATTTCCATCCACGTAAACCATTATCGCTTCTCACGTTGGGGCCTTCGGCCTCTCCTGGTCAGTGCAAGATAGGTCGTAAACTTCGGAATCCGTTGCCACTGTCTGCGCGGGGACAGGGCCCCATCTCCTCCCACTCGGCTGTGTCCTGGCCCTCGTCTGACTTTTCCAGTCACCTCCCCCCAGTAGCTGTCCTAGACCCTAGTGGGGATTCTTCTCCCTTTGGTGCGAAGTGTTTTAGTGTTTCAGGTTCTGCTGGTGAGAACACGCAGCATTCGCCCTCTGTGCCTGGCGTTTCTCACTTAGGACGTGTTCCCCAGGGCGGTCGGCTCTGATGCAGGTCTCCGTTCTGTTGTTGAGTAACAGCGTCCTCTGTGGACACGTATCCGGTGTGCCGGGCCTGAGAGGGTAGCTCCGAGTAGAGGGCTCGCCCAGCATGTCTGAGCCCCAGGTTCCATCTCCAGCGCCATAAAGAAAGAAAGAAATGGACAGCACTTGTGCTCATGGTTTAAAGCCCGCCCTTCTCAGATGTGTTTATTCCGCTTACATGAGTGCGTGTCCTCCTTTGCAGGGTCTTCGGTGTACTTCGTTCCCTACTCTCAAACACTCGGGATGGTAAGGGGGGACAGTTACTCGTAAGATTATCGCAGTCATTCCATAGAAGCGGGGCAGCCTCAGGGTGCCTCCTTGGGGTGCCGCCCCACGATGCGTCCCTGGGGCAGAGCTGTCTTTCGCACCCTGCTGAGCTCATTCTTCGGGTCCTCTCCATGCATCTCTTGGGAACCAGGGCACCCGCAACCCCAGGTGTGAGTTAGCAGGGGCAGACACTTGGACAGTCGTGTGCTCTGTCTGCCTCTCAGTGTCCACTCTGAATCACCTCAGACGGCCGCTTTTCCCCATTGTGGAAGGGATTATCATTCTCATGTTCCTTTTTTTAGCTCCTGCAGAGCATAAACACACCCCTAATCTCTGGTTCCTTCTTCGATACTGTGTTTTATTTCATGTCCTTTGTTCAGAGCCGCGACTCCCTGCCCCATTGCTGTTTATACACATACCGTCCTGTCCTCCCTCACAGAACATCTCTGAGAGGGGTGCTGTCTCCACTGCATATGAAAAACAGGCCACACGGCGAGGAGCTGGGTGGAAGTGTCCCTCTTTCTGGTAGGACTTGCCCAGGGAAGACAACAGGAGAACTCAGGCTGATGGCTCAGCTCCACGGCCGCAGCCCCGCCGCAGGTCCTCACCTCCACCCTCACAGGCTTTGAGACCAACTTGACCTCACTAAGCCTCAGGGCCTCACACCTAAACTGGAGCCGATGACCCTCTGGGAATCAGTCAGAACCTCCTCGCCAGCTCGATAAGGCTCCTTACAGACTTCCTGCAGCCAGCTGCTCTCTGTAGTGGCCCCAAGGGCTCCCGTGATGTTACGTTTCTGTTTTTGTCTCGTAGTTGGACCTACACCAGTGAAAAGGACTTGAACGGGAGCACCCACTGGGGGCTGATCGCAGCATACAGTGGCGCAGGCTATTACCTGGATCTGTCGAGGACCAGAGAGGAAACAGCCGCCCAGCTTGCTGGCCTCAGGAAGAATGTCTGGCTGGACCGAGGAACCAGGGCAGCTTTCATTGACTTTTCCGTGTACAATGCCAACGTGAACCTGTTCTGCGTGGTCAGGTGCGTCCGCGGGCTCAAGTGCCTCCCGGAGCCAGGCACTCATCTGTGTCCTGTTGTGTAGAAGCCTTGCCTGCAGCTGGCTACGTGAGGTGCAGGGATCTGGGCGACAGAAGGGAGGGCGAGTACTGCAGGCTTAGGGGGATAAGGACACCTGGGGAAGGGACTTAGGGTCCTAGAGTATTATGACTTAGAAGACACTGCTGAGTCTGCTCCATGTTCATCGCAAGGAGGGAAATATTCAGAAAAACCCGGAGGTTTCTCCCATCTATCGCAGCTGTTGTAAGGCTGATCAGAGCTCTGTGCACCTTCCCAGTCCCCTGCGATCAACCTTACTCCTTTCCCCGAGGTTGCTGCTCCCAGATGACGCCCATGCCGTTGGGACACCCGGGTCCCTGCCGTGCTTGACACACACCAGGGGCGCGTGAAGTCCTTCCTGCAGCCCTGTGAGGTTGTGTTACAACCACTGTGGGAGATGCTGAGGATACTGATGGTGACTTCCTGCCTCGCCTGGGAGCTTTCACTCATACATTCATTCATTCCTTCATTCGTGGATGCCTGATAGGTGCCCAGGCTTTGTCCTAGGCTCTGAGGACACATCTCAGAGCAAAGAAAAGTGTCCCTCCCCTTGCAGAGCCTACATTCAGTAAACAGTAAACAAAAGGGAGAAACAAATCACATAGGACTTTAGATGAAAATTTCTCTTCTGAAAAAAGTGAGAGTAGAGTAAGGCAGGGGTATCTGGACTTTACCCTGTATGGCATGTGGGCAACACCTACGTGTCACCCACAAGGAGTGTGCTTCATTTCCACTCAGAATAGGGGTATGTCCTGGCGGTGTCTATAGTTTATCCTCACTTTTGGCTAAATTTACCTCTGCTGTGGTGGCCAGTTGGATTTTCCTAGTCCTTGTAGAGGATGATATCCAATTAAAGCAAGTTCTCGTTATTATTAGAAATGCATGGAAACCTGTTGCAGTTATCCTTGAGCCTTTCCTGGTGACGGCCATGAGGCTGTGTGTCCCGTATGTCCTTGCGTTCCTCCCCGGACTTCAGGGTGATCATTGCCAAGCGCGTCACTCTGTCTCTCTACACTGTTCGGCAAGTTTCTGGACATGGCTGACAAGTGCAAGGCCAGACTTGGCCAGTGAGCGGTGTGACCTGACTCACCGAGGCCACCTGCTGCCCTTCGGGTTCACCCCGAGGGTGTCACAAGGCCCCTTGCTCTCAGTGCTGCTCTCCTGAGGGTTTGGTTCTCGCCACTACTCTCCAGGAGAGAAAGGAGAGAAAGAAGAGGCGCTGTCATTCAGCGCAGCCCCCAGCGGGCGTGGTGGGAGCAGCACGGGTCCTCACGCTCAGTCCGAGGTGTGGCCACCGAGCACAGGGGGCAGAGCGATGCCACGGGCTGACTCAGGGCTTCCCAGACTGTAAAGTTACAGAGCCACACATGCTGTTTCGGTTTGGTAAGAAGGTGGCCCCACGGAGGGCCTCGTGTAAGTTTCTCATCTTAGTGCGACACCTGAAAAAGGAAATCCGGCAAGAAACATCTTCACTTCCGGTACAGTAAAGCACTGAAGGTCAGGCCCATCGGTGACTGGGAACGTACACGGCACTGTTGCAGACTGGGCATCACTGGGGACCTGTGGGTGCTGGGGCTCTGGGAAGGAGAGAGAAGGCACGCCGGAGGCAGACTGTTCGGGATGAACTAGGTGCTCCTGAATGGGTGAATGAATGAATGAGACTGAGCTCTCAGAAGTAGATATTCCAAAGCAGATAACGATATCAACCAGATCATGCGCGTTTTGAGTGCCTTTCTTATATTCTTTGTGTTTCCTGGTAGAGTGACTTGCACCCAGTAGAAGTCCTAGAATGGCAGAGTGGCTGATTTTTACATATACAGATGGTGTACAGTGTCTGGAACAGGACAGATACCCAAGGAGTAAAAGAAGCCTGAGGAAGAAGGAATCCTTTGGGTTGGGTGGTCTCGGGAAGCACAGGATTCTCAAGTGTGGAGGGATTGGCCATGGTAAAAATAATTCAGCACTAGCAGGAGGTGACTTGTCGCCATCCCATGGCCTTACGCTGCAGGGACAGAGTGGATGGGCTGCCTCGCCTGACCTCGTCCACCTGTCCACGCTGTTTCTCCTGTTCTTATTGCAATGCAGGTTGTTGGTTGAACTCCCAGCAACAGGAGGCGTGGTTACCTCTTGGCAGTTTCAGCCCGTGAAGCTGATCCGCTACGTCACACCTTTTGATTTCTTCTTGGCGGCCTGTGAGATTCTCTTTTGTTTCTTTATCCTGTACTATGCCGTGGAAGAGATACTGGAAATTCGCATTCACAAACTGCGCTACTTCAGAAGTTTCTGGAATTGTCTGGATGTGGTGATCGTTTTGGTAGGTTGGAGAACAATGGCAAATTCCCAGCTCCGTTCTAAATGTGTGTTAATTACAGCCTTTAACCTGCTCAGCACTGTGCATCTGGATATCCCAGAAAGTCTAGAAGGCCCCGTCCCATACATCAGTGTCTGTGTTACAAATTTTTTTTCAGGTGCATGAGAAGCCTTTCTGACTGTGAAGTGGACCGGCTTTTGTACTAAGCTCTACCACACTAATCACCAGGATTACTCAGTAATTCATAGTCGTATTTGGTGTGCCCTCTGAGATACGGGGGAAATAGTTTCTTATTTTGGGATTTTGATAGTTTTCTTCAGCTGCTAGTAAAAATTAATTTATATTTTCCTGTACATGGGTGAAGTTATGACAAGAAGAAACACCCTAAGTGGAAAACCGCAGTCTAAAATTTCCTACAAACAGAAATAAAATTTGAGATGTACCTATCACTGGGCTCTGTGTAAGGTGTAAGAAATCATAAGGCAGAGTTATATATGCAGGACTGGGCTGAGGTCTGGACGCCGTCTCAGGCAGGGCTAATGAAGTGTCCGTGGCCATCAGCCCTGAGGAGACAGAGGAGAGGGACGGTGACGGGTGCAGGACACCCGCCAGAGCCCAGCCCCTGCGGACCCAGACCCTGCATGGCAGCAGCGTACGATGGCTCACGTGGAGCTTTCAGTCCAGTGGAATGGACGGCGCATGGGGGCTGGCACCTCCGCGGGCCTACTGTGCGTCTTGCGCCCAGAGCAGCTGTGAAAAGAGGTGTAGTCGTGAGTGAAGGCAGAAGCTCGCATGCCCCCGCGGCCCCCCCGAGCCCCTCTGCCTGTCACTCCTTGCCTCTGGAGTGCTCCCTTATAATGGGTGCAGCATGTCTCACGCTTTGATTTGTCACGTTCCGCCAACTCCGGGTCCTGCAAGTGTTGAGGAAACTAAACCGGTCATTTTAAGGTAAGTTATTTCTGAAGCACTGTAGTGAGATACGGCTCTTTGCCTTCCAGCTTTCGGGGACAGCGATTGGAATTAACATCTACCAAACGTCAAGTGTGGAGGGGCTCCTCCACTTTCTACAGGACCAAAACACTTTCCCCAACTTTGAGCACCTGGCATCCTGGCAAATGCAGTTCAACAGTATCGCTGCTGTCACCGTGTTTTTTGTCTGGATTAAGGTAATTTATAGATTTTGTCTTCAGGGTTGTTGATATTGTTTCTTTCTTTGCGTTAATTTGAGCCACACAGAGGACCTGAAGTTGCCTTGAAGCTGGAGCTGCGCCATCATCTACACGAGGACACCAGTGTGGGCCGCCCCACCTGCCTCACTGGGGAGGAGACTGCTTTTCTGCTTCCCGGACTCCTGCAGGGTCTGTCCCTGTGGGTTTCCGTTAACACATGGTCCCTCAGCCTGGGCTCAGAGGGCCCTGCTCAGGAGTGAGCAGGGTGCAAGAGGAACTCAGAGAAAGGGGGGATCTTGGGGTTGAGGGAAGGGAGAGGGGCTGCACCCGGAAATGCTCACTGGGAGGACAGCCTCTTTGCCAGAATTGAGGCTGGACAGTCCCTGGAGGAGTCCCTTCCTGTCTCACTCCCCTCCTTCCTCAGATGTGATGTGCAGTCCCGTTGTGGGAAGGGTCGGGCGTTTGGTGCCTGGTACGCCTCCGGTGTGGAGTGCAGGAGTCGCAGTAATCCCCAGGCAGCTGTCTGCCTGCCACCAGCTCACCAGCTCGGGCCATGACCACGTGTGCTACTTGTGTTTAAAGTGAGGGTTACAGACGAGTAGAAATTCCGTCCCTCGGCCCCACAGCCACGTCTTCCGTGCTCAGTGTCGCTGTATTACTACTGGCTGCCGTGTGGGAAATGGAAATAATAGAGCCTTTCCGTCCTCGCAGGAGTTCCCTGCGCAGCTCTTCTGGAAGGTTCTCCTGTGGCTCTGTGTCTTCCTGCGGTGGCATTTGCACCCAGAAAGCTTGAGCTTCCCCCAAGGGCACGTCCTTTCCTCCTCACGTCTCTGGGGCTGTTTGTCCAGTCACCTGCTTGTTCAGAAGAAGCCCACACTGCACGCCAAGCCTCTGTCATAAAACAGGACGAGTAGGTTCTCGGATGAACAGGAACTGTATCGGTAACCCTCAGAAGAATTTCACTGTAGTCAGGACAGTTTCTAGGTGACCATGAAGTAAAACTGCATAGTGATTCCCTCCCATCTTGTGCCTCACGCTGTGGTGTCTTATTCATTGCTTCCCTTCCCAAATTCCACCTTTGGGTTCTTTAGGCAGGGTCCTGGCTCCACCTCTGACCCCCACTTCTCCCACCAAGGCCCCCCCAGAGTCCCAGGTCATCCTGGTCTGTCCCGAGCAGGGATCAGGGTGGCTTTGTGCAGGGACGGCCGGGCTGGGTCCTCGCTCTCAGCAACACTGACCGCTGGGGATAAAACTGCAGTGTTGGGGTGGATGTGGGGATCCAGGGCAGTCGCGTACAGCCGTCCCTGCCTGAGTGCTGCGTGATAAACAGTGGTTACTAAGTCACAATAATACCTCCTGATGTTTCTATTCGGGATTTTTTCCCTTTATTTTGATTCTGTTTTGGGGAAGTGGGGAATACCACTAATCGTTTTCATTATAATCCAGCCTGATTTCACTATATTTTAATCATCCTGTCACTGTGAGCAAGGCTGGGCAGAAGCCTACCCTCTCCCTGCTGTGAGCTCAGCACTCACTTTTTGAGTGCAAGGAAAGAAGTTGCTGGGAAGTTGGGGGAGGCGCTCGTTTCTCTTTTTTTCTTTATTGTGAGACTTTCACCATTTTAAAGAATCTAGTTCAGTGGCGTGAGGGACAGTCGCAGTGGTGCAGCCATCCCCATTAGGGGTACCACAGCGTTCTCAGAGCCCTAAACGTGAGGCATCTTCTCCCTTTAGCACTCAGTCCCGCCCCCACTCCTGCCCCAGCCCCTGGTAGCCTCTGCTTCACTTTTGGGCTCTGAATTGGGCCCTCTAAGTGCCTCACCTGAGTGGGAATATTTCCTTCTCGGGTCACACTTATCTCCCCTGGCTTAACGTCTGCAGGGTTCACGCGGCAGCCTCTGTCTGATGCCGTTCCTCCTCCAAGTGGAGTAGCGCCGCAGGGTGCGCGTCACCTGGTGTCCTCTCACCTGGGCCACCTCCCTCTTTTGCAGCTCTTCAAATTCATCAGCTTTAACAGGACCATGAGCCAGCTGTCCACAACCATGTCTCGGTGTGCCAAGGACCTCTTCGGCTTCGCCCTCATGTTCTTCATTATTTTCCTGGCGTACGCCCAGTTGGCGTACCTTGTCTTCGGCACTCAGGTGGATGACTTCAGTACCTTCCAAGAATGTATGTAAGTATTTATGAAATTAAGAAGAAAATGTCATCAGAGATGGCAATGCCCTCTCAAGGATAAAGACATTTTCTCGGTTGCTGTTTGACCAGCAAGCGTTCAAAACAGTTACTTAAAATAGAAATGAATTACTTTTCCTGGAAACAGTGACCCACAAAGGCAAAGCATAGAATACAGTGTGAAATACTGACGCTTAGGACGGCAGCCCTCAAGGAGTGATAGAACGGTCAAAGAAACCGGCGTGTTCCAAAGACTGGGGTCTCAGCACACAGCGCAGACGGGAGTTCTAGGGGCTCTGGGGCGCCATTTGCAAATATTGTCATTCCTGTTGAATATGCTCGCCCTGTATTTTGAACTTCAAGTTATTTTATAAGAAAAAAGGTACTTCTAATATTGTAGGAGAAACTTAGTACAATACAGGAATTTTTAGGTTTTTTCCAGAGTTCTCAAATATGCTAAGCCAAATCAGGGAGCGGCTCAGGCCTGGGACAATCGTCCAGTGTGCGTGAGGCCGTGTTTGGTCGCTGCACTGCCAATAAATACACAGATGCTGTTACCAGTGTCCGGGCCATTTACAGGGAGTTAGTAGTTAGAAAAGGAGAGGAAGCTCGTGGCAGTGGGGATCCCTGATTCACCCTCCTGTTGATAAAAGTCAGAATGGAAGTGAGTTTTCTAAGACCCAAAACAGGCAGCAGGCAGCCACGTAGACCTCACTTTGAGTGACTCCAGTGTATTGGATCTTTGAAGACGTAGAATTCTGCCGGTCCTTTAGAAATCATCTCTTTTTAGAGTTACCACATTTTACCCAGAGTAAATATGGATTCCTAGAGCCATTTGCAGCATTAATCATCTAATAATAATTATAGTTAATATTAACCAAGCGGAAACATATGTCCCATGAAAGCAATGTCTTAATACCCTAGAATGCTTCCGTTGTTGATATAAGTAGCAAGACTCTTCCAAGCAGATCCACACCTGCCAAAAAGCTCCAAAGCTGTGAAATCAACCTAAGAAATGTTGCATCAACCGTTGGACATTGTTTGGTTTTGTACTGTGGTGTTTTGTTTTGTTTTGTTTTCATAGCTTCACTCAATTCCGTATCATTTTGGGCGATGTCAACTTCGCAGAGATTGAGGAAGCTAATCGAGTTTTGGGACCACTTTATTTCACTACCTTTGTGTTCTTTATGTTCTTCATTCTTTTGGTATGTACATTTTTGTTTATAATGGGGAGATTCCACTTCATGGTCACAAATCACCACCTTCTCTTTTGTCTCACATTCCATTTCAAGTAAAGACTCAAGGAATAGGAAAAAATGTTTATATTAGAAAACTTACTTTATGCTTATTGATTCACAGTTTTAAGCCTTTATCTTTTCATGGAGGTAGTTTATAGATAGATGATAGATACACAGATAGATAGATAGATATCTCAAAGAAAATTAGAACAAATTTATCAGTTACCCAGAGAGTACTTTGCCTCAGTATAGAATATGCTGACATGCTTTTCTAATATAAATGTCATCACTTTCATTTTCACCTGCTCTCCTGACTTTTCATTTGTCTCTCTTTTTCTTTTAAACAAAAATAGGAACTGACCAAAGACCCAGGATATTAAGAGTAGTATTTGAATGAATTCTTCCCTATAAAGATTAGGACATTCTAACTTACTCACATTTCACAGTATGTAAGCACCTAGAGACTGCCTACAAGGGGCTGGGGATTTAGCTCAGGGACACATCGCCTGCCTGGCAAGCACAAGGTCGTGAGTTTGGTTACCGGTACCAGAAAAAAAAAACAAAAAATAAAAAAAATAAAGAGACTGCCTGCAAAGAATATTTAAATATTAGGTTTAAACCAATTTAACAGTGAATGGGAATTCCTTTAAAAATTATTTTCAAAAATAGTTTTTATTCTGTTAATTTAACACACGTTAACATTTATGTTTCTGCCTGAAGTTAATTAAGGTTTTTTGAAAGGTGTTTGTTTGCCTACACCTCCACTGTTAATGAGGTTAAATTGGTTTAATTTAAGTAGTGCGTGTATTTCATCTGCACCCTAGCACATAAGACTTTCCTTACATAAAGAATCATCTCAATAAAATAACAAAAGTAGTTCCGTTTTAGTAAAATTTGTACAGATCTTTTGTAAGAGGCTTCAATTCAGTTGGAAGTTTCCAGACAAGCCCAGGTATTCCTGATTGGCAGATGTGCTCACTGATTGAACAGGAGACTAGGGGAACTGCAGGAGCATGAAGGGCCACTCTTACCTTACTGCATGCGTGCTCTGTAGCTAGGATTTAGATTTAATCCTCTTCCTATGTTATAGCAAAGTTCCTAAGGCCATGTTGGCGAACCTTTTAGAGCTTTCAATGATAAAAACAGACTACTGTAGCACGCATGCCATAAGTTCGCCACCACTGTCCTAAGGGAAGAATAAGCCTTTGTTACTGTCTAACACAGGAACTACTTTTGATGCTGGGGCACCTGAATTTCTAAGAACCAAAGACCAGGAATGGAGAGTCCTGTAATGACCCTTCCATTGACCTTAAGCCCCCCGGTTTTCTCAGAGTGTCATCTGCCAAGTGAGGGACACGATTGTGGAGCTTTAAAGGACTCAGATCCATGCGCTTTACTGGCAGCACATTCTAGGTTATTTGATCATTTTATCAGATCAATCACCAGAACAGGAAAAGGAGCCCTTAGGTTTTATTTTTATCCTACAAGTAATTTCCATTATATTGCAAAAAGGAATTGTTTTTCTCACACCCCCAGATGGATGGATGGATGGATGGATGGATGGATGGGTGGATGGGTGGATGAATGGATGGGTAGATAGATAGATGATAGATAGATAGATAGATAGATAGATAAATAGAAAGAAAGACAGGTGACTAGATGGAGAGGAGGCAGCTCTGAACACAGAGTTGTCTCTGAAGGAGGTGAGGAGCTGAGGGTAGACTTGCCACTTCCTGAGCTGCCTGCCTGGTATTAATTTAGTTCTTCTGTTGAGAAAGAAGAACTAGGTTAACTAGGAAAGAAGAACTAAGTGGTTTACACCACTTTACACAGTGGTGTAAAGTGACTCAGCTGAGCCAGGATCCCCCATCAACCCCCACACAGGGAAGACCCGTAGGACATGGGCCCATCTGATGAGAGGACCCTTTGACAGCCAGGATGGGGAGGAGGCAGGTGGCATTCCTCTCCTCACACTTTCAGGAGCCTTTCTCTGCCACTGTCTGCTTTCCTCAGTCTCCTCAGAGTGCTTTGACCCGTTTCACCTAAGACACTTGCAGGCATCCATCAGCCGTTGGGAAGCAAAAACAGAACGTGAAATGCCTGGGTTGGAGGGCGCAGGTGGGAGATGTTACTAAGACTGGCATTTTCCACTCTTGGAATAGAGCACATAGCCAGGAACTCGGGTATTCTCTATGTTGAGTTCTCAAAATGGCCTTAGAGGATAGAGACGTAGCAGCCTACTAATATAAGAGAGCCTCACTTGTGCATCCATCGATCACTTAATAAACATTTATAGAGCAGCTGTATTCCTATATTTATGATGTTATATATAAGAAGTCACAGCGCTTACTATGCAGCAACTATACAGGGCAGTGTGCTAGATCCTGAGGATACCATGGTAAGGAAAACAGCCTGGCCTGACCCCAGTGAGGACTGCATGGACTTGTGGGGGAAGCTGGCATAATGAAATACACCGTCCTATAGCTACAAACCTGTTATGCCCTGAAGACTCAGGAGCGTTTGAAAGAGAGACTTGCACTCCTGGGCGCAGTACTTCGGGAAAGTCTGTTGGAAACACATTGGTGATAGACGCATTATCACTGGCAAGGAAATGGTCAGAAGGGGAGTGGCCAGGCTTTCACAGAACAGTAGCTGTAAGGATGAAGCACCCACAGTGTGTCAGGGCCAGTCTATTAGTTCTCCCAGTTTATAAATGCAAAGCAAAACAAATCCTGTACATGAACCTTAAAACAGTTGAAGCCAGGCATCACCCACATCTGCAGTCCCAGCACTCAGGATGTAGCTCAGTGCAAGGGCCTTAGGTCCAACCCCTGGTCCTGGAATAAATGAAAATTAAACAGCGTTAGTCTTGGTGTTGTCCAGACTGAAACCCAAGTTTGCTTAACTACAGCATCCTCATCTTTTCACAAAGCTTTCCTTCGCTCTCTTTCTAGCACATTCCTGTTTGCAGAGGACTTTTTCACTTTTTGAGACATGATCTGTAAATCTCAAGTCTGAGTACTGAACACAATTTAGAGTAAGCACAGGATTGTCCCTTGTCTGTGTCGACCGTTGAAATTTGAACAGCTTTTCTAAACAGCTTACAACATCACTTAGATGAAATTTTTTAAATGAACAGAGAATAAGGGAAAATCTTAAAATGATCCCACCATCCATAAGTAAATACACTAGCACTTTATTTTATTGTCTCTTTTTGAAAAATATAGTATACGGCTCTGTAGGTAAGGATATAGTATTTCCTTTGGCATGAAAATAGTATTTTCAAATAATATGGTAGCAAAACTATTCATCTGTAAAGTATTCAAACTGCAGAGAAAAGGTCACTAAAAAGGCGTATGTTAACTGTTAGTGATATATTTGGGTTTTTTCTTTACTCTCTCCCTTCCTTTGATTTACAAACAGAATATGTTTTTGGCCATCATCAATGATACTTACTCGGAAGTGAAATCTGATCTGGCCCAGCAGAAAGCTGAAATGGAACTCTCAGATCTTATCAGAAAGGTAGGCTAATCTCTATTGCTTAGAAGATTTTTTACTTCCTACATAAAATGAGTACTACATCATCTGACTTTCCAAGACACTGTTGATCCACTGACATTGTTTAAAAAAAAATAATAGATTACTGTATTTCAAGAATAATTTAAAAACTTTCTGCTTGGAGGCTTGGTGGATATGTTGGTAGCTGCGACCTAAATTCCAGAAGCATTTTATGCCCTGAGTCCAGTTCTAAATAAGCCTGTGACTCGAAATCTGAGTGCCTTTATATGTTTTGAAGCTTCCTCTATTGACCTGAGCTCAGAATAAAAAAGGGAAGATTATATAAAGATGCATCTAGCCTGCCTACCTCCTTTAAATTTACCACTTTAAAAACTTTTAGAGGAAAATACAGTTATGTACTCAGACCTTTTAGGGCAGTTATAAAATAGCTGGAGGAGAAGATCTCTGAATGAAAGCCACAGCCTGAGAACATCTCCTTTCTCCCTTCTCAGGAGGTGTTTGTTGAACAGAGGGCAGGACCGGCCTGGGGTGGCTTTGATCTTCTCAGTGTAGCTTCACTATTTGGTTTAGTGTAAAAGCTACACAACAGGAAGGAACTTAAGGTACACAGTTTGCTCCCAGCATCATGCTGCTGAGACCCAGTGGCTCCTTCACGCTGCTTTCGATCGGCACCAGACTCCTGCCTATGTTGTCTATGTGTCATTTGTAGGGAAAACGTCAGCTTACAGCAGAGCCCCTTGGATGACACTTAAGTCACATGATCTTGAGTGCTGCACCACCGTGGACTACATTTTAGCCAAGCTCCACTGTGTATGTCTCACTCCACACAATATGGTTTTGAGATACACCCAGCTCAGTTACACTGGCTTTGTTTCTCAGTACCAGGCCTTCATAACATGGTTCACATTCGAGCTCTAAGAGCAGATTACCTGTAAGACTACACAGTACAAACTCCACTGCAGGCTCTTCTGTCTACACATCATCCATCACCTAGGTGACGGATAGCCGCTGCATTCAGCGACCACTGTGACACTGATTGCAGTCCGTGTTGACTGTTGCCTGGATGTGCTTAGTTCACGCCCAGCGTGTAGTTCGCCCAGAGTGTAGTTTTGCTTCCTGTAGGCCAGTAGTAAGCCTTCATGACATTTTACACAAATCATAATTGAAAAACAGAATTGGCCAGCAAAGCAAAGAGACAAATGTGATACTGGAAGTGAAATCAAACCAAATGACATGGATTTACAGAAGAAATGGCTAGCTGTGGGAATGTTGACACTGCCAGCATTCAGAGGCCCAGGAAAACAGAACTTAAGTGAGGGCTAATTTATCAACGTAAATGAGGACGGCACTTGTGATAAAAAAAAAGGTGATGTCCTGCAGGAAGTGACACCACCCAAATCCTACATCTTAAAAAGACACTTACTAGAGAAATTTAATAGTAATTAATGTACAAAAGAAAAATGACTCAGGCTAATCCATAATGGGAAAGAATGTCGGCATTCCTAACACGTGGTAAATACACACAGTTCACACGCCTGGTAGATGATGAAATAGCAGGAGTAGGAAAGAAGCACTGCTGTGCTACTCTGGATACATTTTCCACAGAGAAAGGACTTTGAATGTTTGTAATGTTTTAAATTTCTGTGCACTAAAAAAATTAGATTTATTACTGTTTCTCTCTAAATCTATAACTGATACCAAGCGAGTTTTTTTAATGTTTTGATTAAAAGTTTTGAAGGTCATGGGACAGTTGAAATTTTTTCTGTTGATTTTTCAGATCACTTTGAACAAGTTCAGCGTTTACAGTCCTTCACTGTAGTTTGCTAGTGAAAGACCCTCACCTGTGTTTCCCTGGGCTGATTTTACATACTTTATATAAGGCAGTAACAGCTATTAGGTATTATAAAATTAAATGGTCAAACACGGTGCAGTGATATACCCCAGTAGATCTAGCTACTCAGGATGCTGAAGCAGGAGAGTCACAAGCCAAGGAGTGCAAGGTCAGCCTAAGCAACATGGTGAGACCTAGTCTCTCAATACTGCAATGATAAACAGACAATAAATAAGCAGTCCATGACTCAGGTTTTTGGTATTCTTGTGAAATATATATTCCTGTATTCTAGGGAAGACCCATATGGAATACGTAGTGATTTTTCACTTCTGTTACTTAAATTTTTTCCACCTGTGAGGAAAAGGGCCTTAGTTCTTGATTTATTGAAAAACCCTAAGTCTTTCCATATAACTCTGTGTTTTCATTATTCATTCATTAACAAACATTGTTGAGTGGCCTAGCTCTACCAGCTCCTGGATTTATAAATAAAAGGTAAAGTAAATGCAAAAGGAGAGTAAAGTCAACCAGATGTTTTCCTTTTTCTTTTTCTTTTTTCTTTTTCTTCCTTTTTCCCTTTCCTTCCCTTTTCTCTTCCTTTTCCTGTCTTTTATTTCCTTCCATAACAGGGCTACCATAAAGCCTTGGTCAAACTAAAGCTGAAGAAAAATACCGTGGATGACATTTCAGAGAGTCTGCGGCAAGGGGGAGGCAAGTTAAACTTTGACGAACTTCGCCAAGATCTCAAAGGGTAAGAGTCACACTTCCTGGGATGAGGGAAGTCCCTGCTTTTGAAGATAAATTACCAGTGACAAGAGCATTGCTGGCCCAAGTGCTCATAGATGCTTTCCCTCAGAGGCAGGGATCTTTCTGGAATGTGCTGGAAGATGGGCCCCAGTCGGTGCTTTCTCCCTTGCACCTGCAGTTTGATGTCTCCTATGTTTGGGTTGGAACGCAGACAGGATAAGTTCATCTGTCCCTCTCAATCATTTCAGGAAAGGCCACACTGATGCGGAGATTGAAGCAATATTCACCAAGTATGATCAGGATGGAGACCAGGAACTCACCGAACATGAGCACCAGCAGATGAGAGATGACTTGGAGAAAGAGAGGGTGGGTCTAATTTTGGTGTAGATGATTTCGTTCCATACTCCCCATGGATCAGACCCTACACAGAATGGTGGGCTAGTACATATTTCTCTTTCAAGCTTATTCCAAAATAGTTCTAGTTGTATAATATGAAATAAAATAGTGTGAATGTAAGAAAGTCAAAGTGAAGAGTGAAACAAAACTGGCATGAAAACATGATGAATACCAAGAAAGCGTAGGTCAGTGGTGGTGAACCTGTGGCACAGCTGGCTGGTTATTGCTGAAAACTCGGAAAGGTTAACCATCAGTGCCGTAGATGTACAGCATACACACATTTCCTGCTTGCCCAAGACCTTGGTAATGTGTGTGGGGTCCTATGGGCCTGCTCCTCACCTGACCCCATGTTATTCAGGAAGACCTGGACTTGGACCACAGTTCTCTACCACGACCCATGAGCAGCCGAAGCTTCCCAAGGAGCCTGGATGATTCTGAGGAGGATGATGATGAAGACAGTGGACACAGCTCCAGGAGGAGGGGAAGCATCTCCAGTGGGGTTTCTTATGAGGAGTTTCAAGTGTGAGTATGAAAGAATTGGCAAATTTGGGTTGACCAGAATCCCTATGTGATATAGCAATTGCCCCCATTCCATTCAGTTCACTGTTTTCCATTACCAGTCACCAGCTCTTCTGTGTTACTTTTACTGGTAATTCTTTCTCTTTATAAAAAATAATGCGTTTATTATAAGAAAATTAACAAAGAAAAGCAAAATAAAGTATTAAAGGCTGCCATATTCCTACTAACAATGCTGACTAATATTGTATCTCTTTTTATGTGTATCCATCAATATTTTTATAAGTTTCTATGGTTTCACATACGATCTATCCTGGAAGATGACTTGAAAAAAATGTATATGCTTCTGTTTCTTAGGGAGAACAGATGTTTCATAGGTCCAGTTGTTTTATAATATTGTACAGCTCACCTGTTTTCCTGATGATCTTCTACCTGTTTGTTCTGTCTACTTTGGAAAGTGGGGTATTTAAGTCTCCAACAATTATTATTAAATTATCCATTTATTCCTTCCATTTTGTAAGATTTTACTTTGTGGATGTTGGAACGGGATATAACTCTCTGGTTATATGTCTCTTCCTAATAGATTGATCCCGTTTTTAATTATAAGATGATTCACCGTACCTTTAGTAGAATGTATTCTTTTAAAGTTTTGTCTGATATTACCGTAGCCACTCCAGCCCCACAGTTGCTATTCACATACCATTTGTCATCCTCTCACTTTCAACCTATTTATATCTCTATATGTAACATGTGTCTCATGTAAACAACATATGATTAAGCTTGTCTTTTTATCCCATTTGACAATCTATGCCTTTAGTCTAGATGTTTTTATCCATTTATATTTTTAATTATTTTAATTTTAAAGAGAAAAAAACAAAATAACAATTATGACAAAAATAAAACAACACAAAAACAGTAAAAAGGATACAGGATTTCAAAACAAGATGATAGAAATTGACAGTGGTTGTATTACAGTGGTTATATTATAACAGTGGTTATATTACATATTGTTATCTTCAGCCAAGTTGCTCGGATTACCATACATAAGAATGCAAGATTGGTCAAACAAGTAAAGACAATAAAAAGTAATAAAAAAATTAGAAACAATACAGAGCTTCACTAAACAAGATGGTAGGAATTCAGCCATGGTTATATTGCATATTGTTGTCTTCAAATTAGTTGTTCAGATTACCAGATATAAGCATGCAAAATTGGTCAAGAAAAAAAAATTTAAGCATTAACTGTTCCTTTCAGTAAACAATAGACATCAGCAATACAGTTACCCCAGCTATCCTTGTATATACATATATATTTTTTCTTTTTTATTTTAAAGAGAAAATAACAAACAAAATCACAAAGGCAAAGACATAAACAAAACAATGTAAAAAGAGTAAAAATGATACAGAATTTCAAAACAAGGTGAAAGGAAATTAACAATGGTTGTTATATTATATATTGTTATCTTCAAAGTGGTTACTCAAATAACCAGATATAGGCATGTAAGATTGATCGAACAATTTATATTTAATGTTACTGATTCAAATTTACACCTACAGTATTGCATTTTATTTTCTATATATCTTGTATTTCTTTTTCCTCATCCTCCTTTATGGCTTTTAATAAATATTTCCTGGTGTTCTATTTTAATTCCTTTTTTTTTTTTTTTTTGTAGTTTTTAAGTTATTTTCTTAGTGGTTGCTATAATACTTAGCAAATAGAGTGGCTTATGAGAACTTGTTTCTAATTTCCATTAACTTAATCCAGTGACATATAGAATACTCATTTGTAGTTCTTTTCCTTCTTTCCCTTTTTTGTGCTAGTGAGATAGATGTATTCATCAGTATATGTTGTGAATCCAATATTGCATTGCTCTATTTATCACTGTATAGAGATGATAAATTCTATAATAATGTTTGCTATATTAACATTCTTACCTACCATATCCAACTCTCTTCATGTGTTTCTGAATTCAGGTTTCTGTCTTGAATTCTGTCTGGTGTCATTTCCTTACTCTCATACAATCTGGCTTTTACTTACTTCCATTGGCCAGCTGTTATTAAATACATTACATTTCTAGGGGCTGGGGATTTAGCTCAGCGGCAAAGCGCCTCCCTGGCAAGCGCAAGGTCATGAGTTCGGTTCCCAGTACCGGAGAAAAACCAAAAAAAAAAAAAAAACAAAAAAAAAAAAAAAATACATTACATTTCTGTATGTTATAGACCCAGCAATTGAATTTTGTACCAGTCTTATACAGTTGTTTTTTAAACTAGTAAAAAGAGAAAAAAAGAAATATTGTTTATATTTTATACGTACATGATTATTTGTATTCTCTGTTTTTCATAGATATTTTAATTAGTTTCTGGGGACTTGCTTTCAGCTAAAGATGTTTCTGTAGTATTTCATTTAAAGCTGGTCTGCTAGCAATGAATTCTTCCCATCTAGGGTCATCTGGGCATGTTTGTCTTCACGGCCCCTGGCAAATTCTGGTTTTGAATAGACAGCTGTTAATCTTACTGAGTCCATTCTACATAATGTCAATTTTCTCTCACTCCTTTTAAATAAAGTATTTGTCTTTAAACATTTTCATTTTGTATGTCTTGGCGGGCATTTCAAGTTTACCCTATTTTTAGTTCTACGAGTTTCTTGGATGTATATTTTTCACCAAGTTGTTGAGATTTCCAAATATTATCTCTGCAAATACAATAGTACATTGATTTACAAACTTAATTTGTTTTACAAATTGGGGAGAGATGGCTGTTTGTGTTTGTGTAGGGAAGATGCCATGGCTGTGTTTGTTACTCAGTGCAAGATTGTGAGTGGAAGCAAAATATTCCCAGACACTTTTGTTTGTGAACCAAATTATTTGCAAACAGAAGCATTTATGAACTGAGGTATTACTCTATTTCTTAAATTCCATAGACTTCCTTCTCACTGAAATTTAGTTGATTAATAAATGCTTTTGCACTGGCTATGTACTCTTAAGAAAGTTTCTAGAGCACATCAATGTTTGGATTTTTAAAAATAACTTTACACAGTTATAATTGTTGTACTGAGGAGTTAATCTATTGAACTCTAATGCTGCCATTCTAGATGTCTCCAGTTTATGTTTTAAAGATATTTATATATTTTATTCAAAATAGATCACAAGGGAACATACTGGGTTTTTTGCTTTATTTAATATATGGTGAGCACAATTCTGTCATTATTTCTTGCAGTGTAATTTCTGATGACATCTTAGAATTTCGTTGTGTACATGAACAGTTTCTCTTATTGTTTAATGTAGCAGTCTTTAGTGGTGCACTATTAAAAAGCAACACTCTGGTTCATATTTTTAGTGAAAAATTACATATGTAAAACTGCTTTAGAACATTTTCTAAAAATAAAACTTCTGGCAAAAGTGATGGACATAGATTTTTAAATCCCCAGCTACAATTTGACCGGCAGAAAGATGCTCTAGTTAGCATCGCACCAACATCACAGGATAGTTTATCTTAAGCTTGAGACTGCTTAGCAAGTGTGGCCAGGCTGGGGTGTATCTCAGTGGTAGGACACTTGCTTAGCGTGCTTGCTGACCTGAGTTCCATCCCTATCAGTGCAAAAAGAGATTTTATCATATTGTTTAAGAAAAAACTTTCTAACATTTCTATTCAAAGAAGTAGCGAGGCTGACATGACAGTGACAGGGTCCTTTCCGCTCTAAAATCTGATTTCCCGCAGCCTGGTGAGACGAGTAGACCGCATGGAGCACTCGATTGGCAGCATCGTGTCCAAGATTGATGCCGTGATCGTAAAGCTGGAAATCATGGAACGGGCCAAACTGAAGAGGCGGGAGGTGCTGGGGAGGCTGCTGGACGGGGTGACTGAGGTAGGTGGCTGTCAGCGAGAAAACATCTGACCAAAGCACAAGAGTACTCCATTGATGGTAGGACACGTTGGTGACACTGCCTTCTAGCTGAAGTGCTGAAGAGTAAAATACACAAACAAGAAAGATCACAGACATTCGCAACACAGTTTCCATCCATTTTCACTTTCAGATGTTGTTCCCCTCTGAAACAGAAGCACTGTCTGATTCTATGAAATATCAGGGTAGTTATATTCTGTAATCTTTACCCTAACATGCTTTTCTTCCAAACTGCAGATCATTGATCATCTGGAGATGTGACCACCCTAACCTTCTGAACACAGATGGTCCAGCCTTCCCTAGAGAGTAGAATTTAGTGAGCAATTACTCCAGTGAGTCTGTAAATTGCTATTACAGTGGTACCTCAGTTCACAAGCTAAATTCTTTTCACACCTATGGTTGCAAACCAAACTGGACAAGAACCAAATCAAATTCATTCATTAGGTTTAGTGTTGACCTTATGGGAAAATTTGATTTAGTTGTTGTCCAGTTCAGTTTGGAACCAGAATCATGGAAAGAATTAAGTTCATGAACTGAAGTAGCACTGTATTTGCTGGAACTCCCCAGCCTCACTTAACTATAGATAGATTATTTGTGCCCCAGATTTCCCAAGGCACCTTCTGTATGTACATCACCCTGCCAGTAACACCCTGGTTTCTTTTTCTCTTGTAAGGATGAAAGACTGGGTCGTGACAGTGATATCCACAGGGAACAGATGGAGCAGCTGGTGCGAGAAGAGCTGGAGCGCTGGGAATCAGATGACGCAGCTTCCCAGCTCAGTCATGGTCTAGGCACACCGGCAGGACTCAACGGTCAGCCTCGGCCTAGAAGCACTCGCCCTTCCTCCTCCCAGTCCGCAGATGGCCTGGAAGGTGGAGGTGGAAACAGCAATTCCAACGTCCATGTATAACACTTGTGTCATTGTGTATCACCCAGCAAGTGGGAAGGTGACTATCACCAATTGCCATAGAAAGTTCACCACTTACATGCTCCACCTGCCATATGATGTTGGTCTTTGTGACCAATTATTAATCTTTTGCACTTTAATTTATTGTATATAAACTTTACCCATGGATCAGGACTTTTTTTCATTTTCTCATATAAGAAATCAAGATGTACATACTGAATTGAGGACAAAAAGAAAATTGTTGAAGAGCACCTAGAACGGTATGCTCAGATGCTACCCTACCTAAGTCTGCTCTTTTGACAATGATGTAGCCTTTAAAGCTAGAAAAGAACAGTCATGGGGCTGCTGAGTTCCACTTCTAGCCAGAAAAACAGTGTTGCCATTTCTGTCCAGTATGTGAAGGGAAAGGAGGGTACCTTTTCCACTCAAGTGCCACTAATGAGCTGAATAAATAGCTTTCCTGTAGGAAAGGAATTTTAATTCAGCTACCTTCCTGGGGTGAACTTTCCTAAAACATGAAGTAGAAAAAAAACTCCAAAGCATAGAATGAGTATGTAACCATTACACCAGAATCTGTATGAATGGTTAACATAAATGTTAGGTACTGTGTAATTTTTGTTGTTTTCTCATATCTACTATCTACAGGACTAACAAAATCACTTTCATATTATTTTATCTTTCATTAGAAACAAAATGAGTAACAGGACTGGGGATAAATTACAGGATAAATGATACTTGTAACTAAAACATAAGAGAATTGGAAGGAACCCTAATTTGCTTCCAACTTTTGACATTTTCAGTAATTTGGAAGTACAAAATTACATTAGGTGCTTTCCCTTTGCTAGTACAAAATACTGAACACTTAAAGGAGGAGAGATTTTAATGGTTCACAGTTGTCGAGGGTTCAGTCCATAGTCCACTGGCTCCCAGTAAGGAACGTCATGGTGGAAGACTCTGGTGGAGCAAAGCTGTTCACTTCATTGTGGCCAGGAAGCAGAGCTGGTTGGAAAGATTGCCAGAGAGGAAAGGGATAGAAACAGGTATCATTTATCCTGTAATTTATCCCCAGTGGTTTTACGAACCTTATTTCTAATGAAAAGTGATGCCTTCATGACCAACCCAGTCACATACATAAGTGTGCTTTACTAATCTGCTAGGAGTCTTTATCCACTTAAGTTGACAGTCAGGATTAATAGTGACCAAAATTTGTCCATATATTCTCTTTCCCATGTGTCTCTACCCATCTGCAGCTGAGTTAATGTTACAACTAACCTAGTAGGACCAACTAAGTTTTATGGTATACACTCAACTTTTTAACTCAGTAAATTTGTTCATATTAAGCAAAATTTTGAACACGTTTTAAAATTCATAAAGCTTTAGTAAAACTGAAGTTTTCATTTTATACCAGCTCAGGGATATAGTTCTGAAATATTTTGTGCCCTACATTTAAAAACTCAAATTGATACTATAAATGAAGTTTAAAAGGAGGTTTTTGTACTGAAAATACATCCATTATCACAGCGTGTTTAACCCAACTTGTTTTTGTTAGGAGAATGTCTCGTCAAATTTATGGGGGGGGGGGTCTATTTTGCAATAAAAAAATAAAACTGGTATTTTTCAAAAGTGTTGACTAATGTGACCTTTTGAGAGCTAACAGGAGAAGTAAGAGACAGTACAGTGTTGGTGAGAAATCCTCAACTGGGGAAACCATAGAAGAGAGTCCTGTTTTTTTTTTTGTTTTGTTTTTGTTTTTTGTCTTTTTCCAGTACTGAGAATTGAACTCACAACCTTGCGCTTGCCAGGCAGGTGCTGTGCCACTGAGCTAAATCCTCAGCTCAGAGAGTCCTGTTTTTTTATACTGGGTCTTTAATTCCCAAGTTGCTCGCTCACTGAGTAGAAAGCCTCAGTCTAATTTCCAGTGAAGAGGTGAGTGGACGGGCCTTCCCAGATTGGCTTCTGTAGGAGTGAAGCATCCTGAGATTCTCCAGTGTCACTCTCTAGGACTTCATCTTTATCTTTCATATGCTGCACACGTTTTTTATTCCTAGGTACTGACATATACACTCCAGAAGAATTGGGTGTACGTGTTTGGTGTGTGTGTACCATGTTACTAAGTGTAAACAAGCTTCACTGTGAAGTGCATTCTCCTTGTGTGGTGTCCACGTGTACTGACCATGTGCCATGTATCAATCATGGTCACAAGAAGTCTGTTTATTATGTGTATTATTATTAATGTGTTGTCTTTCATTTCACTTGTAAAATGAATGTTACAGAATTCTTTCCTTGTACCTTTAAATTCTATACATTTATCATCTTCCATCATAGAAAATTCACTCCTCATCACTTCCCCACCATCTTCCCCTCTGCATTGTTACAATAAAGATGTTACATACGCAAGCCTTTCTCAACAATCAAGAATTTCATTAATGTATAATACTGAGCACTTTGCTTTTTAATAAAGGCTTGATGTGATAACAGATGTATGAACTGTCTGTTTCCTATTAGTAAAAGAATAGACTTTAAAAACTGCAAGTTCTGTTCGGGTTGCAGACAGACATCTGCTGGGTGGAGGGCAAAGCAGAACATCGGGGGACTCAGGGCCACCCAACAGGAGGGCGCAGGAGGACTGCAGTTTAAGTGGGTCATCGATGCAAAGTTCCTATTCATGCTCACCTCTCCAGTGCTTCTCTCCCGGCCCCCAGGTACGAGAAACAAAAGCAGTTAAAATAGTGGGTCTTTGCCTTGACCCACACAGCCGGTGGGGACCTGAGAAGGGATGACAGATTAAGAAAAAAACTAGACACATAATAAAGGAAAGCTGGGACCAGGTGGGTCCTGATTTCTCTGATGGAGAGGCAGCGATAACTCAGCATGGCCTGCAGTTTTATTCACACACAGTAAAAAGGGGGAAAAGCATGCAACAGCGCTGAAAGTGGGAGGTCTCAGTGTTTTGCTGAGAACACTGAAAGTGAACCATTCTCAGAGCTGTCTGTGCTATAGTTAACAGGGAGGAACACCAAGGCCCAACACCCACTAGGCTGGCCTTGCTCTAGTCCCAACAGCTTGTTCACATGGCTCACCTCTGTCCCTCTGTTCTCAGGGCTGGCCTTGCCCTAGCCCCGAATGTGTGGTCGATCTCTAGCTCAGCCACTCCCCATAGGCCCTGACCTAGATGCTCCTTCCCTACACCTGGCAATGTCTGACGATGGAGTGCAGGGCAGGGCGCAGTTGATAAAAAGAACTACTTTCTTCTGTTCTTCATGTGTATGGCATTTACTTGTTTTATTTTTAAGTTATCAAGTTAGTTTACTTTCAGTGATGCATTCATCTGTAGCTCTCTACAGAAAGTTTCTAATGGCATGTAGTTGAAGCACATTTCATCAAATTTCTCAGAGTAACTGATTTAAAGCAGGGGTTGGCCCAAAATATTCTGAAAAGTATACACGGAATCAGATCCACGGACAAAGCCATAGACACAGGTATTTACAGCTTTTGGATGAAAATATTAATTCTGGGAGTAGCAACCACATCATTTTGTACGCAAACAACCTCCCTTCTTGGTCACAATGATTTCATTGACTTCCAGTGAGATATTTGTTCTGCAGCAGTGCATGCTATATGACTCTCTCAATGATTTCTCTCTTTGAGACTTTGCTTCTGCAGACTCTGACAAGGGATTCCTGCCCCCCACCCTAGCTGGAACCAAGGGAGGGGAGGGGTGGCATGGAGAGGGCTCGTGCAGACTCCTATTTAAGGTGAGTAAACCAGGGCTGGCCAAGGACGGAAGCAAAACAAGGAACCCCTGAGGATCCTCTGGCACTGCGGAGCTGACCCAGCAGTGCCTCCCAGGTCCTGTTCCCAGGTGCCCCCTCTCCACCCCCACAGCTGGCTCAGCAGCGGCCCATTCCCACTGCAAAGTTTAGGACCAAACCTCGAGTATTTCAGACCAGTAATTGGTTGCTGAGGCAACTGCCCAAGCAGCCTTGGCCATGGCAGCATCATACTTTATTTTCCTTTTAAAGATGCTTAATCTGTCAAAACTGTTATTACATGTGATTCTTTTTGGTAAGAATCATTATGGTTTATGTCCTGTACTCTGAGTAACTAATTTGAAGAATGATACACAGTGTCTTAATGTTATGAAATTTTTTTGATTTAAAAAAGATGCCATGACATTGTTCCTCTCCCTTTCCTCACTGGGAAATTCTGTGCAGTTTGTATTACCTCAAAACACGTCAGTAGCAATTTTTAATTTGAGTTTATATGGTAAGACATAGGGATGGATTTGCAGCTAAAAAAAAAGTGAACGAATCTGTCATAAGCAATCTCACCTAACCCAAGTCACAAATTCTAAATGTAATAAAATCCAATCAGGGCAGTCCTCAATAAACTACAAAAGTGACTCAGATTTTCTTCTAATGTGAGTAGCCATAGGCTGTATGGTTTGCCTGAGAACAATAAGGAAATTGGAGGAACTATAAAACTCAGAAGAACCTATGATTAACCTCAGATGTTCAGATTTTCTGTTTCTCATCTCATCTTTGCTAAGGAAAATGTCAAAACAGAAATATCTAAAGGCCAACCAGGTACCTAACACAGCTCACGACAAAGAACAAATATTTTCTGCCTACACTTTACACTGCCTGTGACCTAGGATCTAAAGAAAAAATGCAAGGACTGGTGGGAGTTTTGTTTATTTTTCTTCACTTTTTCCTGACTTGGCACGGGGCCACCTTGGCTTTGGTTACTTGAGTCACTAGTGGTTTCTTTCTCTTCCCTCCTCTCCAGTCAAGCCAAACCCCTCAATGCTCTGCTCCCTTCTTTGTCCAAAGACTGTATGTCAGCCTTCAGAAGCCTATGCGTTAACATAAAGATGTGTGTGCTGCAAAGCTGGCTCTGGGCAGCATACAGGAGAAACATGAAAGTATTAGTGTTTCTGTCTTCGAAAAGAAAAAGAAAAAGAAAAAAGAGGATAATTGAAAGGATGAGAAAGGCAGAGATTTTTGGGAAACACAGGTATTCACAGATTTAGATACAGAGAAAATGAAGCATGCGTGTGTCTGAAAGACTGAAAAGGGGCCAAGTGAAGAGGAAGAGCAGGAAAAGACAGAAGCACTGGCAGTCACAGAAGCAGCCACAGAACGTGGAAGGCATTCTGGTAATTCAGCAACAGGAAGTCAAGTGGCAGGGCTCAAGGGTGGGCACAGAAGCCACAGGAACCCTTTCTTTTTTTCTTTTTGTGTACCAGGAATCAAACTCAGGACCTTGCACTTGCCAGGCAAGTGCTGTGCCACTGAGCTAGATCCCCAGCCCAGGAATCCTTTGTTAATGATCCCAGCCTTCCTGCCTGCACCTGCCCATGCCCCCAAAGGATGGGCGGCCCTTTGATAGACTCTAGATGAGAGAAGTGATTCCTTTCTGTACAATCATCCCCAGTGCACACAGTATGCAGGAGGGTTTAGAGAGGGGAGAAGCATCCAACAGCGACAGAGACTAGAAGCAGCAGGACGAACACTCAGTGCAATTTTGACGGCGCTCTGGGGTGCTATGCTCTTCCCAGGGGTCCTTTCCAGGTTATTGTTGTCCTGAACAAAGAACTGCACAAGAAACACAGAAAATGTAACATGGTATTGCATTTATTAAAGGTACTGAAAGTAGGAAAAGAAGTACACTCCGCAGAGTGAGCGCAGGCCACTGAAAGAGCTTGTAATGGCCACTGTGTTGTATATCTTCCATTCTGATGTCACATCTTGGCCATCCCATCAAAACCCTGATTGGATTTGTGCCAGAAGAACTGAAGATAGTATTCTCCAATTGGTCCCAGGTGCAAGGTTTAGGCATGTGTGTCCTGGATCTCCATGACAGGTCGCATCTACTTGCCCAGCCAGCCAGCCATGCCCGAATCTCCTGCCTCATTCCTCCTGAGAGGCATAAACCCCCATGATTCTTTATGGAGTGCTGAGGGTGTGGCAGTCTCTGACTTCATATAGCTACTTCCTGCTGAAAGGGGCTGTAGGCTCTACCTAGTGGGGATTATGTGCTCTGCAACTACATTTGGATATTGTTGCTCGCCAGGTTGGTAGAGAAAATCCAGTCAGAAGACAATGAGAAAAAGACAGTAGTGCCTATATGTGAAGAACTGCAGAACTGTGTATTTGATAGGGGAAAGCCTGGTGAATTTGTTAGAAGCATGAATGTACTCTGGCTCACTATTTGAAATCCTGAATGCATAAACTTTACTACTAAGTTTGTGGAGCAGAGCCCAGATAAGAGAAGGATCCATTCAAAATATTTTTGGGTCTGTCTTAAAAGGTGGGCTATACAGATCCAATAGTTAGAGACAATAAGCTTTATTTTCATGCTTCTTGAGGAGAAGAAAGCATGCTTAAGAGGGATATTAGATAAGCTACCAAGAGCCTGAAAGCCATAGCCCTACCAACATTACCCACATTCTAGATCTACTTAACAGGTTATCCCCATTTGCCCAGCCAGCTGACCATGCCATAATCACATGCCTCAGACCTGCCCAAGGCTAGCACTTGTCCAGACCCTACCTTGTGTAGAAAGGAAAGTCAGGTTCCCTGTGTCTTCCCTGGCAACATTACTTCCTGTTGCCCATTAGGTTCCCCTAGCAGCTGTGACTTCTTTGGCCAAACTTTGACACTGAATGACATCTTACATTCTCCAATGGTCCTCTGGGAATGATAGGATGAATATTTCATGGAATGGAAGTGGCTTGCGAGGCTGCCCAAGGCCAGAGCCCTGAGTGACAGCCCCTGTTGGAGTCACCTGACTCTCACCCTGAGGAGGGCTGAGCAGCTCCTCAAATCCTGGTCCATTCCCAAGACAGAGCAGGGAGGGCCTTTCTCAAAAGCAGTAGGAGACCCCAGCCCCCACTGTGCCACCTCCCCTGCCAGCCACAACAGGGCACACCCATCTGGGTTTCCTCCTTGCACAAAAGCCCTCACTTCTGGGATTCCACCAGTAGAAAAAGAACAGCTTTGCTGCTAGGAGCCAAGGTGGGCAATTCCTTCCAGTCTCCACCAGAAGCAGGGCTCGGGGCACCTGGAAGCTGTTTACTTTCAATGACCCATTCTTGTTCAGCTCACTAGGAACAGTTTCTTTTTTTTTTTTTTTTTGGTTTTGGTTTTTCTCCGGTACCGGGAACCGAACTCACGACCTTGTGCTTGCCAGGCAGGCGCTTTTGCCGCTGAGCTAAATCCCCAGCCCCTCACTAGGAACAGTTTCTAATGACATGCAGTTTTTCAGCACATTTGATCAAGTTTCTCAATGTACTTGTAATTTAAAGGAGGGGTTACCAATACTCTGTAATTTTCTTCAGTCTATCATTCTGATGTATAAAGCAACATCAGATGGACACAGACAGATAAGGGGATCCTTGCAGCTTTCAGATCAAAGCATCTGTCTAATGATGGCAGAAGCAACCAAGTCATTTTGTAAGGAACTTTGGTTTTCCGTCACAATGATTTCCTTGACTTTCCTGAGATATTTGTCTACAATAGTGTGTGCTGCACTTCTCTGAATAATTTATTTCTTAGACACTGAAATTTTGCTTCTGCAGGGTCTGAAAAATGATTTTGCTCCTCTCCCCCACAGAGCACCAACACAGCAGGAACCAAAGAGAAAGGGAGGTGTGGCCTGGACAAGGCACACGACAGGCTTGTGGGGAAGGGTGTGCTGCAGTGCTGCTCCAGGACAGAAAGCACAGTAAGGGACTCTCGGGGGTTGCCCAGCAGTGGGGAGCTGAGCTGTGATGCCAGGCAGGGCCTGCTCCCCCAGTCTCCCCACCGCACCCCCACAGCTGGTTCAGCCATGGTACACTCCCGTCACCAGGATCTGGAACAAACACTGAGCATTCTAGGCCAGTACTGAGTAGCGGAGGCAACTGTCCAAGCAGGCTTGGCCTCGGGGGGGTCTGCTCGTGAAGGGGCTTTTGTCCCTTCTCTTGCTTCTGTGCAGGATTTTTTGCTTCCTTCGAAGCCGGCTTGTGGTGAGGAGAGAAAAGCAGCTGGCTCTCAAGCTGGCAGGACTCATTCAGGAAAAATGCCAACTCCTGCACAAGGTCGGCCAACTTCAGAAAGAGCACCAGGCCTTACAGTCAGCTGTCAAGGAGGTCCGCCTGGAGGAGGAGGCCAAGGAAGCACAGAGTTGGGAGGCGGCCTACGAGCAGGTGGCCAGGGACAGAGCCAAACTTCGAGGCCAGATAGTCTTTCTCCTCAAGGAGCTCAAAGAAGCGCAATCAAGACGTTTCCAACAACGGCAATGGAGGATGGCGGAGATTTGCAGCAGGGTCTGGGCCCTAGCAGAGGACTCGAAATCCCTCACATCTCAAGAAGGCAACATCAAGGTCTCCCTGCTCTATTTCGGCAAAGCAGGGCTCCAGGGAACAATAACAGAAGCTCTGAGTGAAATTTCCCAACTGCAGCACAGCCAGTCCCAGCTTTTACAGAGGCCCAAGGTGGGAGGAAAAGGTGGGCGAACTCACCACAGAAAAGAGCTCCACAGAGAAAGGAACCCACAGCAGGTTTGTGAGTGACGCCCGCTCATGGCGTACAGCTGGGCTGCAGCACTCGGAGACAACATCACGGAGGCTGGGACCTTGTGGTGGGAAAGGAAGAGTCGGCTGGAAAGTGGACTGGCTTAGATCATCGGCTGAAAGGAGCTGCGGGGCTCAGTTAAATGCTTCTCTAGAAAGCTTGGAGGGAGAAAGCCACCAGCTCTGCGCTCCACTCCCTCAAGTGAAAAAACTGACTCCGCAAGCCTCCAGGCATTCAGCAAACACTCAGCTTTGAAGGGGCGCAGAAGCTCCAGCAGAGGCTCACAGCTAGGGCTACAGCAACTGCTCTCACGTCCCTGATCTACTTTTGCTCAAGGCGAACGCTGTGGACCTGTATTCCTCAGGAAGAGTGTTTGGTAAGTGAAGAGGGTTTACTTGTGGAAGATGCAGATCTCAGGTCCTAAGTCTACATTAAACAGAAGTTAATAAGAAGGAACACAGTGCACATTTCCCGGGTGTAGAGTGATAAGCCCCACGTGGAACTCTCGGTCTGCCCTGCTGCGGGCGAGCAGAGTTCTAAGAACCAGCAACCTGATGTCACCGCAGGTCTCCCTCACAATGTTCACTTTGTTACTGCGCTCAAGGAAAATCTTACCCAGCAAGCAGGGAAGGGGAGGGTTCAAATAACCCTCCGCCTTGGTGCATGGGGTTTTCTCCTGTTGGTTTTCATGCCTCTGAGAAATATCCCCAGCGAAGCCTTCCTGCACTGAGCTCTGAGGCCGAAACTGTCCGAGGCGGAATGCTTCCCAGTCCTGGATCATCAGGTTGAGTCCAAATACGAAAAGAGCAGAGGGCAAAGGCCTGAAAAACACTAAATAGATGAAAGCCAGGTGAGATGAGCCCTTGAGAGAAAGTAAAGCCCTCAGGAGACAAAGGACTGGGAAAATCCGCTGGACAGGGAAAACAGCAACAAAACTGGGAAAATCCGCTGGAGAGGGAAAACAGCAACAAAACCACTACCTGCACTTCCACACGTGCTCTGCCCCTCTCCCCTCCCTGGGGAGGGCTGAGAAGCTCCTCAGATTCTGGTCTACGTGCCACTTCCCCCATCGTCCAGCAGATGGCGCACCCACCCCCATCTGTTCCTGACACCAAAGCCCTGGCTTCCAGGATTCTACCAGGGGAGCAGTAGAAAAGAACAGCTTTGCTCCTAGGAGCCAAGGTGAGCTTTTCTCCTAGCCCCCACCAGAAGCAGGGCCTGCGGCACCTGGAAGCGGTTTACTTTCACTGGCGCAGCCATTCTTAGCTCTCTGAAGGAATAGTTGCTAATGACATGCAGCTTTGCAGCACATTTAATCAAGTTGCGGAGAGTATCTGCACTTCAATGCAGGAGTGACCAACTTTCCCTAGCATTCGTCTAAGACAAGTAAGCAACACCAGATAGATCCAAAGAGAGACTCAGTGTCTATGGGTGCTGGGCTGAACCCCAGACACCCTCAGGAAGCCCAGTGAGTCACCGCTGCACCTCTCTGACCAGCGTGTGAGGCAGGCGGAACCCCAGGCATGCTCTAGGGCCTTGGTGGCTACTTGCCTCAGCCATAGTGTGTCTGTGGGTGCTGGGATGAACCCCAGACATCTCCAGGAAGCCCGGTGAGCCACTGCTGTGACTCCCTGACCACCGTGCGAGGCAGGCAGAGACCCAGAAACTCCTTGGGGCCTTGGTGGTCACTTACCGTACCCCTATCTTGTCTGTGGGTGCAAGGCTGAACACCAGACATCTTTAGGATCCCCGGTGAGCCACTCTGCTGCCTCTCCCACTAGTGTGTGAGGCACATGGAGCCCTGGACAACTTCTGGGGCCTTGGTGGTCACTCCCAGAACAACCTGCAGCCCCCTGGAAACTCAGCTGAAACCTGGACAGAGTCAACAGCCTTGGGAGTCCACCCTCACCCATCCTCTGCCAGTGTACAAAGAAGGCTGTGTCCTGGGCAATACCTGAAGCCTTAGTAACCACAACCTGCACCCTCCTACTCTTGTGTAAGCCGGGCTGAACCCCAGACAGCTTCAGGAACTCTAATGAGCCTCCCCTGTCCCACTCACACATGCCTGAGAGCCAAATGAATGCAAGAAAGTTTGGGGAGCATCTGGGACCCCACCTTGCCACCACTCACCAGCACAGGAGCTGCACTGAGCATTGTAGTGTTCAGACACTCACCCTGCCACTCACACACAATCAGGAGAGCGATGCTGTGCACCAGGGAACCTCTGGATCTTCAAAAATGACAAAACGAAGGAGCAAAACACAATCCCAGACCTCTACACCACCCAAAACAAGTCCAGGAGACATCAACACAGAAGAGCCTGGAAGTCCTACACCTGAAATTTCTGAAATGATAGCAACTGAAGCAAAGAAACATCTCCATCAGACAATAGAAGACATCAGATCAGAAATAATTTTCAGGTAAAAAAAAAAAGAAATGACAACAATAATGAAAGAAATGTTCAGCATATCCAAAGATGACATAGACAAGAAAATAGAAGAGCATAGACAACTCATGGAAAACTTGAGTGAACAACATAGGAAAGAACTAGAATGTATGAAACAGATTCAAATAGATATCCAGGAAATTAAAAATTCCATTGAAAGCTGGAAAAACTGCCTGAATGAAGATAGACTTTCAGACCCTGAAGACAGCATTGCCTCTAACAAACATGAAAGGAGGGATCTCTTAAAAACAACAAGGAATCAGGAAATAACAATTCAACAACTGCAAGATGAAGCAAAGAAAAATAATATCTGATTAATAGGTATCAAAGAAACAGCAGATGTCAACACAGATGACATAAAAAGACTATGCAGAAATAATAGCAGAAAATCTCCCAGGCATGGAAAAAGAATCAGACATCAGACAGATAAGTGGAGCATATAGAAGTCCAGTTAATCATAACCAAAATAAATTCACACCCAGACATATAGTGATCAAGATCCCAGAAACTCAACAAAAGCTCAGAATATTAAAAGCTGTTAGAGAAAAGAAATAGATCACCTACAAAGGAAAGCCCATCAGAATCACGACAGATTTCTCAACACAAACCATCAAGGCAAGAAGAGCTTGGAGTGAAGTATTTCAGGTACTGAAAGAAAACAACTTCCAACCCAGATTGATATACCCTGCAAAACTATCCTTCAAATTTAATGCAGAAAATATTTAATAATATTTAATGCAGAAAATATTTTAATGATAAAGAACAACTGAAGAAATTCACAAATGTCAAACCATTCCTACAAAGAGGATTGAAAGATATTCTAGAAAGAGATAAAACAGACCACAATTTTAAAAACAACAACAGAAAGGAACCACAAGCACAGCAAACAATTAAATAAAGGGAAAAAGGAGGATCCAACAGCAGGAAAATAACACAACAAAGATAAGCCAATACATATCAGTTATAGCCATCAATGTAAACAGTCTCAATGCACCAACCAAAAGAAGCAGACTAGCAGAATGGATCAAGAAACAACATCCAACTATATGCTGTATACAAGAAACACATTTAACACAAAAGGAAATTCACAGACTGAAAATTAAAGGATGGAAAACAATACTCCACATAAAGGAATCCAGAAAAAAGTGGGTGTAGCTATTCTGTTTGCAGACAATGTGAACTTCAAACCAAAACCAATAAGAAGAGATAAAGAAGGTCACTACATACTTGTGAGGGGAAAGCTTCAAGAGAAAGAGATAACAATCATAAACATCTATGCACCAAATTTAGGAGCACCCACTTATATAAGACAAATTCTAACAGACATGAAAAATGAAATAAGAAGCAACACAATCATAACAGGGGACTTTAACACACCAGTCACAAAGAGATAGATGAACTAGACAAAAAATCAGGAAAGAAATAACAGAACTTAACCAAACTTGTGAACATATAGACTTAGTAGAACTTTACACAGTGTTCCACCAAACAGCATCAGAATACACATTCTTCTCAGCTGCACTTGGGAAGTTCTCTAAAATAGACCATATGCTAGCACATAGAACATGTTTAAGTTAATGCAAAGGAGCTGAAATTATCCCATGTATACTATCAGACCATAGTGCAATGAAATTGGAAATTAATGACAACAGAAAACACAAAAACTCCATAAACAGTTGGAAATTAAATAACATCCTCCTGAACAACCAATGGGTCACAGATGAAATGAAAGTAGAGATTAAACACTATTTACAATCAAACAAAAATGTAGATACAATCTACAGGAACCTGTGAGACTCAATGAAAGCAGTCCTCAGAGGAAAATTTATAGTGGTGAACTTCCACCTCAGGAAAACAGAATGAACACAAATGAAGAATCTTATGCAGCACTTCAACCTTCTAGAAAAAGAAGAGCAAGTCAAACCCAAAGCCCAAAGAAGGCAAGAAATTATAAAGCTCAGGGCAGAAATTAACGCAATGGAGACTAAAAAAGCAATATAAAGAATTAATGAATTAAAGAGTTGGTTTTTTGAAAGAATAAATAAAATACATAAACCCCTAGCCAACCTTTTCAAAGAAAGGAGAGAAAAAACTGAAATACATGTAATAAGGAATGAAAGGGGTGAAATCACTACAGATCCTGAAAAAATTCAGATCATCAATACCTACTTTGAAAATCTTTACTCTCATAGGATGGAAAACACAGAGGAAATGGACAAAGATGTCCACTGTCACCACTCCTATTCAATATAGTTCTGGAAATATTAGCCAGAGAAATTAGACAAGAGAGAGAAATGGATACATATAAATTGCCGAAGCTGAATGAAAAAGACATTAAAATCCTGAGTAACTCAATATCAGCCAGTGAAATTGAGAATGTAATAAAAAACTTGCCAATGAAGAAAAGCCCAGGTTCTGATGGATTCACAGCTGAATTCTAAAAGAAATTTAGAGAAGATTTAACAGCAATTCTTCTCAAACTCTTTAATGAAATTGAAAGGGAAGGAATTCTCCCCAATTCATTACTGGAGGCAAGTATTATCCTGATACCAAAACCAGAGAAAGACCCAACCAAAAAAGAGAACTACAGGCCAATCTCCCTAATGAATATAGATGCAGAAATTCTCAATAAAATACTAGCAAACAGAATACAACAAATCATCAAGAAGATTATACACCATGATCAAGTGAGATTCATCCCAGGAATGTAGGGATGGTTCAATATACACAAATCAATTAATGTAATACATCATGTCAATAGAGCCAAAGATAAAAAATCGCATGATCATCTCCATTGATGCAGAAAAAGCCTTCAATAAAGTGCAACAGTCATTCATGATAAAAACCCTACAGAAAATAGGAATAGATGGCCTTTACCTCAAGCTGATCAAAGCCATCTATGATAAAGCAATGGCTAACATCATACTAAATGGTCAAAAATTGAAAGCTTTCACTTTAAAATCAGGAACAAGACAAGGATGTCCACTGTCACCACTCCTATTCAATATAGTTCTGGAAATATTAGCCAGAAAAATTAGACAAGAGAGAGAAATAAAAGGAATAAGGATAGGAAAGGAAGAAGTGAAATTATCATTATTTGCAGATGACATGATATTTTACATGGAAGACCCCAAAAAATCCACCAAAAGGCTTACGGATTTAAAACCAAATTCAGTAGTGTAGCTGGATACAAAATTAATGCTCAAAATCAATAGCATTCCTGTATACAAGCAACAAAGAGACTGAGAGAAATTTAGGGAAACCACACCTTTCACAATAGCGTCTAAAAGGATGAAATACTTAAGAATCAATCTAACAAAAGAAGTAAAAGATCTTTACAGTGAAAATTATAGTGTTCTGAAAAAAGATCAAAGAGGATATCAGAAAATGGAAAGATATTCCCTGCTTATGGATGGGAAGAACTAATATTGTGAAAATGGGCATACTCTCAAAATTGTTGTACAGATTCAATGCAATCCCAATTAAAATGCTATTAGTATACCTCACAGATCTAGAGAAAACATTCCTAAATTTCATCCGGAACCAGAATAGGTCTAGAATAGCAAAAGCAATTCTGGGAAACAAAAGAAAGGCAGGAGACATCACAATTCCTGACTTGAAATTATATTATAAAGCTACTGTGATAAAATCAGCATGGTACTGGCACAAAAGCAGACCTGAAGATCAATGGAACAGATTAGAAGGTACAGACACAATTACAAACACACTCAGTCACCTTATCTTTGACAAAGGGGCCAAACATGTTCAGTGGAAGAAAGATAGCCTCTTTAATAAAAGATGCTGGAAAAACTGGCTTTCCACATGCCTCACACTAAAACTAGACCCATGTCTTTCACCATGCACTAAATTAAAGTCAAAATGGAACAAAGATCTAAATATTAAAACAGAAACACTGAATTTATTGGAAAAGAAAGTAGGTAAAAATCTTGAAGACATAGGGGTAGGCAGAGAGTTCATGAACAAAGACCAACTGCATGGGAAGTACTTCAAAGAATAAACAGCCGGGATCTCATCTGATTGAAAAGTTTTTGCAAATCTAAAGAAATCACCAATAGATTAAAAAGAAAACCCATGAATTAGGAAAAAGTTTTAGCCAACTGCCCCTCAGACAAAGGACTTCTATCTAGGACATATAAAGAAGTTTTAAAAAATCAGGCCCCCCAAATTCAAAGACCCAATCCAAAAATGGGCATCTGAGATGAATACACACTTCTCAGATGAAGCAATATTAATGGCAAATAAATACATGAAAAATGTTCAACATCATTAGTCATTCAAGAAATGCAAATTAAAACAACACTGAGATTGTATCTCACCCCAGAAGGAATGGCTATCATCAAGAAATCAACCAATAACAAATGCTGGAGAGACTGTTGTGAGAAAGGAACCCTACTCCACTGCTTGTGGGAGTGCAGATTGGTGAAGCCACTGTGGAAATCAGTTTGGAAATTCCTCACAAAACTAGGATTGGAAGTCCCATTTAACCCAGGTATTCCCCTTCTAGGTATTTTCCCAGAAGAATTAATATATATCAGCGATATATGTGCACCCATGTTTATAGCAGCACAATTTGTTATAGCTAAATCTTGGAAACAACCCAAATGCCCATCCACTGCAGAATGGATAAAAAAGATGTGGTAATTTTATACAATGGAGTAGTACTCAGCTATAAAAAAGATAAACTCAAGGCTTTTGTAGGTAAATGGATGCAACTAGAGACCATACTCATATGTGAAATAAATTGGACCTACATGTGTAAACATCATATTGTCTCCTTGGTGTAGGAACCTGAAAGAATAAGTAAAACTCAAAATGTACAATAGATGATAGGAAAGGGAAAAAATTTTCTCAAAGGAAAGAACCACTGGGGTGAGGGAAAGAAGAAAAGAAAAAGAAGGCAGGCAAAATATAAATATATATATGAATAGCTGCAATAACTGTACTGCTGATGTCTGATGGTTTATTGAAAGGAACAGTTAATGCTTAAAATTTGTTATGTTCTGACTAATTTTGCATGCTTCTATCTGATAATCTGAGCAACTGATTTGAAGGTAGCAATATGCAATGGAACTTCCATGGTGAATTTGTACCATTTTGTCTAGTGAAACTCTGTATGATCTCTAATGTTTTATCTAATAATTATTTTCTTATTCTCTTTAATGGTTTGAACATTCTTCCATTCTTACATCTGGTAATCTGAGCAGCATACTTGAGGATAGTGATATGTAATATAACAACCACTGTTAATTCGTATTATTTTGTCTTGAAACCCTGTATCACTTTAAATGCTCTTGCTTTGGTTTATTTGTGTTTGTGATACTGGTACGGTGCTAATTTTTTTTTTTTCTGATTTACTATTCTCTTTGAAATAAAACTGGAAAAAAAAAAAAAAGCCAAAGGCAGACTCAGCCACAGATATTTGCAGGGTTTAGATGAAACATTTATTTCTTACACATGGATATTTTGCTGCTGTAGGGTCTGAAAAGTGATTTTGCTTTCTCCCAAAAGCCAAGCAGGAACCAAAGGAAGGGCAGAGGTGGCATGGAGAAGGCCCATGCAGGCTCGAGGAGAAGGTGTGTGCACATGTGCTGGCTCAGGAGAAAAGCATAAAGAGGGACCCCTGAGGACACACTGGCAGTGGGGAGCTGAGCCTGTGAAGCCCACCAGCTCATGTTCCCCAGGGGTCCCCACTCATCCCCTGCGGCTGGCTCAGCAGTGGTCCACTCCTGTTTCCAGGTTCTGCGCAAAACGCCGAGGATTCTAAGCACTACTCCATGGCAGAGGCAACTGCCCAAGCAGCCTTGGCCATGGGGGCTCCCGCCATTGTGGGTCTTTTCTCCCTTCTCTTGCTTCTGTGCAGGATTTTTTGCTTCCTTCGAAGCCGGCTTGTGGCCAGGAGAGAAAAGCAGCTGGCTCTCAAGCTGGCAGGACTCAGTCAGGAAAAATGCCAACTCCTGCACAAGGTCAGCCAACTTCAGAAAGAGCACCAGGCCTTACAGTCAGCTCTCAAGGAGGTCTGCCTGGAGGAGGAGGCCAGGGAAGCACAGCGTTGGGAGGTGGCCTATGAGCAGCTGGCCAGGGACAGAGCCAAACTTCGAGGCCAGATAGTCTTTCTCCTCAAAGAGCAATCAAGACGTTTCCAACAACAGCAGTGGAGGATGGCGGAGATTTCCAGCAGGATCGGGCCCTAGCGGATGAATCGAAGTCGCTCACACCTCAAGTCGCCAAAGCCAAGGCGGCCCTGTGCCAAGTCAGGAAAGAAGGACTCCAGGTTCAGTGACGGGACTTTCCTGTGTCCCCACCCCACCATGCTGGGAGCCTGTCAGCATCCCGGCAAAGGTGAAAGGATGTTGTTGGAGGAGGACTACTGACTTGCTTTCCACTTAAAACAAAACAAAACCTTGAAATGCACTTCATTTAACCCCAGCAATCTTTGCTCCTGTTAAGTTTAATTATTTAATGTTCTGGCAGTTTTTTTTTTCTATTTCTAAAACTAATAAATTATTTGCTTCTTAGTATATTTTGCAGGAAAACAGCTCAGGAAATTTTATTAAGGCCAGCGGACCCCAGAGGAATAATCAACAAATTCTGAGGTGCTGATTAAAGAGAGTTTGTCTTTTTTATAGGGTGGCAAACAGAAGTCACAAAAACTAGATTAGCTTTAGCTGACAGCCACGGTACAGTGGGTGTCTTCTAGTGAGCACAGCTGTGTGTAGCCAAGCTGTTTTCATCACATTCACAGAAGTTTCCATTTGATGACAAATCATGTTTTAGCTGAGGTCAGTGGCAGAGAACAGAACAGCTGGAGCTTTATTGAACAAAATGACTACATTTACGTCAGCATGTCTGCTTTAAGTAACTTGCTGTAGCAGTCATGGTGTATAAACTATCATTTGTCAATTTAATACCTATATTTTCTTCTATAACAAATATAAATATTACCTCTAAATGATTCTCCATCTTACCCAGCTGCAATCTCATAAAACCTCCATTTTCTCTTTTATATGTGAAAACTACAGATCCAATTTCCACATGGTGTAAATGAGAAAGGAGCCATCTCCATCCACTTTTATTGTCCCCCCATAGCACCGCCCCACCGTGCAGTACTGTCACTCGTGTCCAGCGCTAAGGGGAAGGTGCACATCCACTTGCCACTGAGCTCTGGAGTGTCATAGGAGATGGTAGCTGAATGCACTGCCCTCTTTTTCTTCTTTCAACGAGATATTTTGTCTCTTTAATCTCAATACCAAGACAAGTAGGAGGGTCTCCTCTTGAGAAACACAAACAGAGCTTCCATTTCTATCAGAAGAGCAGAGCAGATACCAGGAAGCTCATTCCTTACTGAAGCAATGAATCCTCTGCAGAAAAGGCTTTTAACTATTTTTACACACGGGCCACCAGACACACAGTGAGGAATCTAAATACTGAACAAATGGGAAGTGGGAACCCTAATGTGAGTGAGCACCAAAGCTGGCTCTCACAGGAAACTAGGGGACAAACCCTGGAGACCTGGAGCTTTTGCTGTGGTGAGAGCCCGGGAGATCTGAGAGAGGAGCCTGGGCCAGGCCAGGAATCTGCAAAGGGCGATGCCTCCAGGGTCAGCACAGTGAGGAATAAGCTTGACTGCATGAAGGCGAGAGGTAATACAGAGACCTCCCATCCTTGACTTGGCCCTGGGTGGGAGGAGACAAGATCTCCCCTGAGCAGTAAGTGCGAGTTGATTACACATGGCCTGGTGCTCCAAAATCACACCACCTCTGATTATAATAAAGCGGAACAAGACCAAACCTTGAGAAGTGACTTTAACCTTGTCTTAACTGGTCCTAGCTTTCTGAACTTAATGTAAATCCTAGGGGGAAAATCCAAAGAAAATAAGCAGTTTATAGTCAAAGTTAAAACTGCATAGAGAATCAACACACCATTGGTGAGAACTGGGAAAAACAACAAAATAACAAATGTTGAGAACACATAAAACATTAAATACCATGAATAATATTTGGAAAAAAACCCTTAAGCCTACAAGAAGTTGAAGGTATACATTAATATGTCAAGAAGTTTGAAGAAAAAATATAGGAACTTTTTTCTTCTCTGTTTGTCTTTTTGAGACAGGGTGTCACTATAGAGCTCAGGCTAGCCTCAAACTTGCAGAGATCCCCCTACCTCAGCCTCCCAAGTGCTAGAATTACAAGCATGTGCCAACACACCTAGCCAAAAATTACTTAAAAATTACAAACATAAGTAAAACTTCACTGCCTGGATTAAACATCAGGTTAGAAACAGTGAATCGGTGACTCAGGAGATAGCTTCATAAATGGGCCAGCATGCAGCTCACAAAGGCAACCAAGAAATTATGAAGTAGATGCCAGGAGGGAGAGAGCCCGATGCAAGTGTCTCATAGATACTCAAGAGAAGTAGAAAATGTAAACAACAGGCTGAGAAGGAATAGTCATGACCACACAGACATTCCCTCAGACAAGTCTTGAAGTGCTAGTGAGCCCTAGACAGGACACGTAAGCACACACGCTCAGACACATTGTTCTGAAAATGTACAGCTGAATAGGAGAAATGCAGCAAGAGCACAGCAATCAGCTCTGTAGTGGACTGACAACTGGTGATCAACTGATAACCCCCAGCTGAACTGAATAAGTGTACTGCTGGGTGTGAGAGGCCCACCTGGGGACTGTTGCCAGCTGTGTAAGAGGCAGACCTGGAAGAAAAGAGGCTGTTGGGAGTGGAGAAAGGCTGTGGGGGAGTTGGTACAAGCTGTAAAGAGCTGTTAGTTTTGTTGGAGGAGCTCCTCATGCTGGCTTTCCTGATGAACTTGGCTGTTTTCATCCTCCGAGGAGCTCGGGAACATGTTGGCACTGAGAATGGCTTCAGTTCACTTTAGGGAAACTCTGGTCCTCACTTTGAGCATCACTTCCTGGCTCCTGGGGGGAAGATGGTGCACTGCCAGTCTCCTGGAGAAGCTTGCTGCGTTGGCTTTCCTGATGGGAACCTGGCCATCTTCACTATCGTAGGAGCTCAGGGCCTCACTGTTACTGAAAATGGCTGTGGCACTTTTCAGGGGAGTTCTGGTTCTTATTTGGCCTGTTGCTTCCTGGCTCCAGTATAGATCCCTCAGCCTGCTAGCACAGATCCTTCATCCCGCTGGCACAGACTTCCTAGATTCCACCACTGACCTTTGGGCCTTCGCAGCACAGATCTGTGAAACAGGTCTGCATATATTGTTATGAGTTCTAGGTCTTCAGCTGAACTCACATTTCCGTGGGATCCAGGCCCTCGATAGATTCCTTAGTCTTAGTGTGTGGACAGATTTCCTTCAATCTCTTGTAGATGATTCTTTGGGTGACTATTATAATCTTATAAAGTATGTCTCCTGTATTATATTGTTTCCTCTTGCAAAATAAGCCCCAAACCATGACAATCTCCACGCCCACAGGAATGTGCCTCAGCAGTACTGTCCACCAGCATACAATAAGATAGAACCAAAGATGAGGTCCATGCGGGCAAAGAGCTCACAGCTGCCAAGTTGGAGAATTGTCCTCTACTGAAATATTCTCCAGAATAAGACAGAAGTAAAGCTAGAGAAAGACACTGTCACACGCATAAACCCTGCAGCAATTTGTCACTGGTACATCACCCATTAAAACAGTGATAAAGACAAACTCCTGGGCATAAGGATGGTTAGAGATGCAAGAATTATTTTTTATGGTAAATAAAGACACTGAAAGAGGTAATATTACATACAACTGTATTTCACAGCAATGAGTGCTTTGTGGAAGCGGTGTGAAATCAAATAATAGAATTATAAAACACATATAATCCAGTTGAGAGCAGTGATTAAACTATTACATGGTCCTCAGTTCATTCAGGAACAAAGAAACAATGTTGGCTGACTTTAGACTCTGCTAAACAAAGTAAAACACTCAACCACCTGAGAAAAGAGCACAGAGCTCTTGCTATTGTGGGAAAATTCAGTCAACGGTAGCTAGGATCTCAGAAGAAAGGAAACTTTATTTAATACTGACAGACCCGGGGCTGGGGACTTAGCTCAGCGGCAAAAGCACCTGCCTGGCAAGTGCAAGGTCGTGAGTTCAGTTCCCGGTACCGGAGAAAAAACCAAAAAAAAAAAAAAAAAAAAAAAAAATACTGACAGACCCCAGAGGAGTAGCCTCCAAAGTCTGAGGTGCTGATTACAGAAATTTTGTCTTTTTATAGAGTGACAAGCAGGAGTTACAAAAAAACTAAGATAAGCATAGCTGAAGGCCATGGTATATTGAATATTCTGTGGTGAGCACAGCTGCATGTAGAGAAGTTGTTTTTAGCACATTCACAGAAGATTCAACTTGATAATAAATCATATGATTTATCTGAGTTCAGTGGCAGAGAACAGGATGGCTGCAGTTAGCTCAGGATTTCTGCTTTATTCCCTCCTCTTTTTTTTTTTTTTTTTTTTTTTTTTTTTTTTTTTTTTTTTTTTTTTGGTTTTTCTCCGGTACCAGGAACCGAACTCACGACCTTGCGCTTGCCAGGCAGGCGCTTTTGCCGTTGAGCTAAATCCCCAGCCCTATTCCCTCCTCTTGATGCTCCTCATCAAGGACCCTGAGGGACATCTTCATTTGAGTCTGTTAGGGACTGAGTGTAGGTAGGGTTTAAGTATATCAAACCTGGATAACCTGGAGGTTTCTCCTTCTACAGAGCTGCCTTTATTAACCTCTGAGTTAAAGTACGTGCACAGGGGATAAGCACACAGCATTGGGTTTTAATCATAACCCAGACACCACCTTTTTCTCCAAGAAACACATCCAGAGCAAGTCTATTTTTTCAGACCATCTGGCTGGTGAGCCCAAGTTGTTTAGCTATTTTTAAAATAACATTCTGGGTACAATTTATAAACATTTATTGATTCTAGGAAATGTAGTTTATCCAGTTTACATTTTGTTGATAGCGACCCACCAGAACAGTGAGTTTTTCAATCCTACAGCTACTTGGTTTTTCACATTAAATTCATTGGAGACCCCTGATGGGACCCCAATTGCATCCATGTAGATAGTAGGATCAAAGGAACCTGGAGGCTAATTTTTTTTTTTTTTTTTTTTTTCCTCCGGTACCGGGAACTGAACTCACGACCTTGCACTTGCCAGGCAGGCGTTTTGCCGCTGAGCTAAATCCCCAACCCCGTGGAGGCTAATTTATTGAGCAGTGTTTCCTGAATGCACGGGAAGATCAGGAGAGGACATTGACTTTTGAGCAATTGGAAAGGGAATAACCAATTGGACTAGGGCGCCGTTTCTAGTCCAGCCACTGAGAAGAGTAGAGTTGAGTATGAAGATTTGTTACATAACCACCAGACATCTCCATGTAGAGTGGTAAGATCCACAGACTGACTTAGGGCTACATCACTCAGACTTTCAGGGGACATACATCTTGGAGTGTCACCTATGTTGGGGCCAGTGTTTCCAGTGCCTCTGACACATGTGTTGAACTCCTGGTGTGGGTGGGTGGTTGATAGGGGTAAGAGGATACCAGAAAGAGCAGGACTAGAGTCTGACAGGCCTGTTTTAGGCCCTCAGGTTTAGGACTGGAAAAGAAGGTAGTAAGGCAAGCATCAAATTTAGTAATTATAGACTAATCAGTGGCAGTAACATTCAGGGTTAGGTGTTTCCCTACTGCCCCTGGAAGCAGCTGAGGGTAACTAATCCCAAGACTGACAATAAGTACAGCAATAAAAAATGCACTTTTCTAGTTTTCCACAGTCGGCAGGTGCAACAGTGTGAAGACCTACAGCAAAAAGCAAGGTTAGCATTATAAGGAGTCGTAGGAAAAAGGGAGGCAACCAATAAAATGTCCCCAGGTCAGCAACCTTAGGCTTCAGCTGAGCACAGACCTGTCAACTTCCAGGTGTGAGAGGAGCAGGGTTTGGAGTTCTCTGGTGACAGAGGATGGTCTTCAAGGGGTTGTCTGGTTCAGGTGATGCCTCTCAATCCTCAGTGATGGTGTGGTAGGCTCTCTTGATGTGGGTGTGATATATCCAAGGCTATATATCTACAACTTTAACAGCTGTGGGGGTGGTTAGAATTATTATTATATATGGTCTCCTCCATGCAGCCTGGAGAGGTGCTTCTTCCCAGCTGCTAACCCAAATTGTGTCTCCAGGAGCAAATGGGTGTGTAAGGGTATCAGTGGGTATGGGGACCCTTTCTGAGGCTGTTTTATGTATGTAGGAGAACACTTTTCCTAGTTGTTGTATAGGGCAAGAGAGACTCCATTTTGTTTTTAACTCACATTAAGAGAAGTCACATAAACTCATTTAAGCTGTAGTTGACCTCCACTTTTCACTCATTCACCTTGGTTAGTTATCAACCCGTTTAAAGGAGAGGAGAGTCATAAAATGGGAGCAGAACAAACAGGACAAATTGGGAAGTAGCCTAAGAGTTAAACTGCAATGGTCATCTGGAATTCAGCTGTCTGGCAGCTCCTGGGAAAGATAAACTTTGTGATAATTGCGTGACATTCTAGTAAGTTTCCAAAGTGAGGTAACAGTTACTATGGAAACCTCAAATGTACTTAAGCCAGCTTCTCTGGCTCCTGGTTAGAGACTGTCCATCAGCCAGTTCAATAAAGCATTGTTCATTCCTGCTCTCCCAGTCTCTTGTGAATGCCATTCTCATAGAACTCGTACGCTGTATCAGTTAGAGCTGGCAAGTTAGGGTTGAATCACCCAGTTGTTTTAACTCCCCCATAAAGTTTTTAATTATAGGAGGTGGCTACCTGTTGGGAGCCACTGAAGATGGAAAGTAATTACATGTGCAGGATGAAGCCAGCCCGAGAACACGAGAGCTCCTCAAAGCACGTAAATAAGCCGCTGTAGCTTGTTAAGTAATTGCTGGACAGTGAGGCAGAAATTAACCAATCTCTCGAGGGTATAAATAAACACTCTACTGTTCTTGGGCAGTTCCCCTTCTCCACTCAGGAGAGAGGACCTTCACCTGATCTTAGCTTTTTGTCTCTTGTCTATTTTTCCCCTTTCTTGCCACCATTCCTTCCTGGGGTACAGCAAGAACCCAATGGATCCTTACGACTGGTGACCATGAAGGGAACCCAGTAGGGTTAAGAGGGCAGTGAGAACGCTTCCCAGGAATGTGCAACAGAAGAGGGGAAGCACACGTGTGAGAGCTAGTATTCAGCACTGGAGTGCATGGTACAGTCACGTCAGGTGTAAAACATGAGGATACATGTATTTTAGGGCCAGAAAATATACAGGCTTCAAAGATTCCAAAAGAGAAAGGGCTATTGAAGTGCAAGCAGAGTCTCAAGACTCCCGGGGTATGTGTCTGTAGAAGTGTTTGTTGCGTGTTTAACTCCTATATTCGATTTTCTGGATGTTGGTTTGGAAGGGTTTTGTAACCATAAAGGATTTGGCTCAGAACACTATGTTAAAATCAAGTCTCAAGCCTAAGCAGGTCATGGACAGCAGAGCAGTGGCACCGCCTATAAAGCCTGAGCCCTCCAGCCTGGTCCAAGTTAAGAAGGAAGGAAGGGTGGGGGACAAAAGGGGAATTTTCCCTACTAGAGGGGTGTTTCCTCGCAAATATGGTTTCACAGCGACTGGTTAATCTGACTCAGCCACAGGCAGCTATCCCAGCCTCTTCAGCTAGGGGAAATATGGCCGCAACACAGGTGCCTTCTGCCTCTCAGGAGTACGGCCATTTTCCCTGTCTCCCTTGCAATTGGCATTAAAAGAAGCCAGAGAGGTACAGAAGACCATGGAGGATTTTCAGCGTATCTATCCTGTAAATGAAGTTCAAGTCCCTGAGAATCTGGGACAAGTTACAGGTCGTTATGAAACCATACCTTTTAAAACCCTGAAAGAATTAAAACAAGCTGTTGCTACTTATGGCTCTACTGCTCCCTTTGAGTTTAGTAAAGATTCTAGGACAATACATTATGGCTCCAAGTGACTGGAAGGCAATAGCCAAAGCATGTTTAAATCCAGCTGATTACTTACTGTGGAAAGGAAACTTCTTTGAATACTGCACAGACCGGGCAATTTGTAATGCTGTTCAAAAGTGACAGCCAACATACACAGTGGCTGGGCACCACCACCAGACCACTTGTGGGGGTGGTGCAGGCAGCGGAGCCCATTCCTGAGAACAAAGCAGGACTACTGAGGCCCTGCCACCAACCCGCCCAGCCCCAAGCTGATAAAATAGAAGCTGCAGCCGGTTACTACCAGAGTCTAAAGTATCAGCGCAGCTCTGCCCTAAGCCATGACTGGGGCCTCCTGCCTCCTCGGCAGCCATGCCCTCCTGCCTGGCTGCTCCCAGCTGCTCCTATTCCCCTGACCACAGCACCCTCCCCCCAGCTCACTGCTGCTCTGGTCCAGGGGCTGCAGGACACACTGGGGTGCCAGATAAAACGCGGAATAAAGAGGTCAAGGCCTGGGGCAGAGATGGAGGAGGCCGCCCAGGGAGTAGCTGGCAAAAGACTAAAGCTAGAAGGGCCTGGAGAGGGTGGTAAGGAGGGGGATGAGGAGCTGTGGGGACATGCAGGGAACATCAATCAAAAAGCAAAGGAGGAGATGCTTGCAGTGGCTGGCAAGGCGGCACAGGACTGGGGCAAGAACAGCTCCGGACAGCCAGGGGACCTGCGGGTGGTGGCTAGCCAGTGCCCAGGCCCCAGGGAGGAAAGACAGGGTCACCCAACACTGGCGCAGCCATGCCAGGGGCATACTAGCTGGTGCTACATCCTGTGGTACCACATAGGACAAGGGTGGTGGCAGGCCAGGAGGGCGACACAGGGGCTGAGTGGCTGGTGACCAAGGCCCAAGTGACCTGACAGCGGCAACAGGGAGCAGGGAGTAAGGGCCAACCCCTTGTGACCTTTGTGGTAAGCGTCTCTGAGGTAGAGGGGACGCTCACAGTCACCCTGCTGCAGGACATACAAGGCCTGTTCCCTGAGCTGTATAGCTTCCTGCAGGACTTCGTGCCCCAGGCGCTACAACAGATAATAAATCAACAATCTACGGTTTAGGACTGACACTTGCCAAGGAGTGTCCGTGTGTGATTGGTTTATTCTCCTAACATAATGGCTCTAGCCAGTACCAAAGTGGGAGGAGATTTTCTCTTGCATCAACCTGATCCTACAATTAGAGTCCATTTTATGGATAGATGGACATTTTATGTTTTGGAATTTTAGAGGTAATTAATTTAGCTAGCTAAGCTGAAGTTGAATGAGCTTTTTCAAGTACAACCCAAGTGTATTTGTGTCTATCCTAGACATCACACTGATCCTTTTAAGAGGGATCCTAAAAATGTCCTGATAATTGACTTCTTTGGATGTGTATGGAAAGTAACAATTACAACAGAGATTATTAGTTTGTGACAGTATTCAGAAATCACAGAAAGCGACCACACTGTCCTGACGCTTGCTGATGATATGGCCTGCAATCCCAGAAATCGCAGACCAGTTACCATGTTTAGTCACAAGTATATGGAACTAAATGCGTACAGAGATGACATGAAAGTGGACTGTAGAAGCTAGGAGATGACCATGAAAGAATTTTATACAAAGATAAGAGATCTCTGCTAATTGATGAACAAAATCTCACTGTTATATTTACAATTATAAATTTCTAAAAATTGTAAGAGTTGCTATAATTCAATTTGATCTAGAATATATTTGAGTGCACCCTGATTTTGTAAGATGTTTGTGTATTCTATGTACTTGTTGTATATTTGTGTCGTTTTGTGAACAGCTGTTCCCCTTTATTTTGAGCTCAACCATTTTTCTTTTATCATTTGTCTGTAATACAATTTGGATTATAGACTTAAAAGCATGCTTTCTCCTGAGTTACCAGCTAGTTTAAAAAACTGGCTTTCTTGCAGCTCATAAAAAAAAACTTAAGATATTTAACCACAATTCCTTAGAGCAAGGAGAAATTATTGGGCAGGACTACAATTGCTGAATAGAGGAGTGGCCAACCTTTACTCACTAATAAAGAGCCCCCAATGATCTCCAGAGTCTCCTGGGAGACACCTCCAATAATTTGGTCATGGTTAGGAGTGTTCCAGAAAAAATAAAAAGTAAGGTGTTCTCATGAAAGATGTCCTTAGTATGAAACTACAGTAAGAAACAAAGGTTTTCATATATGTATGGTAATTTATTATTGTTAATCTCATGGTGTATTAAAATATATTCATGATTCCAGATGTACAGGTCTTCAAAATGTAAAGCAAGGATTGTTTATGATAAGATTTTTTGTTCAGATTCAGACCTTTGCCTTTAAAAACTTATGTATATCTTGTTAAAGGATAACAGATTAGGTAAAACCTTATGTATTAGATAGGGATGACTGGTTGGAAGGGTTATGTTATGTCAAAATGAAAATTTAGGTATGTTACATAATGTCATGATTGTCATGTGGCAATGTTATGTATGCATTTGGTTTCTAATTTCAATGTACAAGTATGTAACCATTATGTTACATTCTATAGGGATTTAAATGACATGATATCCATGGTTGTTAAGAAAATAAGTTTCATTTTATGTTCAAAGGTGTCTGATATTCAGATAGGATAGTAATGTTAAGCTTACTGCCTCTATTACAGTGTAATGTCATCAAGCTTCTCTTCTGGATGTTTAACAACTGGGATTTGGAGACCAAAAATTAGAAAGATAAATGGGCTAAGAGGAGAGTCAATATTTTGGCTATGCCCTCCAAGGTCAGAGCAAACCCAGAACAGAAGAGAACCTTTGCTATGGCATCCTGTAACTCAGGTGAATCCCTGATTTTCTGATCAAGGAGATTGTGGGACCACAGAGGAAAGTGATTCAAGGATGTACAGTGTGCCTAAAGAGAGTCACTTGGAGAGAAAAGATCTCTCAAGCTTTCACAGAAAGCACCTTGGTCAAGCAATGGCCATGACCCATCCAGAAGGCTGACACTGACGGTGGATCTTGAGGTGCTATGTGTGGTTCCAATGCAACCCTGAAGAGACTTAACTGACCTTGATGAATAGGAAAAAAGAATTAATATGGGTCTCATCTCAACTTGGTCTTAAACATCCAGGAGAAACACAGAACCACAAGATGTATCAATAAGCACTGTCATAGGAAGATGTTAGCTGTAAGGAGTTCAAATGATCAACAACTTTAGACATTTTGCCAGCTAGACTGGCAACTGACTACTGTTAGGGATGTAGGGACTGTATTCTCCAATCATAGCTTTTCCAGCTAATCACCCATCATTTACAAAGCAGAGAAGACAGAGATGTTGGGAGCTCCTGAAACTGAAAAGTAATTACACATGCAGGATGAAGCCAGCCCAAGAACATGGGAGCTCCTCAAAGCATATAACCAAGCAGTTGTAGCTTGTTAACTGATTGCTGGACAGTGAGGCGAAATTAACCAACCTCTCGAGGGCATAAATAAACACTACTGTTCTTAGGCAGTTCCCGTTCTCCACTCAGGAGAGAGGATGCCCACCTGATCCCAGCTTTTTGTCTCTTGTCTATTTTTCCCTCATTCTTGCCTCCGTTCCTTCCTGGGGTACAGCAAGAACCCAATGGATCCTTACAGCTACCCATAAAGTACTTCCTAGGGGGTGAATCCAGTGGGCCCAGGTGAGCATCAAACACGAAGAAGGGCCATGGGAAGAAAGTCAGTCCATAGGGCTTTGGTTTTATGCAGAACTTGGCTAGGGTTGATTTCAAGGTCCGGTTCATCCACTCCACTTTCCAGAGTTCTAAGGCCAGTATACAGCAGGCAGGTTGCATTTTATTTGGAGCAGTTCAGGAAAGTTTTGAATTATTTCTGCCACTGAGTCTGGGCCATTGTCACTTTCTATTGATAGAGGGAATCCATATCTGGAAATAATTCCTCAGAGTAATGCTCAACTAACATCAGAGGATTTTCACATCAGAGTCCTTGGTACTGTGTGACCTGGCTGGAGGACAGCCTGTGATGTCCTCGGTTATTCAGGATACCCAGCACAGCATGTGGCACCTGGATGGTTAGGACTTAGCCTAAGGTGAGTTTATGAGCTTTCTTGTACAGGAGGATTGTGGCTGATAGAACACAGAGGCAAGGGGGCCAGCCCTTAGCAACTGGATCCAAGTGTTTGGACAGGTAGGTCACTTGGTGCTCCCAGGGGCCAACAGTTTGAGTAAACACTCCTGAAGCCACATGTCACTTTTCATCAACAAACAAGTTACATCTGGAATTCCCAAGGCTGGGGCTGTACAGAGGGCCTTTTTAATGTCATTGAAGGCTTTTCCTTGTTCTGGATTCCAGTCCAAGATGTTACATATCTTTTCCAGACAAGGCATTGTATAGGGGCCTTCCTTTTTCTGCAAATCCAAGGATCCAGATTCTGCAGAAACCAGCAGCTCCAAGGAATTTGTGCAGTTTCTTTCTTGTGGTTGGGACTGGAATGAGGCAGATGACCTCTTTTCTTTCCAGTCCAAGGCATGGTGTCCCTCATTTAAGTCAAACCCCAGGTATCTGACTTTTTGCTCACAGATTTGTGCCTTATAGATACCTTGTACACCCTACAAGAAACCTTGTAGCCAGTTTCTGTCAGATTTTTCAGCAGGGCTTTTCTGCCTTCCTAGCAGGCATCTTGGGTGTCACTAATCAGAAGGAGATCACCAACATATTGAAGGATGGTGCAGTGATATTCTGTGCTGGGAAACTGGCGAGGTAAGCTGTGAGGGCTTCTCCAAAGAGGGTACCTGAGTTTTTTAATACATGAGGAAGCTGAGTCCAGGTCAGTTGACTTTTAAGTCCAGAACTGTGGTCTTCCCATTCCAACGTGAAGAGGGGCTGGCTGACAGGAGACAACCAAAGGCAGATGACAGCATCATCTAGGTCCAGGCCCGTGTACAGCAGATGTAGGGTGGCAGAAGACTAGGAGCAACCACAGCAGCAATGATGTCTCAGAGATCCTAAACTGGATGACATTCCCCATTGGGTTTCTTTATAGGTAGGAGAGTTGTATCCAGGGTGATTGATAATCTATGAGTATTCCATAGTCCTGAAGTCTCTGAATGTGTGCTTGAATTCCTAGATGAGCCTCTTGTGGCATGGGGCATTGTTTGATGCAGATGGGGGTTTCCCTGAGATGTAGTTCCACAATCAGAGGCAGGTGGTTGATGGCCAGTCCAGGAGAGAGTCTTCAGCCCAAACCAGGGGAAAGAGAGTCTTAAGGAATTTCTGGGTTGGTTTCATCTGTGCATGTGTCCATCAATCACCATTCTTCTTCTTGGTGGACCATGACAGCAAGCAGAAAATGTGGTTGTGATAGGGCAGTAGACTGTCCCAGAGAGAAAGTGATGGTAGCCCCTATATTCAATAGGATGTCTCTCCCCAGGAGTAGGACTGGGCACTCTGGCAAGTAGAGGAATTCATGTGTGATTTTATGTCCTCCCAGGCTGCAAGTTCATGCCTGGCAGAAGGGGCAATAAGCAGGAGTCCTAGTTGCCCTGGTGACAGTAACCTTCTTTTCTGAGAGAGGAACAATAGGTTAGGTAACTACAGAGTTTTCTGCTCCACTGTCCACCAGGAAAGTCATAGGTTGGTCCCCAATATGGATGTGAACCATGGGCTCCCAGGGGCCCAGCTAAAGAATGGAACCCAGTCTAGCCTTGTCTGAGCCTGTCAGACTGGTGAAAGAGTTGTCATCTGATCCTGGTTGGGGCTTTTGAGAATCCTTATTTTTTATTCTGAGTGGTCATTCATTCTTCCAGGGTCCATAGCCTTTACATCTTGCACACTGATCTTTGGTCAGAGAGTATGATTGTCTACCAGACTGGAAAGAGTTAAGGTTATAGGGTAGGAGGAATGATGGAGGTTTGGGGCCCCATCTAGAGAGAGTGGATGGGTTTTGAGGCTGTAGTTGAGGAGGAACTGGTCTGCCAAGAGCCAGCAAGGAGAGAGGCTTCTGTTTGATGCAGCAGTGGGTTTCACATTGTTGTTCCTGTTGTTCCTGGCATTCACCATTGGCATAGATTTTACTGCCAATCTGGAGAAGCTGTGCTGCACTTATTCCTGCAAAGCTGTCTATCTTTGGGACTTTCTTGTGGATCTCAGGTGCTGCTTATGCAATGAAGGCTGCATTTACCAATTGTAGCTTTACTGGGGCCTCAGGATCAAAAGTACTATAGACCCTGTAGGCTTTACAGAGTCTCAAAAGTCTAAAGGACTTTCATCAGGATTCTGGGTAACACCAGTAACTTTTGACATACTGATGGGCTTTTTTACCTCTTTCTTTGATGCCTTCGAGAAGGGTCTGACAGTACATCTGGATCGCTTCCTTTCCCACTGGAGTGTTATAATGCTAGGCAGGGTGACTTTTGGGAAAGGCCATGGCAACCCATCTATCAGGGTTAACAGTTCAGGGAGGGACCTCTCCCTTTAACTAGTTTTCTGCCTCAGTCAAAATGCGGCGATGTTCCTCAGTGTTGAATAGGATCAAGATCAGCAGTTAGAATTCACCCCAGGGGGGTACTAGATGGTGCCATCTGAACAGGATGGGTATGTAAAGGCAGCTGCAACACAGGATGATTCTGAGGGTGAGTCTAGGTGGCCCATTACAGACAACGACTGAATGGACTCCCTGGAGTTGGAAGCAAGGGAGTGGGCTGAGGTAACAGCGGGTAGATTGGTAGAGGACTGGGTAAAGAAGCAGGAGTGGGCAGATATTTGGCAGGGTGGCACAGCATGTAGACTCAGTGGCTCAGCCCGCAGTGGGAGGGGCTGCCATTGGCAGCAGCAGTGGCTCAGCACAGTGGTGGCCAGTCACGGGCAGCAAATGGGAGAGTCAGAGCAAAATTCAGGCAAGAATTGATGTAAGCAAACTGGTCTGGACAGCCTTTGGGCCCTGCCTCCATCTCTGTGTCTCAGACGTGGTGGATTTTACTTTTATCTAATATCCCTGAAGGGGGCCAAGTGGGACTAAGTCTCAGCCAGTTGATCTCACCGAGGACATGGAGCTGGTTTGCTTTCATTTTAACTCCATAGTCACCAGAAAAGCCCTTTCAAAAAAAATTTAGGATACATTCCAGAACTATAGGCTTTGACTGATTAGATCCCAGTCTGACTTCCTGTGTGTTTGTGGTGTTTCCTTGTTTGGAGACACAACAGACAAAGCTGGGGTGCCCTCTTTGGTAGAGGACCAGTCAGATGCTTGCCTAGCCACTCCCCTCTCAGAGACAAAGGTCTGTCTTAGCAAGGCCCGGTCAGTGACCCCTATTACAGGGGTGTGATTTGCCTTTGAGCCACATGACAGAGCACAGACCCACAGGACAAGACCACTTTGACCCCATAGCCAAAGCTGGGGAGGTACAGACACGAACTTCCAAAGCAGCTAGAGGTGTCACACATTCACTCACACGTGGTACCATCACCAAGGGTGTCATACATTCACTCACACTTTCATTCAGAGGTTAAAACATTCCACCTTCCACCCAGACAACAAAAACTGACTAGGAGGTGATCAAGCTTCGCTTCTGCCCTTTGGGACAGGTCTTACCTACCAGAAGAACTCAGGATGGCCTTACTATGATTCCCAAGTCCAGATGGTTTCATTTCATTCTCCTTTAAAGCTGGAGATGGAGGTGGGTTGCCCCAGTCAGCGTCCCAGAGGCTGCAGAGGGTGACCTCTGAACTGAGAGGGCATGCCTCCCATCCAAGTGCTGCGAGGATATGCACTACAGGAGACCCACCTCCACGACCCACAGTAAGGCCATGCAGTGCTATAGCTGCCTTCTCTAGTTTCCCAGCCCAACACACCAGAAGCTGTTGCTGGAAAAGTGGGTCAACAGTAGCCAGGAGCTCAGAGAAGGAAATTTTACTGAATACCAATGGACCCCAGAGGAGGAGTCTCCAAAGTCTGAGGTACTGGTAACCAACAGTTTGTCTTTTTTATAGGAGTTACAAAAAAGGCAAGCGGGAGTTACAAAAAAACTAAGATAATCATAGCTGAAGGCCATGGTACAATGGATATCTTATGGTGAGCACAGCTATATGTACAAAGTTGTTTTTAGCACATTCACAGAAGTTTCAATTTGATAACAAATCATATGATTTATCTGAGTTCAGTGGCAGAGGACAAAATGGCTGCAGCTTTATTAAACAAAATGGCTAGAGTTAGGTCAGGATTCCTACTTTATTACCACCCAACAAGTACAAAGGAAATTGAAGCATGAGAAAAAAGAAGGAAAACATTCATTTAAAACAAAGTTGAAAAAAGGAGAAGAAAATAGAAAATATATAGTACATTGGCAGAAATAAATTGTATCTTTCTCTTTTTTTTTTTTTTTTTGCTACTGGGAATCAAACTCATGACCTCATGCTTGCCAGGCACTGTGCTGCTGAGCTATATCCCCAGCCCCTAGAAATGAATTTTAGAAATTAATCACTGCAATGAAAATAAACTAGGTTCTTCAAAAATTTGCAACTACATTTTTAAGTATCTGGCAAAAATTATATGAAGATACATAAATATTCAGAAGGTCAATGAGTGGAAAGGACATGAACAAAAAGCATTTCAGATATACTAGTTATAAATACAAAACAAAGGGAGTTATTAGAATAAGTATATAAAAATAGAAGAGTAATTTGCCTGTGAAAATAAAACAATTCTAAAGTTCTCTGCATCCAATGACAAAATCTCCAAATATATAAGCAAAACTTGAAGAACTAGAGGAAAACTGGGTGTATCTATCACTTATGGTAGATTGGTAGCATACCTCCTTCAATAATTAAATAAGGCACACAGAACTCAGAGAACTGAATTGTATACTCATCAAGTGTGTCCTAATGGACAAAGATCATTACATGGAACAGCAGGGTGACATCCTTTTTAGGCACATGGAATATACAGCAAAGCTTGACTCCATGCCTAGCCATAAAGTTAGCCCTGAAAAATAAGAAAATGAATAACAAAGACCATATGTTCTTCACAGTGCAGTTAATTTAGAAAGCACAATACAAGTGAATCCAAAAGGTAACTAATAACTGTCTGCTGCCTCTAACACACATGCAGCTGCTTCTTTTGGAGCTTATAATAATCAGGAAATTAAAAGGAGGCATAAACAGTAGTTTTTCAGATTAAAATGACTGCATAGATGCTGTGGTAATTAAACCAGGGCTTCAGTGAAACATTAAGCAATAATTAAAAACTTAGAGGATAAAAAATTTTTTATGTCAAGGACTTGCCTGTAAGTCCAGGATGAGTTTGAACTCAATGGAACTCACTATACAGACCTAGGCTGGACTGGCATTTGCTTCCTCCTGCCTCAGCCTCCAAGAGGACTGTGATTAAAACTGTGCAACACTCGTCCTCTGATACTATGTCTTTAAAAATACCCTCTATCATAACTGACTCAAGAAGAAGTTAAAATATTGAATGACTCCATAACCGTTCCAGTAAAACATTCCATCAGGCAGTATTTATGAAATTCATCAGAAAGAAAACACCAGGCCAATAAATATAAAGTCTACCAACATTCAAGGAACCAACAGTTCCAAACTTGCACAAATTCTTTCAAACAACAGAACAAGAGAGAAACACACCCTAATTCATTTTATAAGCTCAGCACACCCTTAATATCAAACCAGAGAGATAAAATTGAAATGAAAATATAATTTAAACATTGAAGCCAGGCTCACTCACAAACATAAATACGAAACTCCTGAACAAAATATTAGCAAAATAAATTCCACTAAGTATACACAAACAAACCCATGAGTCTTCAATTACATCAGCAATGCAAGTTAATTACTGTAAAATTGATTTACATTATCTTATTAACACTTTAACAAAAGCAAACTGATGATAACCTCCAGAGAAAACAAAAATAACCACTTGATTTGTATTCCATATCCATTTATATTTTCTAAAAATCCTTGAACAAAGAGTATAACATGAGAAATGTAAGGATTCCCTCCAACTGAAGAACAGAACAAGGATGCACAAACTTTTTCCTATCCTGGATTATTCTATAGTCTAGAAATTATAGGGGTATAGAACATAAGGCATGAGATCACAACAGGAAAATGCAAAGATGTCATTATTGGCAAGAAATATGACTTCATATAGAAAATATGAAAGGAAGTCACAAAAACTATCAGAAAATTCATAAAAACTTCTGGGTGCAAAAACAATACACATAAAGCAACAATTCTAAAATTTCATTTTAAAAAGATGTAACTTACAACAGTACCAAAATTTGAAAGACACAAGAATGAGTATTTTGTAGAAAAGATGTACAAATTCTACGTACATTATATAAAATTATAACATTTTATTAAAGAGTACACATGACTGTAATCAGTAGATCTTGTCAGATAAGAATATTGTGAAGACATCAATCCTCAAAGCTATAGGTTTTCTTAGAATTTAGACAGCAGTTTAAAATTGAGAGTAACTAACAATGACATTTTCCAGAAGAGAAGTACTCTTTCAACCAGATATTACAATATAATAAGCAAGAAAGATTAACATAGTTGGCAGAAATAACCATGCAAGCTGTAAAAATGCCAGAAACAAACCAGCTATAAACAGGAACATAATTCTGATAAAGTAAACACTGCAGAGGAAGGATGGGGTTGAAAGAGGAACAAGTGTTCAGTCAGCAGCGCTAGGGAAGCTGGGAGCATCCTTCCAGGAAAGCATTCAGTTCCGAGTGGATTAAAAGTTTCTGTGTGAAAGACCACGCTGTAAAATTCTAGAAGTCACAAGCAACGAAAAACTATTCCCCGGATGAAGGAATAATTAATCAAGCACCCACAATAAGTGATGGTCATAACTAAGACCATCTCTGACACGAAAGACTCCCTTAAGTTCAGGAAAGCCTGAACCAGCTGCGTGCAGGCAGGAAGTACCAGTCCGAAAGCCGGACTCAACTGAGGCCAATCCTCCCCTGTAGGACGAGAGCCACACCCTCCCAGCACGTCTCTGCATAGAGGAAGCATGGCTCAACTCTAACATGTCCACCAGAAGCCTGGTGTCAGGAGCTGTACTCCATAGGCCAGGCTTGCTGGTGTGCTCCTAAGGGAGGAAGCTCTGCCACCCCACCAGACCTGCGCTAGGTAAAGTCCCTCAGTAGACCAAGTCCCCTCCCTCTCTCTCAACAGCAGGGACAGCATGCTCCAGCATGCTCCCTGGAACCCGAAGGCCACAAGATTCTGTCCCCAGAACTGTTCAACAATGCCCAGCCCACTGGCCCAGATACCTTGACTATATCCCTCTGAATACCGCACCCATAGGCCATGACCCTCACCCCAAGTACCATCAGGTAAACCAAAATCCTTTAGGATTATAATGTAAAGAGTTAAAATGATGAGAGTCCTGTGAAATATGCATATTGGCTGAAATGACCTTGGTTACACACCTTTCTGCACGGAGGCTAAGTACTGAGGCAAGAGTGTACACAGGCAGCTGTTAACACCCACAGCACTGACCATTCGCAGGCTCTAGCCAAGGCTGGGGAGGAGTCCTTCCAGCCACACAGGCCTGTTGGAACCAAGTCACTTTTGTCTGAATGCAGTCCTTAAGGAACTAGAGACTGGGTGTATTTCTGCAATTTCTCTCTTGCCTGCTGAAGGCTCTTTCTCTTACAAGATCTTTCCCCAGAAGATTCCCCTTCATCTTTGGTGGTGTCTCCAGCCTCATCCATTGTGTGGTAAAGTACTGTATTATCTGACTATGCTCACACCTGCTGTACTTTTAAAATAAACTTACCTTCATTTTAAAAAAATCATTATATGGCTTTTGTCTGTTGATACACATGCAACCCTCAAATTTCCATGGTTATATGTATATGACTCCTTGGTGCAGGGAATTGGCATAGCTGCAGAATGTGTTCAGCAGCCTGGGACAAGCAAAAGATACGTGATTCCTTAACACAACAAGGATGTAGACATCAGGCAAAAACCATAAAAATAAAAAAACTGAGATTTAGAAAAACTAAAGCTCCTGCTCATGGGAAACTACCATAAAGAACAGGAAAGGGCGCATCACAGAGAAGGGACAGACTGACAGTGCCACCCACCTTGGGCAAGCCAACCCTTTACTCACTTTTAGTGGGGGGGTGAAATTATACAGCCACCTTGGAAAAATATGTTACACAGTTATATATTTACCTATCTCTTGACAGCAGTTTAACACTCAAATTATGAATCTTCTCCATAATTTAATTATGTTTCTGTACTGCTTGCTAAACCTACACTTGATGCTTGCCAAGCAAGGGCTCCAGCACCCAGCTACACCCTTCAACCTTGCTCCAATTTTAGAATTCTCCCTTTGGTACTCATAAAACAATTAAAGACACTTCCCAGACCACTAGCTTTATGGCACACACACACCACTTTTTTTTTTTTTCAGACAGTATCTTGCTATGTATATCCAGCTCACTTTGAACTCACTATGTAGCCCAGGTTGGCCTCAGACTCACACTAATCCTCCTGATTCAGCCTCCTGAGTGCTGGGTTTACAGATGTGCAACACCATGCTTAGGTATCACTCCCTATTATTATAGTTTTAAAAGTAACCACCTCTAAAGTTTCAAACTAAACCATATCTACACGAAAAAGAGAAAACTTTGGCTTTGAATTATTGGTGTTAAATGGGAAATCCTTTATAAGCGTGTTTGGTTCCATCCAGCATTTCTAGCCTGCCCTGATGTTCTATGCAGTTTAGGATTTTCATTCATTTCACAGTTTGTGGAGTGGTTTTCTTTACTATGATTATACCTCCTCTAGAGACAAATCCCTGAATCTACATTTTCTTGGTACTAGGAATAGAACTCTGGACTTTTTGCTTGCCAGGAAAACTCTGTGCCACTGAGCTATACCCCCAGCCCTATGTCTACATTTAAAATGCATGCATATCCAAAGAAAATAACTCACAGTATCTACTTAGTTAAAATCATTTATTGACAGCTGCCTTTAAAGTTAAGGATTAGCACCTCTGAAAACTAAGCAGTCTCAAGGTGCCTATGAAACATGATACCCAGGTTTCCTCTGCTGCACTCCGTTCTGATCACGAGGACAGGCCAACAGTGGCATCTGCTAGGCTACAAAACAAAGGAACCTCAACTGCAAATGGTATCTGAACAGCTAAGGACAGACGGGAAGAAGTAAGAATTTCCTGGCTAGAGAAAGATTTTAGAAGGTTACCATGTGTAACTTTTCTCTAGAACATAGTTTTGAAGCAACTCACCAACAACATCACCTTGGGGTTCTCCACCCTTTCCCCTTTCTCTTCTCTTTGTTCTTTGTCTTCTTGTTACAGGAGAAAGGCCATACATAGGGTTTAGACAATTGATTTGTATGTTAAATATCACACAATGGACACAAAAGGAGGGTCTCGAGGAGGTACACTGGTTTACTGATTACTTGTTTTTGCTGATTTACACTGATATATCCTCTTGTAGTATTTGCCCTGGGTTATCATAAAGAGCAGCCCCTGTGCCCAAACTTTCTGGTTTCAAATCCTGATCCTGTCACTTCTTACATCTGTACTTTTGAGGGAAACTGCTCAATCTCTCTATGCATCAGAAGCTCCACTTATAAAATGGAATACTAACCCAGTTTGTAGAGCTCCTGAGAGTATTAAGGGTGAATATGTACCTGCCTACTTTACTGGTGAGAATGTAAACTGGCACAAACACTTCAGAACAGAGGGGTTGGTCAAAAAATTAAGGAGTTAGCCTAAGATTGAGGAAGGGAGTATACCCAAGATAAATGAATATAGAAGTCCACACAACTCCACATGAGGATATTTATAGCAGCAATATTCAAATATTGCTCAAATATTGCTCAATATTCAAATAGCTCAAAAGCAATATTCCTAATAGCTCAAAAGCAATATTTCTAATAGCTCAAAAGTGGAGCTGAATTGAATGGCCATCAACTGAAAAATGGATAAACATGTTATATATATATATAAAACATATAGCCACACAAAGGTATTTTATGCAGCAATAACAGGAACAAGTAGAGTACTACTTTGGTATTTGAGGTAAGTCAGTTTCAGGAAGCATGAAGAGTATCAAAACAAAAGGTAGCAAACACAGTTTTAGCTGGAAAATATACCAGCTCACAAGGCAGTCCACAGCAGGTCATCCACAGGGACAACTTCTAGCTTGCCTGCAAATCCAGTAGCAACCAGTGACCAGCGCCTGAACAAAACTGTCACATCAAGATAACAGGAGTACCGAATGCGACAATTTTCAAACAAGTCAAGAACAAAGACACGGGTATCTATTAGGCTACAACATGGATGGTCCTTAAGAATGTTAAGCCAGGGTCTGGGGATTTAGCTCAGCGGCAAAAGCGCCTGCCTGGCAAGCGCAAGGTCGTGAGTTCGGTTCCCAGTACCGGAGAAAAACCAAAAAAAAAAAAAAAAAAGAATGTTAAGCCAAATAAAATAGATTTTAAAAACCTATACATCATATGATTCCACCAAAATGAAATACACATAACCAAATTCTTAAAGACAAAGCAGAGGGTTTTCCAGAAACTCGGAGAAAGGAAAAAAGACATGAAAGGTTTTCATTTGGTGTGGAAAATACTGAACAAGCAGATGGTGATGAACCCTACTGAATATATTAGAACACACTGCATTCATTACTTCAAATGACAAATTTTGAGTTCTGTGCATTACAACTCGGATATTGGGGAAAATACTCAGTGATTTTTGATAAGCTCATAAGCAAAGTGCTTAGGATAATTTTTACACATAAAAAGTGCTACCCAGGTGTTAATTATGATCAATAGTTATAAGCATTAGACGCACTTGTTTGCCTTGTTTAAGTAGGGTGTGCTTTCAGGAGCAGCACTGCTCACCACTAGTTTTGAATTGAATCCCCTGACTTATTCAGGTCAAATTCTTCACACTAGATGCCCAGCAGGACTCCTCAAAAGCCCTGGCTTCTGTTGGCCCCCTCACACACTCTCCTTCTCACCTGAAAGTGCCCACAACTCTTATTACCGACACCGGGAGCAAATGTTCCACACTGGCGGGAACGCAGAGCTCTGGCCCAAGCTACCACTGCCAAAAGAACGCAGAGGTAGGAGCGGGCAGACGTCGCTCTTAAAGACCACATAGCACCACTATGCAGGCCTTGGTTCTTTTCTCTATTTCCGCACTCATCTCTGCCTTTCATCCTTGCAATTTCCTGAAGCTACTACACGAGGACTACATGGAAATTCAGAAATATCTGCGCGCTCAAGGTGCACATTGAAGCGCTGATGTTCTAACCAATCAGCTAAAAAATAAAAGTGCATGCGCACTTAAGGACCACGTGACTCTGCCAAGCTCCACCCAGCACGTGACTGAAAAGGCATACTCTGTGGTGGAGGAGACCCAGGGTGAACGCCATTTCCCTGGTCCTGGACGTCGACGGACCCAGCTGACCACCACAGCGACCTCGCAGGGAGGTCGAGGGCACGCGGCCACGCCAGCTCCCGGCCCCCTCCTGCGTCCAGTCCTCTGGCATCCTGGGCACAGCAGGTCCCACAGCAGGGGACCAGTGAAGAGCCCCTGCGCCCGCAGGGCTGGTGGGAGCGCGGCCGCAGAGGAACCGAGGAGCCAGGGCGCTTTGGCCTCACCTCAGCGTCCGCTCCCAGCACCACCTCCGTGGTCTTCCTCTGGAGGACTCCAGTCAGGAGGACCTTAGTTCTCGCGAGACTTCGTCAAGAGCACTCGCCCTAGTTCTCGCGAGACTTCTGCAGGAACAGGGGGAGCCCAGACAAAACACCAGAGAGCAGAGACTGGTGGGGAGACACAAGAGAGGACGCCAAGCCAGTGCTGTGTGAGCACGGAAGGGAGTGACCTGATCCCTCAGGCTGGCACCACTGCTTGTCCCCCCTGAGCACCTCCTCCACTTCCTGTTTATACGCTGGGTGGAAGGTGGCTGCAAAGGGCCTTATGGGTCCATGGTCCTTTGCCCCCTCCCAGGGAACTTTTCAAGCCTACCCTCTTATTCCTTTAGTTCCTGCCTTTCTCCTAGGGCATTGAATGCCTTCACATTCTGAACATGTGTTTTGCTAAGTACTATGTCCTCGCAGTGCTTCTGTTACTGCGTGTTAGGCCCAGCAGGGAGATTCCAGGCTCTCCTGTCCAAGGAGCAGAAAATTGCAAAGCGCACACCCGGTGGTGCATGAAAAGCGGCTCCATGGGTTGAGGATCACAGAAGATGTGCTCAGGGAAGGTCAGTGCCCGCAGAAACAAGAAGCTGGCAGGAACAGAGAAGGGGTGTCAGGGCAACAGTGAAAGAAAAAGTACAGCACAGTCCACAGATGAACCAAGCTTTCAGATTCTGAAAGGAACTGCACCCAGGCTGGGTGCCACTTACTGGGTCTCAAGGTAAGACTGACAGGATGATTGACAGGGTGCTGAGTCTTCTCAGGGCTGTCTGGTGCTGTTGGAGTTTGGAGTTCGGCAAGGGGAAGCAATACAGGACACTTAGTTATAAGATTATTTTATAATAGTCACCCAAAGAGTCATGTACAAAAGGAGTACAGGTAATCTGTCCACACACTAAAGACCAAAGAATCCAGCCGAGGGCCTGAATCCCACGCTAATGTCCTGCAAGAGTCCAGCTAAAGACCTAGAACCCGTAACAATGCATCCCATGAGCCAACTGGAGGCCCAGAGCCAAGGACAACGTCTCATGCAGAACTGTTTCACTGATTTGCACAAGGATGGGCCAAAGGTCAGTGGCAGAAGTACCACACCATCCTCAGCAAAAGTCCCAAGGAGGTCCCAGTCTCCTTCAATGATGAGAAGAGTGGAGCTCCTATTAGGAAAGCCAGCACAACAAGCTTCTCCAGGAGGCTGAGCAGTGCACCGTCTTGCCCTCCAGAGCCAGGAAGTGATGCTCAAAGTAAAGTGTAGTTTACCTCCCAAAGTACACCATAGTAATTCTCAGGGACAACAAGGGCCTGAGCTCCTTCAGTGAGAACACCCAAGTTTATCAGGAACGCCATCACGACAAATTCCTCCAGGAAAACTAACAGCTGTCTACAGCTTCCCTAACAGCTTCTAACAGCTTTTTCTCCAATTCTGCCTCTTATGGTGCTGGCAGCAATTCCCAGGTGGGCCACCCACACCCAGCACCATGCTGGTTCAGTTCAGCTGGGTGTTACAAGTTGACCAGCAGTTATCAATCCACCACAGGTGCTAAGGATGTTCCCAGAGGTCATTATTATTTATTTCTATGTATGAGATGCCATCCATATTAATGAACTTTCCAGAAGATTCCAGAGAGGAAAAGGTTACTGAAGGTCAGGCCAGGAGAGCTAACTGATGTACTCTGGACTGGAACTTCAGGGATTTCCTGGGTCTTTGCTGTTTTTTGCCTCTTAAGACAAAGGAAGGCAGATTGCTCCTGGGGTCCTGCCCAAACTCAGGTGGATAGGGGGCAGTGTTTCCCTGGGGGGAAAGGACTGTGATTACTGATGGTCGGCTTATGGTCCCGAGCCGAACTGAGTGCACGTGGTGTGGGGTGTGGGAGGCTCGCCCGAGGATTGTTAGCATCAGCTGAGAGGCAGAAATGGAAAGGGGTAATGAATTTCTCCTGTTGGTCTGAGTGAGGTGCTGGGTTTGAATAAAAGGGGATTGGGATGAGTGATCAGGGCGGTGGCAGTCCCAGACTTTTGCCTCTCCTGTTTTTCTTGTCTCTTCTACTTTCCTTTTTTCATCCGTGGGCACCTCGTTCTTGGGACCTGTCACCACAGTTAATACCAACATTTCCCAGCCCCCATTTTACTACCTGCACTACTTCTGTTGAGAAACTATAGCTCAAAGTCCTTAAGATTTCTGCGGCATGTGGAAATATAATTTATTATTGTTCGCAGCACATTACGAGATGCTAGAAAATACTGTTTCAAAACTCAGAGAATCCCCAAGCATGGAGGCCCACTTGTCCTGTTCTTCTGTCTCCCCAGGCCACGGAGATGCCTGAGCATAACTCGCTGAATGAGTGATCTGTGAGCAGAGATTGTTGAGACTCTGCTGAACTATGGAGCCGACGTCCATTGTCTGATGGAGTCTAGATCACAAATGTCTGTGTGAGATCACTGAACAGGGGCCGATCAGACCATGTTAGAGAGTAATGCAGGGTCCATTCTTCGGCCTTACTGTGCAGTCACCGAAGAGATCAGACATGTTCTCAGCAACACCTGAAGAGAACGTAGTTGGGACTTACGTGGATGGCAACGGCCCTGGACAATACTAGACAGGATCTGGAGATGCCGTTTCTGTTATCTTCCTCATCACATCTCTCCTAATACACATAAGTGTGAGAACCTTCACTGGAGGTAGGGACTACAGAGAAGCTGGAGAACGTTTGGAGAGGACCACTAGGATATTAGGAGACGTCAGACGATGTCAAAGAGAGAAGGGTTGGTGTCAGACTTCTTTTACTTGGGAATTACCTTTATTGAGAAGAGCATTGAGAAGACACATTAGACTTCTTTAATGTGGCCTGAAAGTGTTGGACTAGGATCAAGTTTTACCTTTATACAAAGAATGACTTTTCAGGCTCAAAGCTGTCAAAGAACAACTATGGAATAGGCTGCTGTGTACAGAGCAAAGTGCTGGTTGGTAGAGGAACGCCAGCAGATAGGTTTTTTTTTTTATTTTAAAGAGAATTTTTAAAAATATAAAATAAAAGCATAGATAGAAACAATGAAAATGATACAGGATTTCAAAACAAAATGATAGGAATTAACAGTAGTTCTTATATTATGTATTATTATATTCAATGAAGATTACCAGATGAAGAATGAAAGTTTGATCAAACCATTAAAGAGAATAAAAAAATAATAATAAACATCAAAAATGATAGTTTCCCTAAACTAGATGGTCGGAATTCACCAATGGTTCTTATATTGCATATTATTGTCTTCACATTAGTTTTCAGATTGCCAGATATAAACATGCAAAATTGATCAAAAAAATTAAGCATTAACTGTTCCTTTCAATAAACCAATAGACATCAGCAGTGAAATTATCCAAGCTCACCATATATAAAAATTTTTCCCTTCTTTCTTTTTCTCCTTTTTCTTATCCCAGTTGTTCCATCATTTTGAGCAATTTCTTTCCCTTTCACAATATCTATTGTACCTTTTGGGTTTTATTTACTCTTTCAGGTTCTTACACTATAGCCTTGGCTATAGGGCGGGAACAGAAACCTTCTGTCACCTACCATCTCCCCAAGTTCTGCAGAGATGATGGCTTGGCCTTCCCAATTATCCTCCCTCCTACTTTGTTATGGAACCCCTGATTCATGGGTAGGCATAGGATGACTCCAAAAGAAAAGAGCCCATTTGCTGGTCTCTCCGACATTTTTCTGATTCCCCTTTAAAAATGGTGATAATGATGGGAAAAGGAATAGCACCATGACATAAAGTTTTTATTGCAGCATTACATCGGGAAGGGTGTACAGTGGGACAAGGAGCAGGGAGATGATAACATGGCTCTTCAGCTGTGATGTTAGCCACAGCCTGGAGGAGGAAGCTGCTGTGGGCTGTGAGGTTCCTGGAGACCCTCACTCCTCAGACATCACCTTGCCTGGTGGGGGTGACAGTGACCAGAGGACCCGGAGTCAGAGGAGGATCACTTTCCATTGTAGGTGGAAACAGTGGGGCTGTGGTAGTCCTTCTGACCATTGGTGGTTTCCTCTAATGAAACAAACATCAAGACAGCAATGTGCTTGTAAATACTTGACATGCAAGAAAAAGCAAAAAACCAAAAACAGCAAGAACTTTTAATCAATGCCATTTTTTAAATTTGCATTGACTTATTACTGACTTCTACATATGCACATTTGTAAATGTGTGATAAGTAACTAACAAATTTCAAGTGTTTTATTTCTTGAAAAAGAAATGGATTATTGTTTTTTGAATCTTGTTTTGTAGTCAGTCTTTCTGGGGAGACCAGAACTGAACAAAGGTAATACTTGCATGCATCATCATGAAGGTAGGGGATGTCAGACAGTGAGGATTATGAACCTAAGATTGGGGAGAGGCAAGAACCCCAAAGAGGCATCTGGCTCCCTTCTTTTCCTAAGGCAATGGCAAATTCCAAAGAGAGTTTTGGAAAAGGGGTACAGGTTATGGCAGGTGCGTAGAACTGGGAACAAAAGCTCCCATTTCAGAGTCCCCAGAGGGAAGGGACTGGGCTAGCAACCAGGCTTTGCAGAGGATCCCAAGAGCCTCACTTTGGGAGTAAGGGGTAAACCAGAGGGCCTGACTCTGATGCTCTCCATCTCTGATCGGTGAAGGTAGACACAGGACATGGTGGCCAGAGCATCCAGCACAAGGAGGAACAAACATAATCCTTCTCTACTGGAAACGACTTCATCCAGGATGTCCAGATGCCTCTGCAACATTCCTAAATAGCATTCCCCATGCAATCAGAAATGACCACGCCCCCAAAAATACAAAGGAGGGAGAGGATTGGTAAGACTGAAATGAAAGCAAGAGAAAAAAGTAAATAATAAGAGCAGACCCGGGGCTGGGGATTTAGCTCAGTGGCAAAAGCACCTGCCTGGCAAGCGCAAGGTCGCAAGTTCGGTTCCCGGTACTGGAAAAAAAAAAAAAAAAAAAAGAGCAGACCCATAGGAGATCTCAAAAGAATATATCTTGGGGCTGGGGATTTAGCTCAGCAGCAAAGTGCCTGCCTGGCAAGCACAAGGTCATGAGTTTGATTCCTGGTACCGGAAGAAAAACCAAACCAAACAAAACAAAAAGAATATATCTTGGACACTGACCTTAAAATAACTGACTAAAATGCACAAAAGATTTTTTAAAAATTTAAAAAATTAGCAACGTGTGGATTCAAATGGAAATTTAGATTTGCAAAACATAGTAAAAAAAATGAATTCAGTGGATGAGTTTCACATCATTTTAAATTCATCTGAAGATAAAATTAGTGAACTGGGAGATAGGTCAGAAGAAATTATTCAGGCTGAAGCACATTGAAAGGAAGGATGAAAATTATAAGAGACACACAGAAATGAATGTGTTGATGCAGTGTGTGTTTGGAATTAAAGGAACCTATAAAATGCTATTGGAGGAGTGTTATGGTTTGTGTAGATGTTCCCCCAAAGCCTCATGCAATCATGAGGAGTGGGCTTTTCAGAAGTGGCTGAATAGAGTGTGTGATGGATTCATCCTCTATTGCTGGGAAGAAGGGTATGAGTGCTACACCCACCTTAGGGTGGGTAGCCTGCATATAATATAAGGAACAGAAAGAGGCTTGTCCCTTCCTTCTCTTACTGCTTTTGAGGCTTCTGCTATCATGGACTGTGGCCCCTCTGCCATGTGCCATGCTGCCTTGGAGCCAGCCAATTATGGACTGAAACCTCTACAAACTGAGCTTAAAAACCTTTTTTGCTTTAACTTTGGGTGTTGAGTATTTTGTCTCAGCAATAAGAAAAGAAACTAAGAGAATCAGATCATGGATAATAATTTTCCACAAAGGGGGAAAGTTATTAATCCACAGATTCAGGCAGCACAGTGAATCTCAAGCAAACAAATAGAAACAGCTATACAGTAAAACTGTTGAAAAGTAGAATTTTTAAGAGTCATTGATTTTGTAAAAATCAATGTTATGTAGATTTCAATGAATATTTCCTTTTTTCAAAATGTTTTTCCAGATATTTTGAGTAAAAATACTAAAATTGAAGTTTGTAAGGACTACAGGATAATAATCATCTTCAGCACTTTCAACAGATTGTACAGCAACCCTTTGAGATATATTCTCAAGTGTTAGTTCTCCCAGGAACTAGTAATGTTGAGTGGGAAATTTCATCCCTTAATAATGCTTCAGAGTTTTATTTAAAGGAACATATACATGGGCATGGTGCTGACAGACTGCAGTCCCAAGTACTTGGGAAGCAGGAGGTTTGTAAGTTCAAGCCCAGCCTGGGCAACTTAGTGAGATCTTGTATCAAAATAAAAATAAAAATACAAGTGAAAATAAAATAAAATATATAGGGTTGCAGATGAACTCAGCACCAGCACCCTTTGGGTTCAATCCCCAATACCACGAAAAACATTCCAAGATTGATAATCAATACAATAAAATGAGAATAAAAGTGGCCAGCATCTGAAAGCTGTGAAACACAACTGCACATTCCTTATGTCCCCTCACTTTTGCAGCTCTCGTTCCTCTTCCAGGCTTTCAGAACAAGAGAAAAGCAGAAGAAAGATTTACACAGGTATTGGAGAGCTCAGACAGCCTCCAGTATGCCTGCAGGGAAGAGAGACACAAAGCAGCCCCATGACTTTTGATTATTAGCAAATGTTAAGGTTCAATCTATTCTGCAAGGTTCTGAAGAAAGTAATCCAACTTATTAGAAGAAATTAGAAAAACTGCTCTGAGTCCTGCGATGAGAACGAATTTTCTCTCAGCAGTCAGAGAGGAGGGGGAGCAGGGCGGCTGCGAGGGGTGAGGGAGCACAGGGCCCCATGACAGCGTGGCCCTCGGACCGTGGTGCCTCATCTCTGCCCTGATCAAGTTCTCTAATGACCGCTAAAAGACTTTCTCGCATGTCCGTTTCTTGAGGACTTTTTTGTATTGTACCCGTGATTCCACAAGCCTGGTCTGAGCTGCGTGATTGGTCATTGCTGGAGCTTGCTTTGCTCGACTCTCCCAAAAGTAAAGAATTATGGAGACAGTGCCTTCTGACTACTTACTCAGTTGGCTTCTGCTTATTTTATTTTTCACACAAAATACATGTGCACATTTATGGGGCAGAGTATGGTGACTTGGTACATACATAGTTTGGGGGTATTTTTTGTAGCGGGAATAGAACTCAGGACCTTGCACTTGCCAGGCAGGCGCTTATGCCACTGAGCTGTATCCCCGGCCCCATACATCCAGTGTGTAATGAGCAAATGAGAGTCATCAGCACTTCCAATCCCTTAAGCATTTATCATGTCCTTGCATGAGGAACCTTGAGATTGCTGCACTTCTATATCAGTCATGGGATAAACTTGTGCGTGAAGTGTCCTGATGGGTGTCCTCCCCTTATAGGTGGAAGGGCAGGAGCTAAGGGAGCTCGGCGTTGGGAAGCTGAGGCTCGGGCTGGGGATTTAGCTCAGCGGCAAAAGCGCCTGCCTGGCAAGTGCAAGGTCATCATTTCGATTCCCAGTATCGGAGAAAAACCAAAAAAAAAAAAAAAAGAGAGAGAGAAGCTGAGGATCCCTGAAGGAGTGGGACCCGGTCACTTCCTGGTGTGCAGCGAGCTGTGAGCATGAGGACAGTGACTGGGTGCTGGAGCCCTTCGCGGGTCTGCAGAGGCCTCATCCTGCTGTTTCAGCCCGCTGCAGGCGCTGCTAGCAGATCCCCAGGTGTGCCCTGCAGACTACTTCCTGCCCTTTGGGGCTTGGCTTTGTTTCTGTGCTTTCGTGTATGTGTGCATGAATGTACGTGTGTATTTTTGTGGTACACGGAATTGAACCAGAGCCTTTGCACACTCTGCTCCATCCCACGTGTTGTTTGTTTGTTTTCCTTGTTTTAAGACAAGGTCTCTCTGAGCTGCTAAACTACCCAGGCTGGCTGGAACTTGAGACCTCCTGCCCCAGCTGTGCTCAGCGCTGTCATTACAGATGTTTGCCACCAAGCCAGGCTTGTCTGAGGTTTTTCACTTTTACCTTGGACAAAATCTTCTAATCCTACATGTGTTTCCTGGAAAATGTAACTGAAAATGTCCATTTTTTTCTCCTAGATCATATCTTTCCAGAAGGACAGTCAGTATCCCAGCTTAGGTTAAATAAAGACATGGAGCAATTACCTGCCAGCTTCAGCAGACTGAGAAAGGATCATACTGCATTTCAGAATGGAAGTTTCGTGCCTGTGAAAATTAAGCAGGGAAGGTAGAGATAGGAAATTCAAGGTTATGATCATCATGGTAAAGAAGAAGGAATTCACCTCCGAGTCCCTTGGAGGCAGATGCGTCTTGCGTTAAGTGTGCAATCCTGGCTCCCAGCGCAAGGCTGGGCTCTTACAGATATTCAAGGAAACTGTGTTTTCAGGTTGGTGACTGTCTTCCACCAGTCAGCCTCAGTCACTCATCTTTTTTTCCACCAGGACAAAGAATCCCCCAGGAGCCCCTCAAGGCACCAGCCACCCTCCATCACAGTGCCCACTCAGCAGGGCCTTGCTTACCCCACTGCCTGGGGCAGTCATTGTGTCCACTGCCGGCCGCTGCCCACAGCTGTGCCAGCCCGAGAGTGCCACCTCTCCCTGAGTGGGTCACACCTCGCCTGCCCATTGGAATAATCCCTGGGGAGCTCAGAGGCAGAGAGCACAACAAAAGTCACTTACCGGTGTGCAGCCAGCCGTGAGCACGAGGACAGTGACCAGGAGCGCTGCTTTCATCCCTCAACTCTTCCTCTGGAAGTAAAGCAAGAGGATTATTTCTTCATGTAGGAAGTGGGCGGCCCTTCTCTGTCTCTGCAGCAGGACCCTGGCCCCGAGGCCCGAGGAGCTGGCGGAGGCACCCGCTGTTAGGAAGCCAAGGGCCCAGTGGAGGGTCTGGGGACACTGAGCAACTGAGCACAGACTGGGATTCAGGCGCCTTGAGATAGCACAGCCCGAGGCAGCATCCACCGCACTCAGCACGCAGAGAACCCTGGATGAGGCAAGGAAGGCTGTCCCGTGACTTTCCCAGAACTCTGCCTGTCATTTCTCTTGACAGGAAACACGTGGCCTTATCCAGTTACTGCTTCCCTGGAGTTTCAGATCCCTGACAGGTGCTGCCCCTGGTTTCCCGCCTGCCCAGAGCGGACGCTCGTCCTGTTGCTCCTCTCCATCGTGACCGGGAGGACTCGATGCGCAGGAAGTGGGGGTTGCTACGGGGTTTGCTTTCCATTGTATTTTTGCCTGCTTTGTTTCATTTTTCGTTTGGAAAGGAAACTTCCACAGTGTTACAAGACTTATACTTTTTAATCATGTGTTAAATGTCGTTTTTCTTTTTAGTCACAGATCAGGGCGGGTAGACAGGGCAGTTCGAATGTAAATATAATTGCTGTGTTTCTCCACAGCCCGGATCCTGTAATCCCAACAAGATTATACTAACTGATGCATGTTCATGAGTTGGAATGTCATTTATAGTGAATGTCCACTTCAAACGTTAGCTTTCCAGGCGTGAAGACACACACCTGCAGTCCCAGCCACTCAGAGGCTCAGGCAGGACCATCCCAACATCAAGACCAGCCTGGGCAACTCAGCCAGACCCTGTCCCGAGATAAAATAGTAAATCAAAACAATGAAACGAAACGAAACGGCCCGGAGCTGTGCTCAGTGCGGAGCGCTGTCCTTGCATGTGCGAGGCCCCCAGCAGCACCAACAAGGTCATGTTCAGTAATCTTGGTGTGAGCAAGGAAGCCTCCAGAGGCCATCAAGAGCATAGCGCCAGCCCAGGCTCTGCGCACCCCCGGCCCCCTGAGAAGGCGCCCCCTCCTCAGGTCCCTCTCCCCCGCCCGTGAGCTCCTCCGGTCCTCCCTTCCCTACTGTACAGCTGAGAGTCCTGAGGAGCGGAGGGGGGGGGGGGGACTGCGCACGCGCAGAGCGACGGTCAGCCTTTCCTATCTGTACAGTCTCCCTGACTGCTGTTTTTCTACAGTTCGCTTTTCATCATAACCACGTAAAGCCCTGTCATAACCTAGAACCATCATCTGTGGACCGTAGTGTATTCACGTGTATACCGAGTCAGTGTGTATCAGCATAGCCCGTATAGTTATGAACCAAATGGAAGCACATGCTGTGACTGAGAGAATTAAAATGTCATTGTCAACATATTGAGGTAAACCCTTTGATTTACAACCTTTCTAACTGTTCATCTCTTAGAAGACAAGTTATTCATGATACAAGGCAGTTACCTGGCAGCAGCAGAATGAATGAGGTGTGTATAGTCTGTAAGAATCCCTGAAGCCCCGTTCCAGGAGCCCGGTAACAGGCAGGTATTTGTATGCGTGGATGCTCTCCATGAGTGTCCTCAGCACACGCAGAGAATGAGCGCTGCCGGCCTGGCCCCAGGGCAGGGCGTGATTCCCCGGCGGGCCTCCGCCTCATTCTTGTGGGGCTGAGCCCCTGGTTCCTGATGGATTCTCATGCATTTCTGTGGTTACTGGTGAGACAGGGATAATTCCTCAGCAGACTGCAGGGTTGTGCTGGTGAAGAATGAGAATTGCGACAGCTAGAAAAGTACCTTAAGGTGTCAGCAGGCTCAAAATAGCATTGTTTTCTATTTTATCACTACCACCCAGGAGATCCACCTTCAGAATCTCAACATACAAGATAAACCCACTGAAATCTGAAGGAGGCTTGTATTTGCAAGGAGGTCCCTCGGTGGGGACAGCGGCTTCTGCCAGGTTAGGAGGGGCTATGGGTGGAGGCGGGCTGGGGTCCCGTGTGTTCTGCCACCTGGTGAGCTGCGGTCTGCTCCCTGCACACAGTTCTCCGGGTCTCCCCTTTCAGGGCCCAGGCCCGGCTAACTCACTGCCACAGGGCATGACGTTCCCCCTCAGCATCGGTAGGTTTGGCGTAATAAACACTCTTCCTCTTGAAAAGCCATCCACGTTCTGTTCCTTGGTTTCTCTCCTAAGGTTGTTCAGACCCTATCCAGAGCCTGCTGCACTGTGACGAAGTCTGCTACTCTGTGTCAGGGGGCAGTGCCATGGGCACCAAGAGCCAGGCCCAGCCAAGCACTCGCCCACAGATGCCTGATGGCAGGCCACCAAGACCGTGTGTGGCCCGGGACCTCCAGAACTGTAGAAAGTGATCCCGGTGTGCTATCCTGAGCCACTGCATTTTTGGCAATTTGTTATAGCATCAGTGAGAAAGGAATGCATTGTCTATACTGTCTACAGCCTCATCTTGAACCATTCTGATTCAGGTCCCCTTGTAGTTGTCCAAGTGTGGGGAGCCTGCCTTTGAACATGGTTTGAAATCCACTCAGCAGACTGGACTCAAAGACTAGAGGACAAGCAGGTCAAAGCCTTTGCCCTCAGAGATCTCACGTGTCTATAGCACGCCACGCACATGCTGGCCCTAAGGGAAGCGGCGAAAGTGACAAAGTGACCAGGAGTGCTCAAAATCAAGTGTTACAATCCCTTTAAGGGATCAAACGTGTCAATGTGTTATTTTTTTGCCAAGTTCTATGTGTGATGCAACAGTTAATTCCAAATTTAAGCTCTAAGGTAAAGAGATCAACTTACAAAATTTTCTGTAGCATTAAAACTTCTTATTTCAAATGTCAGTGTGTCCAGCCACGGCTGTGAGCAGTTCTGCTAGGGAGGTTCATTGTTACACCTTCTTCCCTGGCAATGTGACAACCTGGGTCCCAAGGCAATAGCTGGCCCTTAATCCTGCGCTTTCCACCGAGCAAGCACAGCACAATTATGGAGGTTGGCACTGTCACATAGCTCGGAAACAAGTTTTGTATTTTGTGATCAAACCTGGGAGTCCTGTGATATTTTGCGTTAATAATAACTACAGCCTCTGTCTCCCACTATAGTTTTTGGTCTGAATAAGATTTTTTAAATCCTCTAAGGTGGAGTTGTTGTTGTTGTTTTAATGAGACTGCACATTAGATTTACTTTTAAAAGATAATCATTGATGCCCAGGTCATCCATAGACATTCTAATTTAACTGACCTGGGCGGGCCGGGCTTCAGCATTTGTTTAAACCTGCCCCACCCCAGAAGATCTGAACATTGGGAACTAACGTCTGGAGACCTTTAAGTGCTGCTTGTGTCGGTCCTTTCCATCCCTGTGGTCTGAGCCCCCGGAAGTCCTGCCCCTGCCGGTGGCCGGGTGTCCTGTCATGGCAGAAGCCAGCAGTAGGCACTCTGGCCTCAGTAACACGGCTCCTTCTAGGAACAGGAAAGAGGCCAGACTTCTTCCTCTCTCGGGAAGAGCCAAGGATGGCTGTGACCAACCTTGTCCACACTGTCAAAATCTCAGGAAATGAATGCATCCCCAGAGGATTCAGGCTGAAGGGTAAACTTGACACCAGTGGCCACCGGCTGTTAGCGACACGTGAACGCAGGTCCCATCCGGTAATTCCTCGCTAGCTCAAGTAGGACGCACCTGCAAGCTCCTGGTGCGGTGTGGTATTGACTCTGTAGCTCAGAGCATGCTGGGAGTTCAAGACAGCCCGACAAAGAAGACTGCAACCCCAGCACCGCAGTCTGTCCCCGTTTCAAAATGGCCCATCAGGAGTGATGGTAAATGCAGAGGAACGTGAGTTCTGTGAGAAAGGTGGGCCAAGTGGAAGCTCCCTCGAGGCCTTCAAGGACCCATCTCCCGCTGGACCCACAGACACTGATGATGTCAAGGCCTCATTGGCGTGGGGAGCATTTGCAGAGAGGCTTGCCCCAAAACAAGAACAATCAAACCAAGAGAACACACACGAGCCCCCAAATACCATTCTGTTTGCTGACACCGAGAGACAGCCCTGGCTCGGTGTAAGGGGATGACCATTGTGAAGCTTTGCCTGCAGGTGAGTGAGAGCTGCCTTTGGCCTGGACACAGCGCCGCACCGTTATGGTGACTGCGGGCATTCCAGGCGCAAGGGACTTAGACCTGCCTGGTGTCAACCGTGAAGTCTGAGGTGAGTCCAATGGCCACAGCTCTGTGTATGACCGACATGGGCTAAATGCCCCACAGGCCTCGACTTCCCCACTCCTCGCAGGAGCGGGTAGCATCACCACCTTCAGTGGGGGATGCTGAGCATTTACTCCAGGCTGCACAGGGGTGGGGCCACGGAGGTCTCATCTGGAGTCTGTGGTTGTGGAGGGTGTGCTTTACCCCTCTGAGCTCTCTGAGCCTGGAAAGCGCCCGCACAGGGGCCTTGCAAACGAGAACACCAAGCATTAAGGCAGAAAGGAGCCCGGGTCGTAGAAGGAAGGAGGTGGAATAGGAGTCACTGCAAACAAAGCCTTACTTCTGTGGCTTACACAGCACACACATTCAGTGAACAAATTGGAGGGATCAGGGACCCTGCTTTCATGCTATCAGTTTCTTCTGTTGCCCCGGGAACCTTAGTCTCCTAACCAAGACTTTCTGTTCTTTTTCAGGCATTTCAACTGGCCCTTTGCTCTCTTTTCCGATTTCTGGAAGAAGCCAGGAGCTGCTCCCTGGGAGTTCTGTGCCGGGCGTGGACTGGTGTGGCCGGGCTTGAGGTCTCAGGCTCAAACCCTTGGGGTCCAGGATCCTTGTTACTCAGAGGTAGAAACTCCAGAGCTCTGGCCTGGAATGTGACTCAGAAACTCCCACCAGCCAGTCCCTTTTGCTCACAACCGAAACTGGGAAGTTTACAAAACCCCAAAGCTCATATAATCAGGAAGGATCAACCCTCTGTAAGGAAAGGCATACACCGGAAAATCCCAGCAGAGCTGTTGGAGGCGCCTGATTTGGAGCCTCAGTGGAACAGCCAGCTGGAGACAATCCATCCTTCCAGAATTGAATGCCTGGGAGACGCCACTAAAAGCTGCCGTAGGGGCTGGGGATTTAGCTCAGCGGCAAAAGCGCCTGCCTGGCAAGTGCAAGGTCGTGAGTTCGGTTCCCGGTACCGGAGAAAAACCTAAAAAATAAAATAAAAAATAAAAGCTGCCATGGACCCTGTGAGCCACCACCTCATCTTAATGCCTGCTGCAGAACTACACCTTGATCTAAGGTCAATTAGACAAAGGATTCTCCACCATGCTTCTGCAGATGATCACAAGAAGACATTTAAAAGTTCTTGTGCCTGGGACACTGGCCCAGAGTGTCTGAGGCTAATGCTCTCATTATCTTCTTTTTTTTTTTTTTTTTTAAGACACAGTCTCGTTGTGTTACTTAGGCTGGCTTTAAACTCCTGGGCAGAGTGATCCTCCTGTCTCAGCCTCCCCAGGAGCCGGGACTACAGCTTCGCAGCCCTGCACCCAGCTCTTGTTCTGTTCACCTCTGCGTTTGCAGTGCCCAACACGGTACCTGGCACCTAACACTCCTCAGTGTGTGCAGAAGGCATGTGTGAGTGACGGACCTGGAGCCACCCCCTAACAACCGCAGGCAACCTGGCAGTGTCTCGTGAGGCTCACAGTGCTTTTGTATGTGCTTCTCTCATTTAAGGCTGTTCCACAGGTGAGCTGAGGCGGAGCAAGAGTTTTGGGGAGCAAATGCGATTCATGAAAAGGGCAGCTCCAACCAGAAGTGAATGAAGGATCTGTTCCAGAAGCGTAAAGACAGGGTTTTATAGGATGAGCACATAACTAACCCGTGATTGGGTATAAATATAAAGCTGCCTTATTTGGTCCATCATTCTAAGAAGTCTGTAATTATGTTTATTGGCTGCTCCGATTGGTTTAGCTTAAGTTCTGTTTTTCTTCAATAAAGACACAAGCAAGACATAACTCAAGGATTCCAGGTGCGGTGCAGACACCTATAATCCCAGCACTTGGGAGGCTGAGGCAGGCGTATCACAGCAAGTTCAAGGCCAGCCTGAACTACATAGCAAGACCCTATCTCAAACAAATAGACAGCTCAAGGTAAGTTTTACTGATGCCTGCAAATCCAGCCAGGTTAAATCACTCAGAGGCATGATTGGCTTTGTGTTCAGGAATTCCTGGGCCTCCTTTCTACTTTAACAAGTCTCATGCCCTCCCTGGAAAACAGTTTATGATGCCCATTTTACAGATGAGATGACTCAGGCTTCATGAGAGTAGGTGGTTTTCCACTCAAAATTTTTAAAAATCTAACCATTGGTCCCTGCTTACTGACCTCCAGCCTATGCCCACATTAGCAGCAGCGTGGTTCCCACCTGATTCTATTCATGCCTGGGGTCGGCTTTCCTGCTTCCGTTGGCAAGTGTCATTCAAGTTTTCCCACCTCAAAGGTTTAATTTTTTTAAACACTTGTTATAGAAAAATTCAAATGAGGGGAGTTTGGTGGCACACACCTGTAATCACAGCCCTTGGGAGGCTGAGGCAGGAGAATCACCACAAGTTTGTGGCCAGCCTGGGCTGCATACTGCATATGAGTTCAAGGCCAACCTGAAATACATAGCAAGATCTTGTCTCCAAAAAAACCAAACAAACATCAAATTAAAAAGTAAAAAAAAAAAAAAAAAAAAATGCAATTACCTTCCGAATCATCACCCAGCTTCGAAATGGTCAGCATAGTACCAGCCTGATTTTGTTCTCCCTCACCTTCCGGCCCCTATCTTGAAACAAATCCTAGTAAATATTTCAGCAGAGACCTACAGGGACTGGAAAATAACCTTGATCTCATTACCACATCCAAAAGTGAGCAATAACTCCTTAATTGCACCACAAATTCTGTCAGTGTTCACAGATCTCTTGAAGGTCTTAAAAAGAGAAGAGCCGTTCTTTGTTTAAATTAGAAATCCGGCAAGTTCTACATGTTACAATTGCTTGCTATGTCCCTTAAGCCTTTTTAAAGCCCTTCATCTCTTTTTTGTTTTCCTGTGATATATTCTTTGAAGAAGACAGGCTGTTTCCCTATAGAGTGTCTACACATTTTTTTTTGAAACAGGGTCTTACTTTGGAGTTCAGGCTGGCCTTGAGCTCACTATACAGCCCAGGCTGGCCTTGAACTCTCTCTCTTTTTTTTTTTTTTTTTCCCCGGTACCGGGAATCAAACTCATGACCTTGTGCTTGCCAGGCAGGCGCTGTGCCGCTGAGCTAAATCCCCAGCCCCTGGCCTTGAACTCTCAGTGACCCTCCTGCCTCAGACTCCCAAGTGCTGGGATTACAGACATGTACATGTAAGTTCCTGGTACACGGTTAACGGGTCTCTGCATGGCTGTGTCTCTGCTATGCCCGGTTTCTGGGTCTCTTTTCTAACCCCTGGTCCAAGTGTGGCCCTCCCAGGCAGATGTCCCTGTCTCCTCCAGTGCGTGGTGACCCTCTTTCTTGCTATGCCACCTGGCTGCAGCATAGGCAGGAGACTATGGAATTCCCCTGAAGTCATCCTTTTCCTGTGACTATAAAATCCCTATTTCTAGCTCATCATTTCTAGCGGATCCGCGGGTGCCGGCAGCTACTGTAAGACATAGAACATTTGCTTATAGCGACATCTAGTGGTATCTACATTTTTTGTCGCGTTGCCATGGCCCTAAAAGGGGGACATCAAACTAGTTTGATTTAAAACTCTATATTTTTATTCTCGTTTTAAATAACAAAAGTAACTCATGATCATGAGAAGAACCTCAAAAGACACTGAATAATAATAGCTTTGGTAATTAGAGTTGGCCATGAAATTTTACTGAAGTATTTCCTGAGGGCACGGTTTGACTAAAAAGTCTCACCTCAACTGTAGTGCCAAGGATAAGCAGAGCGAAAGGTGTTCTCGTTCTTTAGAAGCTACGTAGCACTCCATTCCCACAGATAAAGTGGGAAAGGATCTTGGGTGGAGGCAGAAATCATGGATTCTGGTCCTGGCTAAATAATTAACCGGGACACACAGATCCGACAAGTTCCCTGGGCCTCAGTCTCCATAGTTTGCAAATAGTGAAAAGGGCAGACAGTTTGGGGTACTAATCAGTGAAATACATGTTACTTTGACAAGTACCATGGGAGCACTATCGTTCACCTTTAGCAAAAATTACAAATGATCCCACTCAAAGTTTTGAATTTATGAATGAGTTTATGGTGTGCTTAGCCTTGAAAGGCAATCTGGCAATATAAATCAAGCCATAAAAAGTTCATATCTGAGCCAGGCATGACAGTGCATGCCTATAATCCCAGTACTTGGGAGGCTGAGGCAGGAGAATTGTTGAAAGTTCAAGACCAGCCTCAGCTACAAAGTGAGCTCAAGGTCAGCCTGAACTGCATAGAGAGACCCTGTCTCAAAAAGACAAAAAAATAAAAGTTAACATCTGCAATGGTTAATGGTTTTGTGGAGGAATTGCATTTTTTGTGGATGCATTTCCTGAAACTCTAAAATCCCTACTTCTAGCTCATCAGTGGTAAGGGATCGGCAGGTGCTGGCAGCTACTATAAGACACAGAACATTTGCTGCATATCTTATTGTAGCAATCAGTTATCAGTGAAATATATCACGTGTGTAACATTTGTAAGAATGGCAGATTCACAGAACACGCTAGGTGCTTGCCATCTGATCTCTCACAGACAATGGAACTGTAATTTAACAAGTAATGAGGAATTTGCTTTTCAAAAGACTAAATCCAAACTGAACAAAATTCTGCCTTAAAATTTATTCCATTTAAATTTCGGAATAAAAGTCAGAATCAATACATTCTCTTCTCAGCTTTTGATTTTCTAGAGAAATCTACCGTAGTGACCAGGAGAAGCTCAGTAGACCAATGTTCCCTCATTATTGACCCTGATGCAAACTTCGACTGATTTCACGCCAACAGTGAATTGTTTACACAGGTGCCTCCTGTAAATCCTGGTTCTCTTATGGTACACTTGCCTCTGCTCTGTCCTGGGTGGACAATATGCGTGGTCTTGGTGGTTTTCCTTCCTTTGGCCCAGGTTTGCTGAAAGATAGGGGATTTCACTGCTGCTCCTGGAGGAAAATGATTTTGAAATTTCAACACATTGCCAACTTATGACAAGTAGCAGTGACTAAGGAAAGTAGAAGAGTTTAATGGGAACAGTGTTTTAGAGTGTCCGAGCTCCTGGCTGCAGGCTAGAGTTTCTTTATTTAGGGTGAAAGCGCAGCCCCTGTCTCCCATGGGCTCTGGATACTTTGCCCCTCAGGCAGGGACAGGAAGCCCAAGGCTGTGAGCTGGGACTCTGTCATCGCACTGGACGTTGCTCCAGCTTCCCTCACTCTTAGACACCTCTGCTGCTCCAGGGCCGACCTGACACGCATCTCTGCAGACTCTTCCTCTGCTTCTGCTTGGTCTTCCTCCGAGCCTCAGGAGCGAAGCTCCCTGAGGGTCCTTAGCGCCCCCGACCGAGTCCTGCACCTCTGGCCTTGCTCAGGCTTCTGCACCACAGCCCTTCCTCAGCCTCCTCCTCTCTCCTCTCTGCTTTGCCTCCTTCTGCCTCCTCTTTTGCTCTTCCTCTCCAGGCCTCCCTCCACCCACCCGCTCCTTTTCTTCGGCTCCTCCAGCTCCAAGCTGCCTCGGCTGTTTTTGCTGGAGTTTTCTGAACACTTCACCCTGCCCGGTCTACACAGAGTCTTGGACTCCTCGCAGTGGCGCTAGCCCTCCCTCTGGCCGAGGGGAGAGGCTTCACAGCTTCAACCTCGCATCCTGGCCTGAACGGACCCCATCTGGCTCTGTGAAGGCTGACGTTAAATGTCACGTGTTCCAGACCGCGGTGCACTCAAGTACTTGGTTTAGCATTGTTCCTGGGAGTGTCTGTGAGGGGCTTCGGGATGGATTAATATGGAATCTGCAGACCGAGTACAGCAGACTGCCCTCCCCAAATGAGCAGCCTCCCCCATCCGTCACAGCCTAGGAGAGTGGAGCAAGAAAGAATTCTTCCTCTCCCTGGCTGCCTTTGAGCTGGGACACCAGTCTCCTGCCCACTGAGACACACAGGATCCAACAGCGCTGGCTCTGCAGGGACTCCAGCTCACCAACCGCACGTGCGGGCACTAACTCAGCCTCCAAAACTGCACGAGCCAGTCTTTTCCAATACATTATACATTACTCTATCTACCTACCTGTTGTGGATTGGGGTTTTTGCAAGGGGAACCGTATAACTCAGGACACACATTTCATAGGATTATTTATAATAGTCATGCAAAGGATTATATACAACAAAGTGCAGCCTGGACTATATAGCAAGACCCAATCTTAAAAAACAAGCAGAAAATTTATAAAACAAGCTATACAGATGAAGTTATTAACCGTTGTGTTATTTACTAAAACAAAAAACTGGCAACAACACACACACATTGAACAACTGGAAAGGATCTGAATAGACTTTGGTACATCCATTTGAAAGCAAAGTGATGACCATTATCCTAATAATTATAGACACTACACAGCAATGTGGGAAAATGTTTACATGTGGATGTAACCTTAGTGAAAAAATAGAACATAAGGTGGGGCTGGGGATTTAGCTGATTGGCACAGCGCCTGCCTGGCAAGCACAAGGTTGTGAGTTCGATTCCCAGTACTGGGGAAAAAAAAAAGTTACATAGCAAAATAGAACATAAGGTATAAGCACTATAATTAAAACAAATGAGGAAAAATAAATAATGAATAAATCTGTATCCTTGGGTCATAGGATTATACATACAATTTTCAGTAATTTTCCTTTACCAATATGACACTTAGAAACCAATAAATAAAAGTATCAAATGAGGGTGGGCTTATAGGAGGGGGCTCATGGGGAGACTTGTGTAGGGAGGGGCCTGGGTCACTGGCCATGCAGGACCCACGCAGCAGGGAAAGAGGCCTGAGCCCCAACCCTCCCCCCACGTAGACACCACCTTGGGTATCTCTGCCTTTGTGGGAATTTTGCACTGGATACATTTAACAACACTTTGAAAATGATAATCATTTTCACTTTGAAAATCATTTCTCTCACCTCTGGTCTTTAAAAGGGGAGATGACTTTTCACACTGAAATGGGACTTTCTGTCATTCTTCTTTTTTTTTTTTTTTTGAGACATGGTCACACCATGGAGTTCAGGCTGGCCTTGAACCCACTATGTATCCCAGGCTACCCTTGAACACATGGAAATCCTCCTGCCTCAGCCTCCCAAGTGCTGAGACTACAGGCATCTGCCACCATGCCCAACTGTCATTCTTACCTCAGGACTATTACTGAAGCACCTTTGTTTTGGGAAGATGTTATGGTTTCTATCTAGATGTCTCACAAAAGCCTCATGTGCACCTAGATGGGGCTTGGGGAAGGTGACTGACTGGGTCGTGGGGGTCTAGATCAGTCCACTGATGAGCTGATAGCTGCATGTGATGTTGGGAGGTGGAGCAGAGTCAGCAGGTGGTCATGGGGGTGTGGCCTGGAAGGACCTATCTCCTTCCCTCCTCCCTGTTCCCTCCCTCTGCATCCTGTTGCCCTGCCATGGACTGTTTTTCCTCTGCCAAGCCACCCTGCCTTCGAACCAACCGAGTATGGACTGAAACCACTGCAAACTGTGACCCAAACAAACCTTTCCTCCTTCGAGTTGCAGGTGTTGGCGTTTTGTGCTCCCAGGAATGAGAACAGTGACTAAGGCAAAGAGTGCAGGTGATTGTGAACCACAGGCTTCCTGAATATCCCCTGTCACTAATGCAGCGAAACAAATCCATCTGTATGCAGAGTTATGACGTCCCGGTATTGTACATTCACAGGAATGATGAAATTATCTGGAGCAGAAACTGAGGCCAACCTGCTGGGGAGTCACCAGAATACAGCTCTTAGAGAAGTCTGTGAGGATTGGGAGACTTTCAAGCTTTGACATGGGCGCGATTTTTACCTTAAATGGCCAGTTGAGGGGATTCTCTTCATCTGCACTGGGCACCAGAGTGGACTTCACCGGGAGGTCTGAGGACAGCGCTGTCAGCCGTGGGAAGCCCCGGAGATGTGAAACGTGACACCTCTCTGTGAAACTTCCTCATCCTGGTGGTTCAGATGTGCGTTTCCCTGTGATTCTCAGGACCTCCCACAATCATGGGAGACACTAAGTTGCCCTCTGTCTTCCAGAGCTGCTTTTTGCTCAGTTTATACTTTTACACAGTCAGCCCCATGATTTCCCATGTATGTTTGGGATACATTAAGCCAAGCGAATTCCAGAATCTCATTATATGAACATGGTTTGGGTTATCCTGTTTTACACTGATGTTTGGAAACCCAATGGATTTATCTTTTTGGGGGGGTGGGCGGGGTTGGTACCAGGAATTGAACTCAGGACCTTGTGTTTGCTAGGCAGGCGCTTGTACCACTGAGCTATATCCCCAGCCCCAATTTATCTTTTTATTATGCCTCTCTGGTAATGACATGAGTGGTAGTTTTAAAGAGAAATAAAATTCAAAAATTGGGAGTACCTGAACTCAACTTCCAGTTAATTCAAGGCTGCTCTTCGTACAATCATTTTGAAGTTTCTGACATGTAAAGCCTTAAGCTTTTTAGACCACATTGGCCTGAGCGACCTCACAGCACTGCGTGGCCTTCCAGCACTTGTTCCGGCTTACAACAGCCAGAACTTTATGTATACAGATTTTGATACCTTAGCACACACCTGTGCTCCTGAATCTGATCTCATGGAACAAGTGAGCCCACTGAGATACACGGAGACGGTATAACTTCCAGGAGTTATGGGGACTTCTTATTTATTTATTTTTTATTTTTTATTTTTTTTTAGTCTTTTTGAGACAGGTTCTCGCTATGCAGTTCAGGCTGGCTGTGAGCTCACTTTGTAGCCAAGGCTGGTCTCGAACTAGCAACGATCCTCCTGCCTCAGCTTCCCGAGTGCTGGGATAACAGGCATGCACCACCACACCTGGCTTATTTTTATCTTTAAAAAGACTACTAGTGACATTTTGCATGTCATATCTACAAATACTTACCTAAGAAAACAGGCCGTCGAGGTGTTTGGTGCTGAGGTCCAAGCTGTGGGCACTGTGTATGTGAGTAACGGCTTCCTCGGTCTGCTCTCCACAGCTCTTTGGCTCGCTTTTTTTCAGAGCTGATTTTGAGAATGTTCTCTTTGGGGTTCTAACAGTAATGTCCACGCAAAGCTGTGCAAACCTCTATAGTCAATGGACCACAATAGGAGCAGTCACTAACTAGCCTCAGGAAGAACGCATATATTGGATCAAACAACACCAGGCCAGGTGCTGCTTTATGCAGGTGCCGTGCCAGCAATGGAGCACCCCAAGCTGTCCACACAGCACCCCACTATGAACCATCTACACTGCAAGCACGCAGACTCAAGAGCCAGAGCAAGATGAGCTTACTACTCTGTACGCAGTGGAAAATCTGTGAAGTGAGAACTAAATTGTCGGGGTTACATGTGCATCATTACGTTTAGAAGTGTGGTGTGAACTAAGCCAGGATGCAGTCTGCTGGCATTCTGGGGGGAAGACCTCTCCAGCACAGCCAGCCGTCCCTTTGCCTCCCCCATCCAATGTGCGCATCTCAGAGCGCAGTGCGCAGAGTCCTGAAGGTCAGCTAGAAGGAGACAGTGTCAGCCACTCAGTGTTCAAAGGAGGCTTCAAGCACATTAACGTTCATGAAAAACACAAGCTTTAGTAGGAGATGCTAAAGATCAGAATGGCCACAAGTTTTCATGGTTAATAAAGGTATATTTATTGTTCTCCATCGAATGTCAGTCTTGTCACTTAGCTATTAAATCATTTCCTATTGCACAAACACATGTTCATCTTAGAGTTTTAAAGAAAAATGTATGTTAAAGAACAATGGAATTTAAGTCCTTATCCCTGCCCCCAAAAAAGGTATAAAATGACCACAATGAGGGATGGGATTATCAGTGGTTCTTCACTGGAGTAGAATTCAGAATTTAAAAATACTTATGCCTGAGGCGGGGGTGGGCCACTATATACCTAAAAGCACCTGCACACAGAAGTGCACACACACACATGGACACACACATGCGCACACACGCACACACACGCACACGCATGTACCATCCGGCCTCCAAACCCAAGCGCAAGGTGATGGAAGGTTCAAGTTCCAGCCAGCTGGGCACTGCCCTGGAGGTCGGAGGGGGCCTGGGCTGTCAGGCTGTGCTGAGGCCACCACAGCTGCTGTCCTCCGGGTGCCCACAGGCTGTGTCCCTCGAGCAGGACTGCTCCACCAGGCGGAAGGCCTCCAGGAACTCGTTGATGTCGATGCGGCCGTCCTTGTTGAAGTCGATGCTGCGGGCCAGGCTGCAGATGCACTCATCAGTGCCGACAATGCCCATGTGTGAGCTGAACAGCTTCCAAGCCTGCCTGAGCTCATCCAGGGAGATGAACCCTGGCGGGGAAGAGTTTGTCTGCAGGAGCCTACTTGTCCTCTGGGTGCATTTCCCCTGACATCCCTCCAAGGACACCTACTCCCTGCTGCTGAACACACGGAGTCCCCAGGCCTCACAGCTGTGTGGATGCTAAGAGGATTGCAGGACACTGCTGGCCACATGTGATCCCTACCTGCAGCAGCTTTGTTCCACGGCCCACCCCACGCTGGGACATCTGGAAACATCTGCAGACACCATTTATTGTCACAAACCAGATATCTACTGGCACCAGTGGATACAGAGCATGGATATGTACATCCCCAGTGCAGAGATAGCCCACCCACCCTAGAATTACCACTTCGGAGAAGCCTTACATTACATCATCCCAAACACATACTAATTTATTCTGCTTATAAAAAGCCTTTAAACCAGTCATGGTGGCATACAACTACAATCCCAGCTACTGGGGAGGCTGAGGCAGGAGGACTACTTGACCCCAGAGCTTGAGGCCCGTCTTGGAAATATAACACATTCCATCTCAGAAAAAAGCCTTTGAATCCTACATCTATGGTCAGTTGATTTTTTTTTTAAGTGCTAGGGATCAAGGCCAGGAACTTATGCATGCTGATTTTTTTTTTTTTTTACAAAAGTTCCAGGATCACGTGGGAAAAAATAGTTTTTCCAACAATGATGGGGGGGGGGTAGATATGCACATGCAAAAGGATCAAGTTGAAATAATACTTACCACACACTAGGTACAAAAATTAATTGCATATGGATGAAAGACCTTGATGTAGGAGAAAAACTATAAATTTTTCAAACACTGCTGTACGTATTTGTGACCTTCGTTTATGCACCCATTTCTTAGATATGATATCACAAGTGAAAATAGCAAAAGAAAAGAATAAACTGGATTCTTCAAAATTAAAAACTGTTGCGCATCAAAGAGACATCCACAAAATCAGAGGAAATATTCGTAAAGTGTGTATCTAGTGTCCAGAATACATAATTCCTACGACTCAAATATAAAGACAACTCAGAAAATGGACCAAGAATTTGAATAGTTGTTTCTCTAAAGACGATATGCTGTAAGTGTCCAAGAATCACATGAAAAGTATCCTTAGTTATTAGGGATATGTGCATTAAAACCATAAAGTGATACTTCACACACCTAGCAGGATGGCTGTAATTAAAAAAAAAAAAAGAGTGGGTAGGACCTGGAGAACTGGAAATCTCACGCCCCCTGCTGGGGATGTGCCCAGGCTCAGCCACTCTGCAAAGCAGGTGGACCGCTAGCGCTGGAATTACCCTGCCTCTGCAGCAGATGCCCAGGAGAAGTGAAAATATGTTTTCACACAAAAAGTTGTACATATCTGTATCAAAATTGGTCACGATATCCAGTAAGTAAAAGTAACCCAAATGTCTATCAACTGCCTATCAAAAATCTATTATAAACTGATTTTATGCTGTCAATCATAAAACTGATTTTACTGATTTTGGATGAACAAAATATGGTCTACCCAAACATAAGGAAGAAATAAGGAGTGAACGCTGCAGCAACATGGATTAATGGCTTAACGACACTGAGCTACATGAGAGGCTGCCCCTGGCACAGCAGGGCTGTGTATGGTGGTTCCATCCCCACTTGGGTCCCCAGGAAAATCCACAGAGACAGAAAGTGGGTGGGTGGAGCCAAGGCTGGGGAGGGACTGCTCATGGGTCCAGGCCTCCTTTAGGGAGTGATGAAAGTGTACTCAAATTAAACAGTGCTGATGTCTCTACACCCTAGTAGATATACGGAGACCATTCAACTGCATGCTTTGGATAGGTGAGTTATATATTATGTGAGTTAGACCTTTAAAAAGGTTGGGTTATTGAAAACCCCTTGGACTGCAGGGGTAACAGGAAAATGTTTATAGCCCCTTCCTATATCTATTTCTGTAACTTCCTCTGAATCATTTCAAGATTGCAAGTGTGTTTTAAACTTTGGGAGTGAGAATGCAAAGCCTTTCTGCTCTGCAGCCCTTTGTTACGTCAGTGCAATCTTGGATAGAACTGTAAAGGACAGCGCATCTAACACTGCCCTTCGGAAACCAGCTCCCATCCTGTCTTCCTGCCTCTCTGCCCCATGCCTTTCTGAGCAGGCTTCCTTTTGCTGTTGTTGCTGTTGGTTTTGAGACAGGGTCCCACTGTCTTGCCCAGGTCGGCCCTAAACTCCCTAAACAAGCTCCTCCTGCCTCGGCCTCCAGAGTTGCTACACGAGCTCCTTGGATTGCTGATGTACTTTTTTAGTGTGTAGCACTAAAAAACCAATACTGCTTTCTTTGCCTCCAATATGCTTGAGGGGAGAGGAACAGACGGGACAGGGAAGAAGACCAAGGGGCTCAATGTAAAATACTTCTTTACCTGAATGATCACTGTCTATGATCCTAAAAATGGTCTCCAGGTTGGATCTGTTTCGGTACAGTGTCTCCAGCAAACTCGACTGTATGTTCTAGAAGAGTAAAACTCACGTTTCTTTTCTGTTTAGTCTCATCCTAATATATGATTAACACACAATCCACTCCGATAACCATATACTCTTGAAAACCCTGCCGCTCCTTTACCGCTTCTCTGCCCTCTCCACCCCTTCCAGCCTGCCGCCTAGTCCAGCGGGCCGGGAGGCACACAGCCCAGGCTGAAGCTCTTGAAAGAGCTGTGCAACTGCCACCGGCTCAGCACCCACGGGGTCAGCCAGCCAGGGAGGAAACGTGTTAGGGAGAAACGTGTGTGCAGTGAGCACGCCCACACCACTTGCCTTGTCCTCAGTAACCTCACCCAACAGTGTAACAACTATTTATTTAGGGTTTACACTGCATTAGGTACCGCAGGTAATCGCAGATGATGTCAGGTATCCCAGAGGGTGTACTTAGGTTATATGGAAATGCTGCACCATTTTGTATGGAGGATTTGAGCAACCACAGGCTGTTGTTTCTTTTTTTCTTTTTTTCTTTTTTTTTTTTTGTGGGTACCGGGAATCAAACTCAGAACCTTGCGCTTTGCCAGGCAGATGCTTGTGCCACTGAGCTATATCCCTGGCCCAGATTGTTGTTTCTGCAGGGGGTCTCGGAACAAGCTCCTCCTCCGGCCCGAGGGATGCATGTACGCTGAGAACCACTGAATTGCAGACTTTATGTGGATGGATTACATAGGTGGTAAGTATATTGCAATAAAGTTGCTTTCAGAAGTACCTCATGCTGGGTTTCACAGAGGTTAGTATTTACTGACTGAATACTTTATGAATAGGCTGAACCCAGGCCTGGGCATGACACAGGACCCCGCCGAGCTGCAGCCCAGCCCAGACCGGACTGTGAGGCCTGGCTGAGAAGCTTCTGCAATGTGGCAAGCTCCTTCACTGTGTGGGCTCCCGGGTCTCAGAGTGGCCTGAACGCCTACCTGCTTGAGGCTGCCTGAGGCAAGGCAGGGAAACCACGCCATGCACAGCGGGACACACAGGAAGCCACAAGACGGTCCCTTTCTAGGTGTCTTCCCAGAAGAGTGGAAGACACCACGTTATAGGGATCCACGCACGCCCATGCTTACAGCAGCACAGCTCACAACAGCCACAGCTCGAAAGCAGGCTGTGTGTCCATCCGCAGAGGAACGGATGAAGAAAATGTGATATTTCCACACAATGGAGCACTACTCTGCCATAAAGAATGCGCTAGAGTCCTGCGTAGGAAAATGGATGCCCCTCGAGACCATCATGTTAAGTGAAATAAATCAGACGCACAAGCTTAAGTATCACACGCTTTCTCTTATATAGAAACCCAAAGCGTAAATAAATTAAGTAGCAAAATAAAAAACAGAAAATAGGAAATAGGGAGATAGAATTTTTGCACATTGGAAGGGGACCAAGAGCTGGAGGGAGGCGGGAGGGAGGGGAAGAGGAGGCGGAAAGTTTTGAGATGTGTTACGGCCTGTTCCAACTCCCACAAGGAGAGTGATCATGAGGTACTGCAAACAGACCAAGGCAAAGGAAAAGAAAGAGATCCGCAGAGAGCCATCCTGGCGCTCCCCAGCTGCTGCCTAGCTCTAAGGCGGGGGCTTTCTCCCGACCAAGCACTCGGTGAGAGCTCACCTCGCGGCTGGGCCAGTCCTTGGCCAAGTCCTCCAGCCAGGCCGAGTACTCCAGGGTGCTGCCCACGCTGCGGCTCACCAGCTGCGGCCTCAGCACCCGCCACGGCAGCCCTAGGCGCAGCACGGTCTCCACAGCCACCGCCCAGTCGCTCACGCTGATTATACCTGCGGGGAGGCCCCACGTGTCTGCCCGCCACCTGCAGCTCAGCAGCGCCCTTGCAGTTCTAGCGCCCCCCACCTCCACAAACACAGGGGTTATCTAGCAGGTGCTAGGAAGCATGGGCCCGAGGCCAGGTGTGGTGGGACATGCCTCAAATCCCTGCACTTGAGAAGCTGAGGCAGGAGAATCACTGTGAGTTCAAGGCCAGCCTGGGCTACATAGCAAGAGCCTATCTCAGCAAACCAAGAATAAGAATAAGAATAAGAATAAGAATAAGAATAAGAATAAGAATAAGAATAAGAATAAGAATAAGAATAAGAATAAGAATAAGAATA
>NW_004955474.1:1758611-1765048 GCF_000276665.1 Chinchilla lanigera | reverse complement strand
AAGAATAAGAATAAGAATAAGAATAAGAATAAGAATAAGAATAAGAATAAGAATAAGAATAAGAATTAGTGGGCACTGTCATCATTTTTGTTGGTCATGGCAGAGCTGGCTGGAAAACACAGGATGGCCAGTTTCTGTGAACTTTAGTCAGACAACAAAGTATACTATTTGCCAAATATTATGTAAAAGCATTTGTTATCTGTCTATAATTCAGATTAGTTATGCTTGTGTCTGCATATCCCTCCAAAGCCTCACGCAGTCATGGGGTGGGCCTCTAGGATTTGTGACTGATCCATGATCCAATGCTGGGATTATGGGTGTGAGTGCTACACCCACCCTGGGACGGGCAGCCTGCATACAGTGTAAGGGAGGGAAAGAGGCTGCTTGCCACCACTCCTCCCTTTTGCTCTTGCTGCTTTTGCTGTCTTCTGCCACCATGAACAGTTGCCCTCTGCCATGCGCCACTCTGCCTTGGAGCCAGCCAAGTATGGACCGAAACCTCCACAGACTGTGAGCTAAATAAACCTTTCCTTCCTTAATTTTGGGCATCAGGTATTTTGTCCCAGCAATGAGAGACAAATAACCAAGACAAGATTTAATCAGGCATCCTTGATTTTTTTTTTTTTTTTTTTTTGGTTTTTCTCCGGTACCGGGAACCAAACTCACGACCTTGCGCTTGCCAAGCAGGCGCTTTTGCAGCTGAGCTAAATCCCCAGCCCCTCCTTGATTTTTTTTATTATGCTTAACATGTCTAGAAGTCTCCTAAGACTTGTAAATAAGAACATAAAATATACATATGTTATACACCACTAGCTGCTTTAAAAGAAAACCCAAGTTCCTTAGAGTATATTATTCACTGGAACACTGGGAAGGCTACAATATGTGACTGGAAAAGATCTCGCTATGAACCTATAAATATCACTGCTACTTTTGATGGACCTATGGTTGGTCAAAGTTCTTTAGACATCCCATTAAGTAGAGCAAAGACAAAGGGTTGCTTTTTGGGGATGAGTTTTTCCTTCCAGTAGTACAGCTGGAACCCAGGGGCACTCCACCACTGAGCTACATCCCTAGCCCTTCTTTTTTAAAATTTTAAGACAAGGTCCTGTCAGATTGCCCAGGCTGGCCTCCAAGTTGAGATCCTCCTGCCTCAGCCTCCCAACTAGCCAGGCTTATAGATGTACACCACCACACCTGGCAAAAGACAAAGGTTTTAGTGTGCAAAATAGAATCTGGAACAGATCAGCACAAAGGCTGAGACGTCGAGCTGCTGGTGTTGTCTACCGCCATACCACCCTGAATGTGCCCGATCTCGTCTGATCTCGGAAGCTGAGCAGGGTCGGGCCTGGTTAGTACTTGGATGGGAGCTGCTGGGGTTGGGGTGGCCTGAGACGCGCTCCCATGATTCCCCGCTTGTTTTTGCTCAGCTCTGTCCTTGTCGCCCTCCCTTCCCCACAGCTCCATTTCTTTTCTCCACATCCATCTGTACTCGCCAAGCTCATTCTGTCACAAGTTTAGAATGTCACGATTTGGAAAGAAGTACATGAGGTCTTAAGTTGACCACGATGGATGAAATAGTCAAAGGTGTTCGTTATTTAACAAATATTTTATTATTTGCTAACTGCGGAGAACTGTTCTGGTTGGTCCCTCCCTTACACCTCCTTCGCTCCATTCTTATCCCTTACACTCCTTCCCTCCGCTCTTACCAGTCTTGCCTGCGTCGTGCTTCTTAAACTCGCGGAGGAGATCCGAGGAATGGGCAAACAGCTTTTCCCGCAGCGCTCTCAGCGCGGACTGCTCCACCCTGCTGACCCTGGGCCGGGAGGGGAGGGGACGCACAGAGGTTTGTTAAGAGAAACAACCACGGACTATGCAACATTTCTGATTTCTCTGGCTATCTCAGCCCCCTGAGAGCTCAGTTTTGTTTTGTGGGAGGTTTTGGTTTTTGTTTTGGTGGTGCTGGGGGTTGAAGCCAGGGCCTTCACGCTGAGCTCCACCCACTGCCCTTCTCTTTTTATTTTTGATTTTGAGACCAGGTCTTGCTAAGTCACGAAGCTGCCCAGGCTGGCTGGAACTTGGGAACCCCCAGCCATGAGCCCAGTGTTTGAGGGCTCAGCTCCGCCTCTCTTCCCACCCTGCTGCGGCCTTGCATTCCCCTGTGTGCACAGACAGGACTGGTATCTGCGTGGGTAGCCGTGTGTGTGTGTGCATGCGTGCGTGGGTGTGGGGCTGGTCTGCGTACTGTCTGTGGGCTATGCATGCGGGGCTGGTTTGCATGGTGTCCCGGGTGTGTGTGTGCGCAGGGTGAGGCTCCCGTCTCTGGACCTGCTGCCCTTGTCCCAGCTCCTGTCTGGCCGGCTGCCTGCTCCCCATCATCCGTCCTAGGACAGGACAGTATTGAGCAGTTCTGGAGAAAGATCACGCCTTTGGTAATGTTGTCTAACCAGCTTATGCCTCAATGCTTGCATCTGTTAAAGAGGGAGGTGAGTGGCACTGACCGTGTGGGATTGCTACACAGGGAAAGTGAGCAAATATAGGTCCGGCAGTGACACATAGAACACAAGCAGCACACGAGATTCATTGTCAGAACCTCACGCAGCCCTTACATCTTGCTATAAGGTGAAGCACTTTGACGGAAAGATTTATGAATAAGAAGTAATGAACTAATTTAGTTTTCCCATCTGATGAGGTCATTAAAATAATGCTGGGCACAGTGCTCCGCCCAAAAGAAGTGCTCAATAAATGTCCAAGGTTGAATGAAGCCAGCATAAGAAGAGACAAAAGGTTAGGCCAAGTGCTGCAGCGGCTTGCATGAATGGCTGTGCAGGGCGGAGGGCGGCAGTGTCCTGAAAAGCCATCATGCACAAGGCTCTCTGCCCCATCATCCGGCCACACCAATCCCGCCACTGTGCAGCTCTAGATGGGCTCTCTTTGTAAGCCCTCAACGGCACGGCCATTGGCATCACCTGGACAGCCAGGCCCCAGGGGGCTGTGCTATTCCTGGGAGAAGAGAGGTGAGCAAGAAGCGATGGGCCAGAAGGAGGAGGTCTCTCTGGAGCTTGCGGACATTGGGACCCAACTACAGCTCCCGAGTTTCTCGGACTCCGCGCCTCAGACAGCTTGTGCACTGGAGAAAGGACTTCTGGGAGAACTCAGTGCTGTTGAACTTACTTAGTGCAATAAATGAATCCTTCAAAGAGCTGCTCATTATCTAATCAACACACACTACCGTCAGGATTCCCTACAGTGGCTGCCTTTGTAGGGACAATACCTGGGTCCCTACCTGGAGGGTCAAGTTCAACAGGGCTTGGGCACAATCAGATTCTGGATTTTATAAAGCACTGCAGAGGATTTTGCTACACAGGAGGATTGATTCTTTCTTGGTGAGTTTATACTTTTTTGGTAACACTTCTTTTGAGTAAGTCTGCCTTATATTCAGTAACTCAAGGTGATTTAAAATAATCCACTTTCACAGCACTCGTGCAAGGTAAATGTTAATGTTAATGTGTTCTCTATCCACTTAGTTGAAGCTGAGCTTGTCCACTTTGATTTTTAACTTAGTGAGGCTGGATAATTAAGATGCTTGTTCAGTAATCTATATCTATGAGCCCCTTATATACCCAAGGTTCTGTCCTCCATAGGAGGAGATATTGGACAGATATTCAACACCCCAGGTATGAATAATGTCTCCAGGGCCAAGCCAGCTAACCTTGGCTACCCACTGGCCGTGTGGCCACCAGCCAGCTGCTTCATTCTCTGTTCGGAGAGACCACATCTATGAGCCTGAAATCAACAACAATGTCTATTTCACACATGCCTGGTGAGACAGTATACATAGGCAGTATACCTCTTTATAACACTGGGCAGAAGTTCGGATTAATGGTTAAAACTCAGAATCATCTCAACAGACACCATTTAAACAACAACACTACACGCTTCCTTCTCAGAAAGAAAGGGCCATCTTTAACAAATGCGTGCTTTGAAATCCGTTGCAAGTCCCCAGATAGTGGGAGGACCTTTGGCTGTGGCATCCGGAGGTGCCACGAACCTCTTGTGGATAAAAGAAAACAGAAAAAGGAATCTAAGAAGGCTCAGTACCTAATGCATGGACTTCATCCGAGAGGTCCTCACTGAGGTCCCTGCTCCTGCTAACACGGGTGAGGAGTGGAGCTAACAGCATAGGAGAAGGAAGCGTGTGGGGAAGCGTTTGTAAGGAAGCCTATAATTCTGTCCCCCAAAGGCCTGGTCCTTGGAGAAGGGCTGGGTCTTTTGAGAAGGGCGTTACACAGGGTCCTCAGACCTAGGGGAAGTGTCCGCCCTGGGGAGGGATCTGTGAGACCCACAGTCCCCAGGAGAAGCTGATGTGAAGTGAGTAGACCTAGCAATGCCCTCTAGCGCTGGGTTTCTGTCTCAAAGTATTTTCTTTCCTCCTCATGCTCTGAGGTCCTCACCAGTGGTCGAACCAACGGGGCCGCCTAGTCTTGGGCTTCCAGCTCCTACACTGTATGCTCAAAAAGGCTCTTTTCTTGGTAAGTAGCTTGCCTTAGGCATTCCATCAGAGTAACACAACAACAGATTAATATAAGACATCTACCATGTTGATTCTAGACTTTAACACTGACTTGGCTATATCCTGAATTCTCACATAGAATTGGATAAACACAATGACATTTGAAGCCTCAACATTTTTATAAGCAACATAATTTTTTCCCCAAAACCAGTCACTGTCAAGTCTTGCCTTTGCCTCATGGTGAGCGTGTGGGTCGCCTTGTTGGCCTGGTACTGCACGATGTGTGGAGTCAGCGCTGGCCCCAGTTTGACATAGGCTGCTCTGTTACTGCCCACTTCATAGTAGTTGGAGGCAGAAAAGATGGTGAGTACCTGGATCCAACAGAAAAGAGAGCACTCACGTTCTCTGAAGAGCCCTTGGTCTCCAGCCCCGCACGGCCCAAACCTCACACTAGTCAGTAAGGCTTTTTCTTTTCCTTCTTTTTAAACTTTGAAGTCATCAGTGTTACCCGGGCAGGAGTTGTTGGTTTGAACCATAGACACTTGAATCCTGATAGGACATTCATAACATGTTTTCACATTCTGATCCCAAATTAAAATGACAGGAGTTGTGGAAAACACCCTCTTCATTCCTCTTAGATGTGGGCAGCTGCGTGGGGCTGAGAGCTCTGCCTCAGAGCAGGGTTTCCCACAGAGTTGGCACCCCTGGGGTGCCCAGGGAAAGAAGTTTTCAGGGTCAATAGATTACTGATGTCAACCCCTTTTTTTTTCCAGAAACCTGTTTTTCTCCTGTAAAATTAGTATTCCTGGACATACAGACTCCCACCCCAGGGCACAAAGCTAGGAAAATATTATAGGATTTGGACACACCCAGAGGTTAGGCATGCCATGAATCATACTCCTGAGAAGAGAAACAACGCTGAGTCCCCGCTGTGTGCTGCAGAAATCCAGCACTGTAGCACTGCTTGGGACATGGGCCTGAAAGCCACGGATTGAAAGAATAGCGATGTGGCTGGGAAAGCACCGGCCTCCTATTTCAGTCCCCAGCATGGGGTGGCATATGCCCTTACCCTTAGTGGATGGGAGACCAGTGACTTTAATCAAACTGGGAGTTTCAGAGAGGCTCTGGAAGTCAAGAGTGAATGACAGAAAGGACTGAGGTACTTTGAGTGGGTGGGTAACAAATACACGTCACAGCCTGTTGTTAGAAACCTACAGACTCGGCTCACCCAGCCTGGGAGCGGCTTATTCGCCCACTTTGGCGGCACACACACTGGCAGCGCTGTGAGCACGCACCCACCTTGCGGTTGTGGCAGAATTCATAGCCTTCAGGTTTGCACTCGTGGGACCGGATCAGGAGCTGCAGGTTGTATTTCTGCAGCAGCTGCTCTGTCACATCAGGCCCAAAGTAACAGCCCGCTCCGCGGACGGCGTTGGCCTTGCAGCCCTCCTGCAACATGGGGTCACTCCACAGGATGTCCACCACCTGGGGGACCAAGAGGCAGGTGTCCACCACCTGGGGGACCACCAGGTCCTTCCCAGTCGTCCACATGAAAAGACAAGGAGGGAAATACCTGAAGAAAAATAAGCATATAAATCATGCAATCAAGTTTGACATACATTTATATTTGGGGCCCCACATTCTCCAGAATCTGTTATTGCTCACACAATGAGTGTGCGGGGGTGTGTATTAGTTGACAAGTATACACTGACTTTCTGGAAAACAGATCTCGGGTGCAAGTCAGTGTGGGAAGAGTAAGTTTGCTCTGAGGGAAGCTCTGGCCATAGCCAGCAGCGCTCAGCTGGAGTTGGTGCCCAGGCTCCTGAACGCTTCTCCAAAGAGCAGACAGGGGCCTCAGACCGGCAGGCAGGCAGGCAAGCACCACACCCAGGAAAGCACGTCAACATTTTTTTTTTTTTTTTTTTTT
>NW_004955474.1:1705861-1739023 GCF_000276665.1 Chinchilla lanigera | reverse complement strand
TATAAAATAGTCCCCAAATTTTTTAATATAAGAAAAACTTCTAAAGTGGATATAATCAAATATTTCTTACACATGGCTGTTTAGGAGAAAAGGAAGTCATCTGCAGATGATTAGAATGTTTTTAGGATGTTTTAGAAGACACTAGAAGATGAATGGAAAGGAAAAGTGAAGTAATTCTTGAGGGAAAGTTTGAGTGAGTAGAAACTTCCCAAGATGAAGGTGTGGAAGGCTTGTAGTAGAAAATCCCTCTTTCCCCCATCAATCTTCTTCAGTGTGTTAGTTGCTCAGGTAATAGTTCTGGCTACAGTTCCCATTACTTTTGTTTCTTAGAAATGGCTGGTCTCTCTGATGCGTAGCTGGTCACTGTGATGCATATTGTAAGAACCAATCCCCAACTGGCAAGCCATTCTGCCTCTGTACTTCCTGCTTGCTTATCCCATATAAGTCCTAGACCACCAGAGAGCAGGGCCTGACATTTTAAGAAACAGTTGATTCCTAATCAGTGCCCATCCCACGTTAAAAAAATCTGCCTCCAAATCCTGGGTGTCATTTCGGTGTCTCTGCTTGCCATTGCAGGCTGACGCTGCTTCCCTGCTGGCTGCCCTGTGAGGTCACTGCCACAAGCATGCCACATGGGTGAGGCTCCTGTCCCTCTAGAACCTGAGCCATCTCACCTGCACCTGGCACTAGCACTTTTAGAGACATAGGCCAGTGTTTATCTGCTGAAGGCTCCTCTGCTGAGTCAGCGAGGGGACGGGGCTTCCTCTGAGCTTGGCCCCCACGCCACTCTGCACTCACCCCTGTAGAAAATGAGTTTATGCTCTGTGCTCTCCTCACTTTCTACCCTGCAAGCTGGAAAGCAGGTTCTTACCTTCCTTGGTGTCACTGTGAGGCCCAGGAGGCAGGAGCCTTTAACACACAGGTGTGGCCCCCATCCCGCCTGCAGAGTGGCTGAGGGATCCACCTGATGTCCCCCAGGCCTGCAGGTCCAGAGCGCAGGTACAGCCTTCAGCCTTCATCTGCTGTCTCCTCCCAGAAAGGCAAGGACCACAGTCCCAGCCCTGGGCCAGCGCTGGAGTGACCGCAAGCAGAAGCCACCGTGGGACCAGCCCAGGGCGCAGGAGGGAGCCACTGCAGGGTGTGTCTCTGCACTCCCCTCCTTGTTCCTGCAGGCTCCTGTCTGTCCCTCACTCTGCCCTGCCCAGCTTAAGCCACCTCGCTCTCCGGATTAGGAGGCAGCATTTCCCAGCCATCTGAGGACCTGAGCGCCTTAACCCAGAAACAGGAGCACTGACAGACAGGGAGGACAGACAGAAGGATCGGACAGATGGCCTGATTCCAAAGCAGGCCCAGCCACCACCTGGACCTGAGGCTTTCTTCCCCCTGGGGTTTATTTCTGTTTGCAAAGCTCGATTTAAAAATCTGCCCTTTCTGCAGGCATTTTCCTTTAGGATATGACTGTAGTCAGGGTGGATAGGGGAATAGATTTAATAGATTTACAGGACACATAAGGATAAGACTATTTTATAATATTCACCTAAACAGTCAAACTCAGAGGGTACAGGCAATCTGTCCCTGCACTAGAGACCCAGAGAATCCAGCTGAGGGCCTGGGTCCCACGGCAATGTCCTCTATGAGTCCAGCGGGAGGCCAAGAGCCCATGACAATGTCTCATGCAGGTCTGTAGCAAAGATCTGCTTTGGGAAAGCCCAAACGTCAGTGGTTGAAGCTAGAAAGTCTGTGCCAATGGGATGAAGGATCTGTGCCAGGAGGCTGAGGGATCTGCACTGGAGCAGGGAAGCAACGCTCGAGGTAAAGACCAGAGGTCCCCCAAGGAGAACCATCCTCAGCGACAGCGAGGTCCTAAGCTCCTCCAATGATGAGAACGGCCGAGTTCAGATCAGGAAAACTAGCATGATAAGCTTCTCCAGGAGAATCAACAGCACCATCTTCCCCTCCAGTTCTCTTTTAATAGCAATGATGCTCAGGTGGGCCTTCCACACCCAGAACCAGGCTGATTCGGTTCAGCGGGGTGTTCCAAGCTGACCATTAGTGAATCCACCACAGACATAGTGGAAATTGTTAATAGTTTGTACTCCCACACAACTTTCCTTTCTTTCTTTCTTTCTTTCTTTCTTTCTTTCTTTCTTTCTTTCTTTCTTTCTCTCTTCTCCCTTTTTTAATCCCTCTCTCTTTTTTTTTCTTTCCCCCAGGGCTAAGCATCCAACCCAAGGGTTTGGGGACAGCTTATTTTTCAGTTAATCTAAGATATGCTCTGTGCATGCTTGTAGGTACTAAGTATTCCATGGGAGTTTCCCAAGACATTTTTGTTCTGTTTACTTAACCTAAAATCTAGTAGGTTAACCTTATTAATTATGTTACTCAAATCCTCTTTATCCAAGATTATTCTTTCTGGTCTGCCCGTCTTTGAAAGAAGTGTTTTGAAGATTCCTAGAGTACAGATGTAGCGAATTCTTCCTGGTTTTTGTTTGTTTGTTTTGTTTTGTTGAGACCAGAAGTTTTCCAGAGTCGGGAGATTTTTTGTTTTGAGAATACTTTCTTAGCTATTACCAGCTAAACTTGCTGTATAGCCGAAACCAGCCTCAAACTCAATACTCCTGTCTTAGCCTCCTTCGTGCTGGGATGACCAGGGTGCAGGTGCTGCCTGGCTCGCTACTGTTTTGATTTTTTTTTCTTTTTATTATTATTTATTTTCTTTTTATTTTTTTAGTACCAGGAATGGAACTCAGGACCTTGAGCTTGTCAGGCAGGTGTTGTGCCACTGAGCTATACCCCAAGTCCTTTATTTCTTTTTAAACAATGAACATATATTACAATTCCACCTGTTTTTTTTTTATTTGAATTTAAGTGACGCTAGGTAAAGATAGGTATTTTTTATCCTATACAAAACAAGGTCAGCAAATGTTATGACTTTTTAAAAAGTGTGTCTTCAACCAGATAGAATTTTTCTTGCAATGTTTTCCTCCACCACATCTGTTGGCTTTCAGAGATATTTTTTTTTTGTCACTATAATTAACAGGGTCCTGGGGAAGCTGGGCGTCACAACACGGCTCACACGGGAGGCATCTGCAGCCTGAGACCTGCCTGCCTCATACCATGCGGACTTTGATGACGGGTGTCCTGTGGGGAATGCAGTCCAGGTCACTAGCACTGCAGGACGCCCGTCCCTTTAGCTGTCACAATGCAAAGCCCATTGTATGGGGTCCCTTTCCTCACAGACTCTGCCCCAAGCACATCCTGCCTGGCCTAGACTGCCCCCCCATGGGTCACATGACAGCTGGCCCAGTGGCCCACCTGCCCCATCAAGCTGGCACAGGATGGACTCACTGCCACTGAAAGAGTGGCAAGCGCCAGGAGGGACAGCTGCCCGGGCTCTGGGGACCTACTGCTGGCAGAGATTTCAGTTAGAAGAAACAATGACAGTCCTCAGCTCCCAACCCTGTGGCCAGGACCCAGCTGAACCCCCCAAAGGCCTGGCCACTGCCTCCACGCAGTCTGGTCCTCACTGCAGTCCAGGCACAGGCAGAGGGGCCAGGCACTTGTTCTGGAAGGAGACAGCACATGGAGTTTCTGCAGTCCCTGAGGCAGGAGGGGACACAAGAAAACCTAGCAAGCCAGAAAGTAGACAAAGTCTACCTTAGGTCCTCAGATGTGATGCATACCTATAATTCTAGCACTTGGGAGCCTGAGGTATGAGGATACTGCTAGTTTTTGGCCAGCCTGGACCACATAGAGAATTCAAGGCTGACCTGGACCCTGCCTCAAAAAAAGTCCACCTTGAGTCACCTGTCTTAGGCACCGCCTTGCCGTAGTCATGATTTTTCTCAAGTAGGAATCACCTGCAACAGAGCACAATGCTTTGTCTTATCCAAGGTCCTTTAAGGCATAACCACTGAAGAAATGCACTCTAGTTTCACTTGACTAAAAGAAGACTTGGTACACAATCAGCAGAGCCTTCAGTTTTACTCACAGTCCATTCAAAGGATGCTTGGCCCTAGGTTGGCTGGTCTAAACAAGAAGGACAGGAACTGCTGATATCACCTGGAGGAGCACCCAGCCCCAGACAGCGGTGTGGGTCAGTCACACTGTAGCTTGAACAGCCACTTATTATTTGGCCACTACTCACCAGGCACCTGCCACCTGCTTTGCACGCAGGCTTCATTCAACCCTTTAACTATTGCAACAAAGCAGTTATCACCTTCTCTGAGCTACAGTCTGCAAATCTCGCATGTGTAACTCTCCAGGTTCCAAAACGAAGAAAGGGAAGCAGGATTCAAACCCAGATGTCAGACCCCGTGGTCATAGTGCTTCCGATGTCATTGCACCAGTCTCTCAGACAGGAGAGAGTCCTCACTGCTCTGGGGCCCCACGAGTCAGTCAGGGGCTCACTTCCCACCTGGGCAGCTTCCGCATCCGCACTGCTAAGGGCACTGCCTTGTTCGGCCTGTTTTCCCACGCAGCAGAGAATGCCCAGGTGCCCACTAATGGACTCCCTGTCACTGGTTCCTATTCTGTCTTCGGGGTCAGTAATGAGCCCCCATAAACCAAGCCAAAATGCACATGCAAAGATCTTGCAACGTAGGACAGAAGAAATCTTCAAAAAAAAGAAAACAAAAAATGTATATCTCTGTTTTTTATTTCTGATCCTTGAGACAGGGTCTGGCTATGTAATTTAGGCTGGGCTTGAACTCATTACCTGGGCCAGGCTGCCTCCAAATGCTGAGTGATCCTCTTGCCTGAGCCTCCCTAGTGCTGGGATTACAGGCGTGCACCACTCTGCCTACTGTGTATTGTATCTCAATTTAAGAAATCACATCAAATATACTAAATATTGAGAAACAAAGAAACAGGAAGGAGGGAGGGAGGGAAGGGAGGAAGGAAAGACAAGATACACATGGTATGGTGAGGCAAGTAGAGTTCACTGTTCATAGAAGAATCTAGGTGGTGAATAATTGATTTTTTACTGTAAAATTCTTTTGGTGCTGCTGTAGGTTTACAAGGGGGAGGGCACTGGTAGAGAGGACATCCTAGGACCAGAGCCCCTGACTGCTTTGTGCTTGCAGGGAATGCACTTCCCCCTCTTTCGGGGTGAGGGATGTCAAGATTGGCCAGGTGTGACTGGGCCCAGTTCTTGGCGCCCTTGGTGAGGCCCGAGACACAGAAGAGCAGGCTTTGTCACAGTGCAGCAGGCTCTGGATAGGGTCTGAACAACCTTAGGAGAGAAACCAAGGAACGGAATGTGCATGGCTTCTCAAGAGGAAGAGTGTTTATCACGCCAAACCTACCGATGCTGAAGGGGAACGTCATGCCCTGTGGCAGTGAGTTAGCCGGGCCTGGGCCCTGAAAGGGGAGATCCGGAGAACTGTGTGCAGGGAGCAGACCGCAGCTCACCAGGTGGCAGAACACACGGGACCCCAGCCCGCCTCCACCCATAGCTCCTCCTAACCTGGCAGAAGCCTCTGTCCCCACCGAGGGACCTCCTTGCAAATACAAGCCTCCTTCAGATTTCAGTGGGTTTATCTTGTATGTTGAGATTCTGAAGGTGGATCTCCTGGGTGGTAGTGATAAAATAGAAAACGATGCTTATTTCGAGCCTGCTGACACATTAAGGTACTTTTCTAGCTGTCGTAATTCTCATTCTTCAGCAGCACAACCCTGCAGGCTGAGGAATTATCCGTCTCACCAGTAACCACAGAAATGCATGAGAATCCAGCAGGAACCAGGGGCTCAGCCCCGCAAGAATGAGGTGGAGCCCCGTCGGGGAATCACGCCCTGCCCTGGGGCCAGGCCGGCAGTGCTCGATCTCTGCGTGTGCTGGGGTCACTGCTCAAGAGCATCCACGCATACAAATACCTGCCCGTTACCCCCAGAACGGGGCTTCCGGGATTCTTACGGACTATACACAGCTCTTCCTTGCTGCCGCCAGATAACTGCCTTGTATTATGAATAACTTGTCTTCTAAGAGATGAACAGTTAGAAAGGTTGTAAATCAAAGGGCTTACCGCAACATGTTGACAATGACATTTTAATTCTCTCAGTCACAGCATGTGCTTCCATTTGGTTCATAACTATATGTGCTATGCTGATACACACTGACTTGGTATACACGTGAATACACTACGGTCCACAGATGATGGTTCTAGGTTATGATAGGGCTTTACGTGGTTATGATGAAAAGCGAATTGTAGAAAAACATTTTCAAAGTTACATTTTCCAGGTCACATATGTAGGATTAGATGATTTTGTCCAAGGTAAAAGTGAAAAACCTCAGACAAGCCTGGCTTGGCGGCAAACATCTGTAATGACAGCGCTGAGCACAGCTGGGGCAGGAGGTCTCAAGTTCCAGCCAGCCTGGGTAGTTTAGCAGCTCAGAGAGACCTTGTCTTAAAACAACAAGGAACACAAACAAAGAAAACTCTGGGATGGAGCAGAGTGTGCAAAGGCTCTGGGTCAATTCCATGTACCACAAAAATACACACGTACATTCATGCACACATACACGAAAACACAGAAACAAAGCCAAGTCCCAAAGGGCAGGAAGTAGTCTGCAGGGCACACCTGGGGATCTGCTAGTAGCGCCTGCAGCGGGCGGAAATAGCAGGATGAGGCCTCTGCAGACCCGCGAAGGGCTCCAGCACCCGGTCACTGTCCTCATGCCCACAGCTCGCTGCACACCAGGAAGTGACCGGGTCCCACTCCTTCAGGGAGCCTCAGCTTCTCAACACCGAGCTCCCTCAGCTCCTGCCCTTCCACCTGTAAGGGGAGGACACCCATCTGGACACTTCACGCACAAGTTTATCCCAGTGACCGATATAGAAGTGCAGCAATCTCAAGGTTCCTCATGCAAGGACATGAGAAATGCTTAAGGGATTGGAAGTGCTGATGACTCTCATTTGCTCATTACACACTGGATGTATGGGGCCGGGGATATAGCTCAGTGACATAAGCGCCTGCCTGGCAAGTGCAAGGTCCTGAGTTCTATTCCGCTAAAAAAAAAAAAAAAAAAAAAAAACCACTGTATGTATGTATCCAGTCACCATACTCTGCCCCATAAATATGCACATGTATTTTGTGTGAAAAATAAAATAAACAAGCAGAAGCCAACTGAGTAAGTAGTCAGAAGGCACTGTCTCCATAATTCTTTACTTTTGGGAGAGTCGAGCAAAGCAAGCTCCAGCAATGACCAATCATGCAGCTCAGACCAGGCTTGTGGAATCACAGGTACAATACAAAAAAGTTCTCATGAAATGGACATGCGAGAAAGTCTTTTAGCGGTCATTAGAGAACTTGATCAGGGCAGAGATGAGGCACCACGGTCCAAGGGCCGCGCTGTCGGCAGAGCTGGCATGGGGGCCCTGCTCCCCCTCCTCTCTGACTGCTGAGAGAAAATTCGTTCTCTTCGCAGGACTCAGAGCAGTTTTTCTAATTTCCTCTAATAATGTTGGATTACTTTCTTCAGAACCTTGCAGAATAGATTGAACCTTAACATTTGCTAATAATCAAAAGTCATGGGGCTGCTTTGTGTCTCTCTTCCCTGCAGGAATACTGGAGGCTGTCTGAGCTCTCGAATACCTGTGTAAGTCTTTGTTCTGTTTTTCTCTCGTTCTCAAAGCCTGGAAGAGGAATGAGAGCTATGCTGTTATATTTTTTAAAATTCTGTTTGAAATTAAAAAAAACCTATCTGCTGGCATTCCTCTACCAACCAGCACTTTTCTCTGTACACAGCAGCCTATTCCATACTTGTTCTTTGACAGCTTTGAGCCTGAAAAAGTCATTCTTTGTATAAAGGCAAAACTTGATCCTAGTCCAACACTTTCAGGCCACATTAAGGAAGTCTAATGTGTCTTCTCAATGCTCTTCTCAATAAAGATAATTCCCAAGTAAAACAAGTCTGACACCAACCCTTCTCTCTTTGACATCGTCTGACGTCTCCTAATATCCTAGTGGTCCTCTCCAAACATTCTCCAGCTTCTCTGTAGTCCCTACCTCCAGTGAAGGTTCTCACAGTTATGTGTATTAGGAGAGATGTGATGAGGAAGATAACAGAAACGGCATGGAATTCTCCAGATCCTGTCTAGTATTCTCCAGGGCCATTGCCATCCATGTAAGTCCCAACTACGTTCTCTTCACGTGTTGCTGAGAACATGTCTGATCTCTTCGGTGCCTGCACAGTAAGGCCGAAGAATGGACCCTGCATTACTTTCTAACATGTTCTGATTGGCTCCTGTTCAGTGATCTCACACAGACATTTGTGATCTAGACTCCATCAGACAATGGACATCGGCTCCATAGTTCAGCAGAGTCTCAACCATCTCTGCTCACAGATCACTCATTCAGCGAGTTATGCTCAGGCATCTCCATGGCCTAGGGCCCTGGGGAGACAGAAGAACAGGACAAGTGGGCCTCCATCCTTGGGGATTCTCTGGGTTTTGAAATAGTATTCTCTAGAATCTCATAATGTGCTGCGAACAATAATAAATGATATTTCCACACGCAGCAGAAATCTTAAGGACTTTGAGCTATGGTTTCTCAACAGAAGTAGTGCAGGTAGTAAAATGGGGGCTGGAGAAATGTTGGTATTAACTGTGGTGACAGGTCCCAAGAACAAGGTGCCCACAGATGAAAAAAGGAAAGTAGAAGAGACAAGAAAAACAGGAGAGGCAAAAGTCTGGGATCAGCGGACTTACAGTCTCTGGGGCTGCCACCGCCCTGATCACTCATCCCAATCCCCTTTTATTCAAACCCAGCACCTCACTCAGACCAACAGGAGAAATTCATTACCCCTTTCCATTTCTGCCTCTCAGCTGATGCTAACAATCCTCGGGCGAGCCTCCCACACCCCGCACTACGTGTACTCAGTTCGGCTCGGGATCATAAGCCGACCATCGTAATCACAGTCCTTTCCCCCCAGGGAAACACTCCCCGCTATCCACCTGAGTTTGGGCAGGACCCCAGGAGCAATCTGCCTTCCTTTGTTTTAAGAGGCAAAAAACAACAAAGACCCAGGAAATCCCTGAAGTTCCAGTCCAGAGTACATCAGTTAGCTCTCCTGGCCTGACCTTCAGTAACCTTCTCCACTCCAGAATCTTCTGGAAAGTTAATATGGATGGCATCTCATACATAGAAATAAATAATAATGACCTCTGGGAACATCCTTAGCACCTGTGGTGGACTGATAACCACTGGTCAACTTGTAACACCCAGCTGAACTGAACCAGCATGGTGCTGGGTGTGGGTGGCCCACCTGGGAATTGTTGCCAGCAGCATAAGAGGCAGAATTGGAGAAAAAGCTGTTAGAAGCTGTTAGGGAAGCTGTAGAGAGCCGTTAGTTTTCCTGGAGGAATTTGTCGTGATGGCGTTCCTGATAAACTTGGGTGTTCTCCTCACTGAAGGAGCTCAGGCCCTTGTTGTCCCTGAGAATTACTACAGTTTACTTTGGGAGATAAACTACAGTTTACTTTGAGAATGACTTCCTGGCTCTGGAGGGCATGACGGTGCACTGCTCAGTCTCCTGGAGAAGCTTGTTGTGCTGGCTTTCCTAATAGGAGCTCTTTGGGACTTCTCATCATTGAAGGAGACTGGGACCTCCTTGGGACTTTTGCTGAGGATGGTGTGGTACTTTTTGGGGAAGCTGTGGTCTTACTTTGAGCACTGTTTCTGGGCTCCAGTGCAGAACCCTCTGCCTGCTAGCACAGATCCTTCATACTGCTGGCGTAGACCTTCTAGCTTCTGCCACTGACCTTTGGTCCTTTCTAGTGCAAATCAGTGAAACAGGCCTGCATGAGACGTTGTCCTGGGCTCTGGGCCTCCAGTTGGCTCATGGGATGCACTGTTATGGGTTCTAGGTCTTCAGCTGGACTCTTGCAGGACATTAGCGTGGGATTCAGGCCCTCGGCTGGATTCTTTGGTCTTTAGTGTGTGGACAGATTACCTGTACTCCTTTTGTACATGACTCTTTGGGTGACTATTATAAAATAATCTTATAACTAAGTGTCCTGTATTGCTTCCCCTTGCCGAACTCCAAACTCCAACAGCACTAGACAGCCCTGAGAAGACTCAGCACCCTGTCAATCATCCTGTCAGTCTTACCTTGAGACCCAACAGGAGGCAGGAAGCCTGGGTGCAGTTTCTTTCAGAATCTGAAAGCTTGGTTCATCTGTGGATTGTGTTGTACTTTTTCTTTCACTGTTGCCCTGACACCACTTCTCTGTTCCTGCCAGCTTCTTGTTTCTGCCTGCACTGACCTTCCCTGAGCACATCTGTGATCTTCAGCCCATGGAGCCGCTTTTCGTGCACCACCGGGTGTGCGCTTTGCAATTCTCTGCTCCTTGCACAGCAGAGCCTGGAATCTCCCTGCTGGACCCAACACGCAGTAACAGAAGCACTGTGAGGACATAGTTCTTAGCAAAACACATGTTCAGGATGTGTAATGCATTCTGTGCCCTGGAAGAAAGACAGGAAATAGGGTAATAAGAGGCTTGAAAAGTTAGCTGAAGCGGTGGGGTGACAAAGGACCATCGATCCTTAAGGCCCTCTGCAGCAGTCACCATCTACCCAGGGCATAAACAGGAAGTGGAGGAGGTGCTCAGGGGGGACAAGCAGTGGTGCCAGCCTGAGGGATCAGGTCACTCCCTTCCGTGCTCACACAGCACTGGCTTGGCGTCCTCTCTTGGTTCTCCCCACCAGTCTCTGTTCGCTGGTGTTTTGTCTGGGCTCCCGCCTGTTCCTGCAGAAGTCTCGCGAGAACTAGGGCGAGTGCTCTTGACGAAGTCTCGCGAGAACTAAGGTCCTGCTGACTGGAGTCCTCCAGAGGAAGACCAGGGACCTGGTGCTGGGAGCAGACGCTGAGGTGAGGCCAAAGCGCCCTGGCTCCTCGGTTCCTCTGCGGCCGCGCTCCCACCAGCCCTGCGGGCACAGGGGCTCTTCACTGGTCCCCTGCTGTGGGACCCGCTGTGCCCAGGATGCCAGAGGACTGGACGCGGGAGGGGGCCGGCAGCTGGCGTGGCCGCATGCCCTCGACCTCCCTGCGAGGCCGCTGTGGTGGTCAGCTGGGTCCGTCGACGTCCAGGACCACGGGAGATGGCGTTCACCCTGGGCCTCTCCCGCCACACTGTTTGCCTTTTCAGTCACGTGCTGGGTGGAGCTTGGCAGGGTCACGTGGTCCTTCACTGCGCATGCGCTGTGAGTGTTGTGGGTTTTTTCCTTTTTTTTGTTTTTTTAGCCAGTTGGTTAGAACATCAGCACTTCAGTGTGCACCTGGAGCGCTCAGATATTTCTGAATTTCCCTGTAGTCTTCCATAGCTTCAGGAAATTGCGAGGATGAAATGCAGAGATGAGTGCAGAAAAAGAGAAAAGTACGGAGGCCTGCTGGGTGGTCTTTGAGAGCGACTCCTTCCCGCTCCTACCTCTGCGTCCTTTTGGGCCAGAGCTCTGCGTTCCCACCAGTGTGGAGCATTTGCTCCCAATGTCGGTAATAAGAGTTGTGGGCCCTTTCAGGTGGGAGGGAAAGAGAGTGTGAAGGGGCCAACAGAAGCCAGGGCTTTTGAGGAGTCCTGCTGGGCATCTAGAGTGAAGAATTTATCCTGAATAAGTCAGGAGATTCAATTCAAAACTAGCTGTGAGGGGAGCAGTGCTGCTCCTGAAAGCACACCCTACTTAAACAAGGCAAACAAGTGCGTGTAATGCTTATAACTATTGATCATAATTAACACCTGGGTAGCGCTTTCTATGTGTAAGAATTATCCTAAGTACTTCGCTTATTTTTATCCAAAATCACGGGGCTTTACCCCCATATTTGGGTTGTAATTCACATACTGCAACATTCATTTGAAGTGATGAAGGCAGTGTATTTCACTATATTCACAAGGTTCACCACCATCTACTTATTCAACATTTTTGGGCCAGGGATATAGCTCAGTGGCACAGTGCCTGCCTGGCAAGCACAAGGTGGTGAGTTGAATTCCCGGCACCAAAAAAAAAAAAAAAAAAAAAAAAAAAATTGGGGTGTGTGCTGGGGATATAGCTGGGATGGGGATTTAGCTCAGTGGCACAAGCACCTGCCTACAAGTAAGTGCAAGGTCCTGAGTTCGATTCCCAGTACCCCCCCAAAATTTTTTTTAAAATATTAAAAGAAAAGCCACTTCACCTCTTTTTCCCTTCTACCAGTTTCTGGAAAGCTCTCTGCTTTTCTGTAAGGATTTGGTTATGTGCATTTCATTTCAACTGTATCATATAATGTGTAAGTTTTTAAAAATCTATTTTAGCATAATACTCTTAAAGTCCATCTGTGTTGCAGCATAATACACGGCCATATCTTTATTCTTGACTTGTTTGAAAGTTGTCGCAGTTGGTACTCCTGTCATCTTGATGTGACAGTTTGGTTCAGGACTGGTCACTGGGTTGGTACTGGATTTGCAGGCAAGCTAGAAGTTGTCCCTGCAGGTAACCGCTTGTGGACCGCCCTGTGATTGCTACACTTTCTAGGCAAAAGAATGTGTTTGCTGCTTGTCATTTTGATACTCTTCATGCTGCCTGGAACTGACTTTTGAGGACTACCAAGATACAAGTGTACTTGTTCCCCACTATGGCTGAATAATATTCGTTTATATGGCTATAACATGTTTATCCATTCATCAGTTGATGGCCATTTAGTTGAGCTCCACTTTTGAAGTATTAGGAATATTGCTGCTATGAAGTGTTTATATAGGGATTTGTGTGGGCTTCTATTTTCACTTATGTTGGGTATACTTCCTTCCTGGGTCTTAGGCTAATTCTGCTTAACTTTTTGGCAAAACCCACCATTCCAAAGAGACTGTGCCAGTTTACATTCTCACCAGTAAAGTAGGAAGGTACGTATTCATCCTTAATACTCACAAAACTCCCAAATTAGGTTATTGTCCTCATTTTATAAGTGGGGACTCTGATGCACACAGAGATTGAGTAGTTTCCCCAAAAATCACAGGTCTAAGAAGTGACAGGATCAGGATTTAAAACTACAGGGGCTGCTCTTTATGGCAACACAGTGAATACTACAAGAGAACACATCAGTGTAAGTCAGCAAGAACAATCAGTAAATCAGAGCACAGCTTTAAGATTCTCCTTTTCCTTCCATCGTGTGATATTTAACATGCAAATCAAACCACACATATAAACCATGTATGAGACCTTTCTCCCGCAGCAAGAAGACAAAGAACAAAGAAAAGAAAAGGGAAAGGGTGAAGAATTCCAAGGTGATGTTGTTAGTGAATCACTTCAAAACTGTGTTCTGAAGGAAAACTTACATGTGGTCGAGATCCCTTCTAAAATCTTTCTATTACTGGCTGGGGATTTAGCTCAGTGGCACAGCGCCTGCCTGGCAAGCTTAGGGTCGTGAGTTCGATTCCCTGTCCCGGAAGGAAAACAGAGACAAAACACATAAAATCTTTCTCTTGCCAGGAAATTCATACTTCTTCCAGTCTGTCCTTAGGTACTCAGCGCTTATGGTTGAGATTCCTTTGTTTTGTAGCCCAGCAGATGCCGCTGGTGCCCTGTCCTCAGGATCAGAAGGGAGTGCAGGCGAGGAAGCCTGGCTGTCGGGTTCCCTAGGCACCCTGAGACTCCTCCTGTCCAGAGGTGTTGGTCTACAATTTTAAAGGCTGCTGCCGATAAGCATTTTTTTACCAAGTAAATTTTATGAGTTATTTTATGGGAATACATTTAAATGTCGGCACAGGAATTTTTCTCTAGAGGAAGTGTGATCATCGTAAAACTAACCACTGTGTAAACTGTGCAATGAATGATAATCTTAAAACAATAAAGCATCAAGGCAGCCTAGAAATGATGGTTGGAACCAAACACACTTATAAGCAATTTTCTATTTAGCATCAATACTTAAAAGTCAGTTTTGTCTCTTCAAACTGGACACGTTTCAATTTGAAACTTCAAAAGTTATAGTTTCTTTAAATCTGCATAGAATAGGGAGTGACATAAAGCTAATAACAGCCTGGGAAATCTCCCATTGCCTTATGAATAGTAAGTGAATAATTCTACAGTTGGGGAAATGTTCTAGAATGTAGTGGGTGCGGGAGCCCTTGCTTAGCATGCACAAGGCCCTGGGTTGATCCCTAGGAAAACATAATTAAATTATGGAGAAGATCTTGGGTGCATACATGAGTGTGGAATTGCTGTGTTAAAAGATAAATGAATATTTAACTGTCCAGTGACTGTGCTATTTGACCCTCCCACCAACAATGAATGGGCGTTCAGGTGGCCAAGAGTGGGTGGCACTCTCAGTCGGTCCCCTCTCTCTGGTTTTCAGTGTGTCCCCTCTCTGTGGTGAGTCTGTTCCTGTTTTTTAGGGTGCTTTCCCATGAGCAGTAGCTTTAGTTTTTCTAAAGCTCAGTTTATTTTTATGGTTTTTGCCTGATGTCCACATCCCAAAAGATTTTAGTTTACCTGAAAGTACCTGGAGACTGGGTGGGGATGGTGGGAGGCCGTGTCTGGGGCAGGACAGCTGCGGTGGGTGTGGCATTGGGGCTATCTCCACCGGGGGACAGGCGAGGCTGAGTGTCACTTCGGGGTCGCGGCGATCCGGTGTCCCTGGGCTCTCAGGGAGCATGCGCCATCCAGGTTATAGAGGGACGAGGGGAGGAGCGCGAGCCAGGCGGAGCGCGGGTTGGAGGAGGCTCAGCGCTTGGCTTCTTCTGGATCCAATCAGACCCGCCTGGCCCGCGAGAGTTCCGCGCCCTAGGCCGTGCCTTTCCTGGACACCGTGAGCGTGGGGTGGCGGCTTCCCCCACAAGAGAGACTAGGGAGGTGCAGGGCTGGACCTGATCTCCGCGGGGAGGAGTGGACTCGGGTCTGGTCCTCCTGACCTGGCTGCGACCTCCCAAGCCCACAGAGGTGGCTCAGGTTCAAGTTTAGGCTTTGGCACAGATTCTCCTGAACTCAGTGTGTCTTTGGTGTCCTGCACTACTTAGTTCTGATACAGCTGATTGGGCCACTTAGTGTGGGTTTTTGATTCATTATCCCCTCATCCACAGAATAAAGTTTTTCTTCTATTCTGGCTTCTAGAGTTTTACAGCATGGCCTTTCACCCTGAAGTTTTTAATCTGCTTGGAACTGAATGCTTTTCCTAGAAGGATGTGCCCAGCTGCCCAGCTGCCCCCGACTGAACAGTTGCATTGTCCCTCTTTTTAACTCCTTCCTGCCTTTGCAGTATCTGCTTTATCAGAATCAAGTTCCTATCCATAGCTGGTTTGTTTCTGGCATTTTGACAGCTTGTGATTTTGTTTTGTTTTGTTTTGTTTTGTTTTTTGAAACAGGGTCTCCCTGTGCAGTTCAGGCTGGTGTTGAATTCACTATGTGGCGTGGGCTGACCTCAAACTTGTGGCGATCTTCCTGCCTCAGCCCCCCAGGTACTGGGACTACAGGTGTGCTCCTCCATGCCCGGCTTTTGCATGTTTGTTTTTTTTTTTTTTTACCAACTGTTTTAATTTCTCTTGCTTATTATTTCATAATATGTAGTAGAAAAAGAACCTCTCTTCAGGAAAGCCTGTGGGTCATTCTAAGTTACTCTTAATTTTAAACCTGCTTCCCAAGAACTGATGTCTTTGCAATCTTGAGTCTTATCTGACAAGATCCACTGATTATGGTCCTCTGTAATCTTTAACAAAATTTTATAATTTTATATAATTACATAGAATTTGTACATCTTTGCTACAGAACATTCCTGTATCCTTCAAATTTTAGTACTGTTGTAAATTACATCTTTTTAAAATTTTAGAAATGTTACTTTTGTATATTGATTTTGGATTCAGTAGTTTATATGAATTTTCTAATTAGTCTTTAAAATGTTTGCATAGTTTCCTTCATGTTTTCTACAGAAAGTCATATTATCTGTCAAAAATGCCATCTTTGCTTCTTTCTCAGATCTTGTGCCTTATATTTCATACCTTGTGCTTTCTAGAATTTCTAGAATAATGCAGAGTAGGAGAAGATGTACCCTTCTCCTGTTCCTGACGTGGAGGGAATGTTTTCCGTTTCTCATCATTACGTTGTTTGCTTAAGGACTTGAAAAATATAAATGGATATTGAATGCAAATCAAGTAGTTATTTTCTTCTGTGAAGGTGATCATCGGTATAGTTTTGTTAAAGTGTTAATATGATAACTTATATCAGTTTAAAAGTAATAAACCAAACTTGCATTGTTGGTATAACTGAGGAGTCAAGGGTTGGTTTGTTTATCCTTAGCAGGATTTATTTTGCTAATATTTTGTTTAGGAGTTCTGTATGTATGTTCCTGAGTGAGCATGACTTAATTTTTTTTATTATATTTTCATTTCAATTTTATCTCTCTGGCTTGGTATTAAGGTGATACTGAGCTTATAAGGTGAATTAGGGTGTGTTTCTTGTTGTATTGTTTGAAGAGTTTATGCAAGTTTGGAGCTATCTGTTTCTTGAATGTTGGTAGAATTTTTTTCCCTTGGCCAAGTATTTTCTTTCTTTCTTCCTAAATACTGCCTGATAGAATGTTTCACTGAAATACTTGTAGGGTCATTCAGGATTTTAACTTGATAAAGGGTATTTTTAAAAACATTATAGTATCAGACCTGGGAAAGGTGGTACATGCTTCTTATCCCAGCACTCTTGCAGGCTGAGGCAGGAAGAGAGCAAATTCCAGCCCAGCATGGGTTACATAGTTTGTTCAAGGTCATCCTGGACTATCTAGGAAGACCCTGACTTAAAAAAATATTTCACCCTCTAAGTTTTAACTGTTACCTAATGCTTCATTAACACCCTTGTTTAATCACTAGAGCATCTGTGTGATGAACTTTCTTATCTGCAAAATTATTATTTATGCCTTATTTCCTGATTATGTATCATAAGCTCTAAAAGAAGCAGCTGCACATGTATCAGGGGCAGCACTCAGAAAGTTATCAGTCACCTTTTGACTTTAAAGACCATACAGTCTTTGCTGTTCCTTTTTTTATTTTTGAAGGCTGCCTTTACAGCTAAGAAAGGAATCAAGCTTTGTTGTATATTCCATGGGCCTAAAAACGATATCACCCTCTTATTCTGTGTAATGATCTTTGTCCATTAAGACACACTTGATAAGTATATCATTTAGTTCTCCGAGTTCTCTTTTTCTTTTTTTTTTTTCCCGGTACCAGGAATCAAACTCACGACCTTGCACTTGCCAGGCAGGCACTGTGCCACTGAGCTAAATCCCCAGCCCCTAGTTCACTGAGTTCTGTGTGCCTTATTAATTGTTGAGGGAGGTAAGCCACCAATCTACCATAAGTGATAGATATGTCTAGTTCTCGAGTTGTTCAATTTTTGCTTGTGTATTTGGAGATTTTGTCATTGGATGCATAGAAGTTTAGAATTGTTTTATCTTCACAGGGAAATGACTCTTCTACTATGAGTTATTGTTGTTTTGTATTTATAACTAACATATCTATAATACTTCTTTGTTAATGTCTTCTTTACCACTTACTCACTTTCTGAATACTTATACCTCTAAATAATTTTTGCCAGATACTTAACAGTGTAGTTCAAATTTTTTGAAGGACTTAGTTCCTTTATTTTCATTGCAGTGATTTTTAAAATTTATTTCTGCCAATGTACTATGAATGTTCTTCCTGTTTTTCATGTTCCTTTTAACTTTGTTTTAGCTGAATATTTTCCTTCTTTTTTCTCACACTGCCATTTCCTGTATACTGGTTGGGTGGTGAGAGCTCTGTGCTCCTTCCTGTAGTGGTTATGTTGAGTGTTTTACCTTGAGTTCTTAGTGGAGTCTAAAGTCAGTCAACATTTTTTCTTTCCTCTTGAATGAACTAAGGACTATGTAATAGTTTCATTTAATCACTGCTGCCATCTGGATTATGTGGATTTCAAAGTTCCATTATTTGGGTTCATACCCCTTCCACAAAGCACACATTGCTGTTATGTACAGTGTTATGTAACTTTACCTCTTTGTTTTCAGTGTCTTTATTTCCCATGATGACTTCTTGCATCTCAAACTGTTCTTCTGCCTAGGAGTTTGTCTTTATCACTATTGTAATGGTTGAGGTACCAGTGACAAATTGCTGCAGGTTTTATGCATGTGACAGTGTAGTTATCTAGCTCTACTATCTCATTCTAGAGAATACCTCAGTAGAGAACAGCTCTCCAGCTTGGCAGCTGTGGGCTCTTTGCCCATGGAGACCTCATCTTCAGTCCTGGCTTCCTGGCAGCTGGCAGACAGCATGGCTGAGGTGCATTCCTGTGGGCTTAGGGCTGATCGCGGTGCTCTTGCTGCATTTCTTCTGTGAAGCTCTGCAGTTTTGCAACAAGGTGTCTAACCATGGGTGCTTACGTGTTCTGCCTAGGATTCACTAGGACTCCGAGACTTGTCTGACAGATTCTCTGTGTGATCGCAACTATTCCTTCTCAGCCTACTGTTCCCTTTTTCTACTTCTCTTGAGCATCTGTGCCACACTTGCATTGGGCTCTCTGTCTCCTGGCATCTATTTCATTATTTCTTGGTTGCCTCTGTGAGCTGCATGCTGGCCTATTTATGAAGCTATCTCCTAAGTCACTGATTCTCTGTTTCTAACAATGTTTAACCCAGCCAGTGAAGTCTTATTTATGTTTGTAATTTTTAAATAGTTCTTGGCTAGGTGTGGTGGCACATGCCTGTAATTCCAGCACTTGGGAGGCTGAGGCAGGAGGATCACTGCAAGTTCAAGACCAGCCTGGGCTACAAAGTGAGTTCAAGGCAAGCCTGAACTGTATAGTGAAACCCTGTCTCAAAAAGACAAAAAGAAAAAAAAGTTTTTATGTTTATCAGGTTAATAACCCTTAGTTATTGCAGGCTGATCAGGCCTGCAATCTCCCAAATGAGTGGGTGGCAAAGGCTTAAATAAATGAGACCATTGAAATGATTGTAGGGCTCCAGGAGGGTCTAACTCTCTTACAGAATTTGAGATTCTCTGGGTTACAATGAAGATTTCTCTGAGCAGCCTCTATTTATTTGGTTTTCAAACAAAGGAGAGGTATACTGAAGAAAACGCGGGAATCTCGCAGGACATTGGGAAATATTTTCCCAAGTAGTACATTATGTCAATCAGGAGAACTACCTTATCTTTAGGCTGGCATTTATTGCAGGAGTGTACAGCTTGTAGCTGCAGTCTCCTTTTAGTTGATTGGGGTTGGAGCCAAAGATCCTCAGCTGCGGCCTTATCTTGTCCTTTGAGGCATCACAGCTTCACAGGCCAGTACAGGCCTCAGGTGACCAGTGACTCAGAGGTTCACTTACTATGAGTCTGCTGCCCATCTCCAGACAAGGTGCCTAAGCGTCAGACTACTCACAAGTAACCATGGAAAGCCACCTGGTTAACATTAAATCCCGCCCAGAGCCACTTTGTAGTGGTCTCCATCAATGTTTTTCCTCAAACTTCCTGACATAGTAATGTATACCTCCAACTTCTTGTAGGCTTAAGGGTTTTCTCCAAACATATTGTTCATAGTGTTTAATGTTTTATGTGTTCACAGTGTTTGTTATTTTGTTGTTTTTACTGGTTCTCTCTAATGGTGTCTTCATTCTCTATGCAGTTTTGACTATAAATTGCTTATTTTCTTTGGGTTTTTCCCCTAGGATTCGCACTAAGGTCAGAAAGGCAGGACCAGTTAAGACAAGGTTCAAGTCTGTTCTCAATTCATCATTTGGTCATGTTTTGCTTTATAATCAGAGGGGATGTGATTTTTGAGCACTAAGTCATGTGTAGCCAACTCGCAGTTACTGCTCAGGGAGATCTTATCTCCTCCCTCCCACCCAGGGCCAAGTCAAGGATGGGAGGTCTCTGCGTTATCTCTAGCCTTTGTGCAGTCAAGCTTATTCCTCACTCGGTGACCCTGGAGGCATCGCGATTTGAAGTCACAGATTCCTGGCCTGACACTGGAGTTCGGGGTAGATGGATGAGCACCTTACCCTCAATTCTGGAATGAGTTACTGTATAACACTGCAACTGGGTAAGATTGGAAATAAGTTAGAGGTAATATTTATATTTGTTATATAAGGAACTATTGGTACTGAATTGAGAAATGATAACTTATATACCATGAACTCTATAGCAAGTTACATAATATAATGAAAAGCAACTAACTTACTAGGTTTTGAAAAAAAACCCCAAAACTACTAGAATATTAAATAATTTAATAGGAGCAGAGATTACTAGGAATTGAGGAGTACATTTCAAGGCTTTGTTTTGTTTTTAAATGAATCCAGAAAGTGAATGAGTCGCCTTCCTCCAACAAAATCCTTTCACCTGCCCAGGGGAACTAACAGGTTCCCAGCACAGTGGGGTGGGGACACAGGAATTTCCTGTCGCTGAACCTGGAGTCCTTCTTTCCTGACTTGGCACAGGGCTGCCTTGGCTTTGGCAACTTGAGATGTGAGCGATTCCGAGTCCTCCGCTAGGGCCCCGATCCTGCTGGAAATCTCCGCCATCCTCTGTTGCTGTCGTTGGAAACGTCTTGATTGGGCTTCTTTGAGCTCCTTTAGGAGAAAGGCTATCTGGCCTCGAAGTTTGGCTCTGTCCCTGGCCACCTGCTCGTAGGCCGCCTCCCAACTCTGTGCTTCCTTGGCCTCCTCCTCCAGGCGGACCTCCTTGAGAGCTGACTGTAAGGCCTGGTGCTCTTTCTGAAGTTGGCTGACTTTGTGCAGGAGTTGGCATTTTTCCTGAATGAGTCCTGCCAGCTTGAGAGCCAGCTGCTTTTCTCTCCTCACCACAAGCCGGCTTCGAAGGAAGCAAAAAATCCTGCACAGAAGCAAGAGAAAGGAGAAAAGACCCACAATGGCGGGAGCCCCCATGGCCAAGGCTGCTTGGGCAGTTGCCTCCGCCACAGAGTACTGGTTTAGAATCCTCGATGTTTGGTTGAGATCCTGGCAACAGGAGCAGACCACTGCTGAGCCAGCTGCAGGGGTGGAGTGGAGAACACACTCTGGTGGGCATTGAGGGGTCAACTCTCCCCTGCCAGGAGGTCCTCAGGAGTCCCTCATTATGCTTTCTGACCTGGGCCAGCACTGGGGCACGCACCTTCCCCTCGAGCCTTCATGGACCCTCTCCATGCCACCCCTCCCCTCCCTTTGGTTCTGGCTAGGGTGAGGGAGGGGGCAGAATCACTCTTCACTCTGTAGAAGCAGAGTGTCAAAAAATAAATCTTTCAGAGACTAACATACCATGCACTACTGCAGACCAACTATCTCACTATAAGTCAATGAACTCACCATAACAAAAAAGAAAAGTTGTTTCTTCTCCCAGAATTAATGTTTTCATCTGAAAGCTGTAAATACCTATGGCTCTTATCAGAGACCCTTTCCACTACACCAGTTATCAGGGACCTCTGCAGTGAGTCCCCGGTCTCCTGCCCGGAGTTACAGCACATGGTGAGAGAAAAAGGACAAAGAGACTGAATGCAAAGTAGTGGTACAGCAGGGATCTGGGATGACCAGTTGCTCGCAGGGGACAAAAGGCCACCAGACAGCCAGAACCGTGTATTATTCACTACACCTGAGTCAGAGACATGGGGGAAGGGCAGTAGGGGTTTCTGGGGACATACTGGTGACTCTGGTGGGCTGGTAAGAGCAAAGCATCTTGCAAGGACATGGATGAGACAGAGGGGCCATAAGGAAATGGTAGTTTCCCCAGGTGCCTTATCATCCTCAGCAGGTCTTACCCCTACCCGTGGGCCCGCAGCAGTCACTAGCCATAGGGCTCCAGCTGTGACCAGAAGACAGCGGGAAATTTCCACCTTCCAGTTTGGTTCAAAGGGCAGGACAAGGATGGCCTTGGCCATCCCCTAGACTCAGTTTACCATTTGTGGTCCCTGCAGGCTCTGCCTGTCCACAGATCTGATTTTGCTTATACCTTTGAGAATGATTTGTGCCAATACCTGCTAGGGCAAATTGCCAACCCCTGCTTTAAGTCACAGTTACTTCGAGAAATTTGATGAAATGTGCTTCAACTACCTGCCATTAGAAACTTTCTGTAGAGAGCTACAGATGAATGTATCACTGAAAGTATACTCATTTGGATAACTGAAAAATAAAACAAGTAAATGCCATACACATGAAGGAGAACAGAAGAAAGGAGTTCTTTTATCAACTGCGCTCACCCCACACTCCGTCTCCAGACATTGCCAGGTGTGGGGAACGAGCATCCAGGTCAGGGCCGCTGGGGAGTGGCTGAGCTGGAGATGGACCACACATTCGGGGCTAGGGCAAGGCCAGCCCTGAGCGCGCCAGAGGCGAGCCATGCGAACAAGTTGTTGGGACTAGAGCAAGGCCAGCCCAGCGGGTGTGGGGCCGTGGTGTTCCTCCCTGTTAACTACAGCACAGACAGCTCTGAGAATGGTTCACTTCCAGTGTCCTCAGCAAAACACTGAGGCCTCGCACTTTCAGCGCTGTTGCATGCTTTCCCCCTGTTTTACTGTGTATGAATAAAACTGCAGGCCATGCTGAGTTATCGCTGCCTCTCCATCAGAGAGGTCAGGACCCACCTGGTCCCAGCTTTCCTTTATCATGTGTCTAGTTCCTTCTTAATCTCCTGCCATCCCCTCACAGGACCCCGCCGGCTGTGTGGATCAAGGCAAGGACCCACCATTTTAACTGCTTTTGTTTCTCATACCTGGGGGCCGGGAGGAGAAGCACTGCAGAGGTGAGCATGAACGGGAACTTCGCATCGATGACCCCACTTCCACTGCGGTCCTCCTGCGCACTCCTGTTGGGGGGCCCTGAGTCCCCGATGTCCTGCTTGGCCCTCCACCTAGCAGACGTCTGTCTGCGGCCAGGAGAAGAGAACAGTAGGGGGCGAATGAGCTTGGGCAGGGAGCTGAGGCCTGCGGCTTTTGACCCGGTGTTTACCTCCTCTGGAGGACTCCGGAGCGCCAGTTCTGGGCTGTGGGTCAGTTGTGAATCAGACACCAGTTGGAAAGTTGGGCAAGGAAACAGCAGTTTGAAGTGAACTCCGTCTGGATTATGAATGCTCCATTGTAAGTCACACACAAAACCTGGCAAGTACATGACTTTGCTCGTGGTGACAACCAAGGAAGCATCTAATTGCACTCGGCATTGCGATCAGCGAGGACGTCCCTGCTGAGTAGCTCCTAGGAGGGATGTGCCAGGTATGTATTATCCAGGCATGTATTATCTTCAAAGTCTCCGCCTTCAAAATTAACATAGTTCTGAAATAACAGGATTACTTGTTGTGGGGGCCAGTGCCGGGACAGGTCCAGAATACATGGGCCCAGAGCACGAGTGCTTGGCGCGCTGGATACTTTAAGCCAAAGATGAGAGGAAGCACAGGGAGGCCAGGTGCTGCCCCCTCGATGCAGGTCTCAGAGTCCCACAGTGCAGGACCGGGGACAGGGCCACCCTTGTCTCTGACCGTGGATGGTGTTGAGAGGCCCGGGTGCTGTTTCCTGAGCTCCCGCCTCTCCACTCAGCCCTCTTTGTCCCATCCTGTTTTCTCGTGGTTGTGCATTCTCCACCCAGCCTGGTACAACAAAGACAGGTTTAAACACTGCTTCAGCCTTCATTTCCTTAGGAAGGCGCCCATGTGAGAAATGTATACTAAATAAATCTATACCTTATTCCCTTGCTGATCTTTCATAGGTCTCATTTGTCAGGGCCCCAGCCATGGAGCTTCAGGTGGGTAGAAATCGAAGACCTTTTTCTCCTTTGCAATTATGAACAAGTAAATAGAATTCTTTTGTTTGTTCTTTTGAGACACTGTGGTGCAGGCTGACCTTGAACTTGAGGGATCCTCCTATCTCTGTCCTATCTCTGCCTCCCGAGTATAGAGATTATGGGGGTGTGCCACCACACCTGGCTTAGAATTCCGTTTTCCAGCCAGTATTTAGAGGGAGCTGATATATATCAAGCGTGGATCTAGCATTGGAAATTCAGTGGTGAGCAAGATAATTTTCCTCTTATCCAGCAAACTGTCATCAGGAGGAAACGTAAGGAAAGGAGAGACGAAGTTACAGAGAGAGAGGAAGTCGGAATTCCACAGAACAGAGTTCCAAATTAAAAAACCAAACAGAAGGACAGGGTAGAACGGAATCTCACGGTTAGGGCGTAACACACTGTGATGGCCACTTCGCTGTGGGTGGTGGGTGATGTGGCCCCAGCCGGGTTCCTAAGTTCTTGTGTGTGACGAACAAAGAACTGGACTTCACACAGTGATAAGGAAACAGCCACGGAGTTTAACCAGGCAGTGGTGCACTCAGCAGGCACACGCCCGGAGAGAGGAAAGTGGCACAGGCTCCAAAGGCATTGGGTCTAGGGATATAAAAGTTGCACAGGGTCTAGGGCACCTCGCACTGGATCTTCTAGTGCATGATTGACAGGACTGACCGTGTGCTGTGTTGTTCCCCATAATTTACCGCTACGATTGGGTGCGTGAGATGCAGTCCGTGAGATGCAGTCCGTATGCATAGCCTTGGGTGAGCTCCAGGTGAAGAAGTTACTGTAGGTCACGCTGGCAGGTCTGGAATGCTTGTCGCCTGGTTTGGGATTTCAAAATTTTCCAGGCCAAATGTTTCTGTTTTTCTTACCTTTGCCTGGGGGTAGTAGGCCTTAGGATGGGGCGTGAGGGTGGCCCTGGGGTGCAGCTGTACTGACTCTTACTAGCCGCCTCAGTCTGCTGTCAGTATGAAGTAGCACCTTTCCCACATGATCATCATTCTCCCAAAGGCACCAGCCCAGCTCTGGACACCAGCGTAGCAACATTTGGGATAAAGGCATCTGGTTTACATGCAACAGTCCAGGTTTCATTTCTTTTGGAGATGAGTCCTCCTTTTGATTTTATCTCAGGGTCCACCCACAGCCACGTGTGTCCTGAGTCTGCTAGGGGAAGTGCTCAGCCATCGTGGAAGTAGGATGGTGCATCAGCTCTTACATCTAAAGCCCTGAGGGACACATGCGTGGCATCCAGGGGCCACCCCACCCCAGCAGGCAGGTGGGAGCTTGCTGTGAACTAGGAGGTCCACAAAAGCATTGTTTCCTGCGGCTACACCCTGGGTAAGCCAGACACCAGCCATGGAAATCTATATGAATCTTCATATTTGACCAGTTTGTTTTTTTTGAGGGGGGGTTCCACTGTGCAGTTCAGGCTGACCTTGAACTCACTTTGTAGGCCAGGTACATTCACAGGGATCCTCCTGCCTCAGCCAAATGCTGGGATTATGAGTATGCCATGCCCAGGAGCCAGCTCTCTATATAAAGCACTTTCATGCCATTTCTTAAGTCCTCAGAATCCTGAGACCTGGGTTTGCTCATGGGGAGACCGAGGCAGGAAGATGGCAAGTTCAAAGCCAGCCTGGGCAGCTTAGTAAGATGCCTGCCAAAGTAAAACTAAAAGGTCTGCGGCTGTATCTCATGGTGGAGTTCCCCCGGGCTCAATCCTCAGTACCACAAAAGCAAAACACAATGACCTGTTGGAAACTAACACTTACTACAGCTATTGCAACGACTGCTTCTGAAGCACCTCCGGAGGTGCCGGGCTCAGAGCCGCCACTGAGCGCCGGGGCTCTTCTGACACCTTTGCACACATGACTTTCTTTCCCTGCCTGACACTCCTGTGAGCACAGGGTACAAGTGGCTGTTACACATGAAGGCACTGAGGCACAAGGGGCTTCGTTAATTTGCCAAAGACTCACAGCCTCATAGCATGGGGGGAGGGAGTGAGGGTAGGGGGGAATCTGGTCCGGTCCCCAGGTGCGGTGCCTGACGTGATAACTTTAACCACTGCCTGGTGTGGCCTTTCCAGACGCGAGAATTCTTCCACTTTATAGATCAAGATCAAGGTCACTACTATAAGAACAATGCTGGTATTTCATTTCATTTCATTTCATTTATTTTGTCTTTTTGAGACAGGGTCTCACTATGCAGTTCAGGCTGGCCTTGAACTCACTTTGTAGCCCAGGCTGGTCTGGAACTCACAGTGATCCTCCTGCCTCAGCCTCCCGATTGCTGGGATTACAGGCGTGCACCACCAGTCATTTGGCCATGAGTTGCCCAGTGCCTTGAACGGAGGGGACACTGACCCCCGCAGTTCTGATGCTCCCGTGAGACCCTGGCCCCTGTGCTCTGCCATGGCCCTGCCTGACCCTGTGGAAGCAGCCTCTCACGCTGACCTTGGCGTGAGATTTGCAGTAGAGCTGCAGCCGACAGCGAGGCTGGGAAGCGGCCAGGAAGGACCTCTGGTGTTAGAAGCCACCGAGACACAGGGCTCGTTTGTCCCAGAGCCCGGCAGCCTACGCGGACAGCTACGTCCGCATTCGCAGTTCCGCTGTTTGTCTTCACGGCGGCTCTATGAGGCGGGGCTGTGCAGATCCCGGGAGAAATTCTGAGGGATTTAGTAGTGTGCTCAGGGGTGTGAGGGCTGCCACACGGTCCCTGCTGTCCGCCACCTCAAGTGCCATGTCCCCTTGGTCTGCACAGTGACCAAGGTGGGAATGCACAAAGCTGCCCATGCAGAAGTGCGAGGGGACGGCGCGCCAAGAACCAGTGGGTCACGGTGGATAACAGTGTCTGTAGAGACGTCAGTGAAAGAATTCTCCACTTGCCTTCCGGCATCTGTCATTCCTCATGCTTTATACAAGGAGGACAGTCACAAAAATGGTTAGATGGAAAATGTTCGATCCAGTCTGGCATTCCAGAGATTCTAATACCAAAAATGAATTTCACAAAATTATATTAGCAAATGGGGAGAGCTGGTCTCGTGCGTGCTTGAGGTACGTATCGGCCGTGATACACAGTTCTGCTCTAACATGCAAGTGCACCAGGTGGACAGCACCCTCTGGCACCAACCAGTTTTGAGTCTCGGGAGAGAGCCTTGCAAACTCTGGGCGTCTCTGAGCTGTCCTGCCCAGGCCTCCTGAGCAGACAGACGGGACCCTGGCCACTAGCCCAGCCCCTGTCCTCGCTTATCTTCCCTTTGTCCTTCACTGACTGCCCACCCCATGCCCAGGTGAACTGTGGGCACCTGGGTGTCAGATACCTCGTTTCTGCAATGGTGGCCGTTCTACCAGTAAGTGGCTTCATGGCCTATCGTGGACATGAGACAGGAAGCCAGGAAAACACAAGACAGGAGGCAGGAAGACTGAGGCTTCCAGTGCCAGCCCTGCTTCCAACATGAACCTGTCCCCTACGGCACAATCACAGCTTTCATCATCAAATCCAGGTGGCACAATAGACTCTGGGGCTGCTGCGGGCCATTGCCCTCCCTGGGCAGGAAGAGTAAGGCTGGGTCACTTGACGCCTCTTCCCTGTCTGTCCCAGGCGGCTCACGGCTGGGGAGGTTCACTCCTAACACAAAGCATCACTCAGCTAGTTTACCTAGGGAGCAGCAGAGCTGTGGGAATGCAGCCCAAGGGCGCCTTGCAGGTAAGCCTGTTGGGTTAGGAGAGCTAGACCTGAGGCCAGCCCCGACCCACAGGAAGTCATCTGGGCCTCAGGGAGAGTTCCAGGCTCTGAATGGGAGTCACAGGGAACTGTGGGTATAGCTCAGAGATGGAGACAGGGAGGGAGAGAGAGATTCTTGATCTTCAGGATATTTTTGTGTCTGGAGGTGATGCTTCAAACTGTATTTTAGGTCCACTGCACTTCCCATACTCCCCTCCAAGATGCCTATTTTTATGATTTCTCCTTTTCCTCAAACCTTTTCTCCAGTTATTTTCAGTTGATACCTCGCTTCTTTTTTAACTGAAAATAGAAGTAATAGGGAGTAAATCAGACACACACAGAACCACAGAGTCCTCCTTCCCATACCCTTGGCTTCTCCCCCATTACCGGGACCAACTTGCTGCTTGCGCTTTAGATCTCGTCACCACCCAGCTATGGGAGGACATTGCTGCAGTGCTGCCAGCCCTCCTCCTTTCTGGTCAGTCATTTCCCCAGCACGGATCCATCAGCATTACCAATTTTTAAAAATGTCTGTCTTTATCCCACCCTGAACCCAGGCTACTGGCCCATTTATCTGCTCCCTTTTATGGCAGAAATCTCAAAGGAGTTTTCTGTGCTTTCATCTCTAGTTCCTTCGAATCAGGTTTACTATCACTTGTAAACCCAAGTTCTCCTGAATATCATAAGCACGTCAACTCAAACACTTTTTCCATTGTGTCCTGGTAGTTACTATTTGTCTTAGTTATTTTTCTCTTGTTGCTAGGACAAAATACCCAACACCCAGAAATTAAGGAAGAAAAAGTTTATTTAGCTCACAGTTTGTGGAGGTTTCATTGCATAATTTGCTGGCTCCAAGGCAGAGTGGCACATGGCAGAAGGACAAGAGTTCATGACAGAGGAAGACGGCAAAAGCAAGAAGGGGCTTTAACAGCATTCTGCCACTTTTATCTTATGCAGACTGCTGGGATTAGGGCAGTGCCACACCAATCAGTGGGCTGATTTACTCCTCATGTACCCTCAACTCCAGCATCACTGCTGTAGATTCAGCCCCCTCTGAAAAAGCCCTGTGACTGCACAAAGCTTTGGGGGGACATCTAGACACAAGCCGTAACCCTATTCAAGATTATTAAACGGAGAGAGAAGTGCTGCAGTAAGAGAAACCCCAACAAGGAGTGTAATCATTATGTACTCTACTAATAAAATTTTTTTAAAAAAAGAAACCCATTACCGAAACAGCAGCCTCTTGAGCATCTTTCAGATGTGGCTGAACAGAACAAGAAAATGCTCAGGTCCAAACCTTTACAAGGAAGTTATTTTGACTGCAATAATCCACATAGTTTTTTTCATTGATTTACTATCTTAATATGGGAATTTAGAAATATTTATTTTCTTTCAATTTTTATTTTTTATTAGTACAAATTGACAGTACACAGGTGTCACATTCCTCGTGGGGAGCTGGTACATGTACATAACACATCTTAATTCTCTTTTCATCCCTCCTCAGCCCTTCCTTCCGCCTTCCTGCATCTCTTGATCTGTTTCTCATTTGGAAAACATCTATCTTCCTACCTCCTATTACCTCTTTTATCTTGCTCTTCATTTGTAATTTTGATTTCTCACTTAAGAGAAAGCATGAGGGCTGGAGGTGTAGCTCAGTGGCACAGGCACCTGCCTAGCACGCACAAGGTCCTGAGTTCAATCCTGGGTACCAAAAAAACCCATGAGATATTTAAGCTGTGTCTGATTTCTTTCACTGTGGTCTCAAGGTGCATCCATTTTCCTACAGATGACTCAAATTTATCTTCTTGATGGCAGGAGTAGTACTCCATGATATATAAATATCACCTTTCCTTTATGATAGATATCAAGGTTGCTTCCAAGATTTCGCGATCATGAATTGTGCCACTATACACACGGGTGTGAGTGTATCACAGTAATACAGTGTCTTTAATTGTCAGGACGATTCCTAAGGAGAATAGCTGGCTTGGGTAGAATTTCTAGTTTTAGTTTTTTGACAAACCTCCGTGCAGATTTTCATGTGGTTATATTAGTTTATGTTCTCACCAACAATGTAGAAGGGTTCCTCCCCACCCCACACCTCAGCCTGTAGCGTTCTTTTTGGGCTGTGTTGGTTTTTGATTTTTAGTTTTTTGAGACAAGGGCTTGCTTTGCAGTGGATGCTGGCCTTGGACTCACTAGGTAGCCCACTGACAATATAGAATGTTTTCTTTCCTGCAGCCTCACCAGCACTTGTTATTTGATTTCTTGATGATGGCCATTCTTTCTAGACTAAGATGGAATCTCACTGTTGTTTTAATTTGCATTTCTTTAATGGCTACCGATGCTGGACATTTTTCATGTACTTAGTGGGCAGTGGTACTTTTTTTTCAGAGAAGTATCTTCATTTCAGTTGTCCCATTTTTGATTGGGTCTTTTATATCAGGAGGCCATTTTTTTTTTATTTCTTTATAGTGTATAAGTCCTTTGTCCATGGAATAGCTGGCAGTACCTGAAGTGTAGACAGATTATGATTCAAGACAAATTAAAACATATCTTTGCAACCCAAGAATGTGCTGTTACCATATTTTGGTGTCTTCTTAGCACTCAGTGCTTGGCATTTATTAACAGGAAAAATACCAATTATAACAAAAGGAATATTTATTGATTTAAGTTATTTGGGGATGGACACATTAATTTTTAAAATTTCATTATTCCATATTACCTTTATTGTATGTCTAACAGTTTTTAATCTATAAGCACACACAACTGCATACGTTACTATAATCTCTCTTGTGTGAGATGAACTTGACGGTTTATGTTTGCACGCATGAGCGTGCTGACTTGCGGCCGTGCCAGGTCAGTAGGGTAAAGGGTCCCTGCCTTTCTGAGAGATGGGAAAAGGAGTGTCCAGGATAAGCGTCAGGCCTTGGGCAGACTCTGAAGGCTGCCTCCGCCTGGCGCTCACCGCTGACACCCGCCAGGACAGGACGGGACCCTGCAGATCCCGATGGCGTGACCTGCTCTGCTCAGACTGGGGTGTCACCTCGCCTCCTGCACAGGCCCCGAACTGCAGATGAGGCTTCACAGCCGACACAGCTTCCTGAGCGGGTCCAGCTCGCAGCTGGCCGCGGAGCAGCTTAAGTCTGCAGGACCCGGTCCTGTGCACCCAGCCGGCTGTACATTCTCCTTGCTGCTGAAGCGTGAGCCGTGCTGAGGACCTGGGATTTGGGCTGGGAGCCGAGGGCGGGCTTCAACCCACAGCCGGGGAAGCCAGGAGCCCGCAGCCCTGTGGCTCCCGGCGAAAGAGTCCTGCACCGTGGAGCAGCTCTGGAGGGCTCCCCCAGCTGTGCTGGGTCAGAACACCTGGCTGCCCCTCACCCCAGCTGTGCAGAGAGCCCTCCCTGAGGACCCGAGGGAAGCGGGAGCTGTTCCCAAACTGGCCACCTGGGGGAGCTGGTGACGCAGTCTAGAAAGCCAAGTCTTCCTGAGGTTAAGCTCTTACTCAGCCACTTACCTTTGAACATTCTTTTTTTTTTTTAGAGGTAAAAGAACGAAAACATATTAACAGACAACCATTTACAAAGTAGGACAAGAATAGTAGCAATACGGAATTACAGACAAGGTGACGAATTAACAATGGTTGTTGTATTACATTCGGTAACTTCAAAGTGGTTACTCAGGAAAATATAGACATGCAAGACTGATCAAAATAATTAATCATTAACTGTTCCTTTCAAAAACGTGATAGAAGTCAGTAGTACAACTATGTTAGCTATCCTGTATATACATAACTTTCCCCTTCTTTCTTTTCTCTTTTCCCTCATCCCAGTTGCTCTTTACTTACGAGCAGTTTCCTTTTGTTTCACATTCCCTGACCTGAAATGATACAAAGCCACTGTAATAAAATCAACATGGTACTGGCTAAAAAACAGACCTGAGGATCAGTGGAACAGACTGGAAGAAACAGCCACAACCCAAAACACACTCAGCCACCTAATCTTTGACAAAGGGGCCAGACAAGCTCACTGGAAGAACAATAGCCTCTTTAATAAATGGTGCTGGAAAAATTGGCTTGCCACTTGCTGAATACTGAAAATAGACCGAAGTCTATCACCATGCACCAAACTCAAGTCAAAATGGTTCACAGATCTCAATATTAAAACAGAAACACTAAATCTATTGGAAGAGAAGGTAGGTAAAAATCTTGAAGACATAGGGGTAGGCAGAGAGTTCATGAACAAAAACCAAATTGCATGTGAAATACTTGAAAGAATCAACAACTGGGACCTCATCATAGTAAAAAGTTTTTGCACATCTAAAGAAATCATCAGCCAAGTAAAAAGAACACCCACAAATTGGGGGAAAAAATTTAGCCTGCTGTCCCTCAGACAAAGGTCTTCCATCTAGAACATATAAAGAATTAAAAAACATCAACCTCCCCAAATTCAAAGACCTTTGAACAATCTAAGCTTTTGCCTTTAAAAGGTTGCCTACTTTTTGCTTTTGTTTTGTTTTGTTTTGTTTTGTTTTACAGGCTTTGTGTATCTTCATTGTGGGCCAGGAGCGCAAGGGTACAGAAACAGAAGAAACCCACCCTACCGGAGAAACTACCTTCATCTGCTCGTTAAGCAGGCAAATGCTGTCCCAAAGGGTGCTTGTTAGAGGTGTGAAACGTCAGGCAAGGGACAGCGCTTTGCGAGGTGAAATGAACGCGAGAGTTCCCCAGAATGAGCCGGCACGGTTGGCGCACACCGCCTCTCCCAGGCCTCCAGAGGGCGAGGCAGTAGGATTGCAAGGTTCTGCCCAGCCCGAGCAATTAACAAGACTCTTAGAAAAAGGACTGCGCACGTAGCTCTGTCGAATGCCTTGGGTTTAGTCCCTAGTGCCTGTCTGTCTGTCTCTCTCACACACAGCTTTACCACTATAGATCTCCTAGATGTATAAAGTAACAAATTCTGTTTAAATAACTGAAGAAGCAGAGGTGGAAAGGAACTAGCAAACCAGGTGTTAAAAACTTGTTGACTTTCTCGTAGGTGGAAAAATGTAATTACACAGTGGTCTTATGTTTTTGTAATCAACAAAACCAAAAGAAATACACGGTTGTGGGGAGGCCAGTATGTAAAATTTTAGTGTTCAAACCAACACACCTAGTCACAAGTGCTTCAGGTAGGAATGGGGAAAACGTGTGTGTGGAAATCGTTACCTTGCCCGGGAGGGAAACCACATTTTAAGGTGGATAATGATATATCCAACTAATGTTTCCCTCCTGGCTTAATTTTTCTTTGGGAAAGTTACAGAAAAATCCGAAAGTTTCTGGGTGTAGATACCACACAGTTGTAAGAATAACTTCTCTTTAGAGACGCTGGCAAAGGAGACCAGTCCACACGGGAAGGGGTAAACCGATGCGATGACTCTCATTAAAAAACAAACTCAAGCGATATGTGGTTGCAGAAATATTTCCTTCACATACTTTTATTTGGTGACTAGATTTCTCAAAAGCGAGCTTAGAGTCGCTAGTAAAGAAGCGGCGTCCATAAGCGGACGTGTTTCACACCCGTCTCCGCGGATCGTGCTCCACCCCTCGCCTGCGGCGGGAAGGGGCGGCGCGCTCCTTCCTGCGAGGTCGCGGGGCTCCTCCACCGGAGACCGGCGGGAGGCGGGCTGCCCCTGGCTGCCTCTCCCCGCGCGGCTCCCAGGCGGGAACGCTGCCG